>NC_052471.1:6104801-6139857 GCF_009730915.1 Dioscorea cayenensis subsp. rotundata | reverse complement strand
ATTGGTGAAGGTACCCCAATTGGCATGGTTGAATTTTGATTTATTTCTTGTTGATTTTCAGAATCTATATGATCTAGATCTTGTTGCTCAAGCCAAATCCTCATTTCTTGCTCCATTTGTACTTGAAGTTCTTGATCATGATTTGTTTGTGTAGCTTCCTCTAACGCATGATCTTGTGTGTGTACTACATTTACATAGTCTTCACTTTTTACAGAGCTTACGTTATGCCCTCAAATATGAAGCAATAGTCCCTGGTTTCACAAACTTCTTTGTCTTCTTCAATGTCAAGATTCAGAATTTTTTTGCTCACGAGATTTTTCTGCACTTCCAAACATGCCAAAATCATGTCAATCATGAAAAAATATATACTATAGCAAGTAATGTGTCAAAGAGTACTTAAAAAATTTTCTGCACTTTTAAACATACCAAACCTAGATATATGACAGATAATGTTGGCTGCATGCAAGACATTAGCTCTTAAAATTGTCACAATTAAAATTAGTGAACAAAATCATTTTAAATAAATATCAATTAATAGTTTAAATTCATTATTATCGGGATCAAAATCATACCTGATAGAATTATCGTGAATAGCACTTGAAATAGCTAGTCTCAAGGAACTTTATATGAGCTTGTGAAACTAATCCCTACAATAAAAAGAAAGAAATATTTTCAGATATGTGAAATTATCAACTCATCCCTAGTGACATGAAATTATTTTGGAAAAAAATATTATTAGCTTGAAATGAACACAATAAACTAAATATGCATTAGAATAAAAATGGAGACATGCAAGATAATAAAACCAAAAATTCCCAACATCATTTAATATCAACCATCACATTAACAAAAACTAGATATATGATAGAAATGAAAAAGCTTTTCTACTCATTAATATTCATCCAATCCCAATCAATATCATCAATATCTGAATCTTCTTCTAACCCTTCATTTTCTTGGACTTGTAACAAATGTGAAGGTATATCCATAGTTTCAACTCATAGTTATTAGACCCAACCCGGTCGGGGATTTGGGCCTCGGGTCAATTGGTTCAACCGTCGGGTCATTCGGATTAATGGTTGGTTAATAGAAATATATTAAAATATTATTTTTAAAATTATAAATTATTTTTAATTATATAATGATATATAATAATATTCATGAATTATTAATTATCAAATAAATAATTTGATGGAAAGATAAAAAATAATTATTCATTCCTTATTTGGAAGTAGAAGAAAAGGGAAAAAATACAAATTTGACAAAATTTCACATATACCCTTCTATTTATTAGAAAAATCAAAAAATTCAAAGGATGACAAGGTCATTTAGAAAAAAAAATTCATTGACTAGGCCGGGTTATAGAAACCCGGTCGGGTCACCGGCTTTGACCGGGTCAGAGCAGGTCAAACTGGGTCAATGCTGGTTGATTACATAATCGGCCTAATTAGAGACCGGGACCGGTTTAAGCACCGGGTCAACCGGTCCAACCGCAGGGCCGGTCCGGGTTTAATAACTATGGTTTCAACAGGTTGATCATCTCTTGCCCAACTTATAGATTCTGTATCATCATGTGATCCACCAATATCATTTGAATAGTCATCAATCTCACTCCAAAAAACTTGCTCAATATTTGGACAATTTTCCTCTACAAGGCCAAATAAATCTATAGGAACTTTTTTCATAACATAATATAGCCCGACTTCAATAGGATCTTCAATATATAACACTTGTTGCACTTGTGAAGCAATGACAAAAGGATCATCCAAGTAGCATAACTTGTTAAAATCTACATAAGGGAGCCCATAATCATCTTTCACAACCTGAAACCAAGCACAAATAAATAGCACAACATTGAACTTGCCTCAATAGTCAGTGGCAATTATTTCATCTATTGCTCCATAGTAAGTAACATCTACAACAATTGGATTTTCAACCCTAGCACTTGAAAAACTTGGAGATAAAGCTTGCAAAGTGACTCCACTATTTTGTGTTTTGCATCTTGCGTCACGTTTTTGAGTATGAAAACAAAATCCATTGACATAATACCCTTTATATTTGATAGCAACTGGATTTGGGCCCTTAGAGAACTACATAATTTAGTCGGGTACATGTTCATTCTTAACCCTTTCTTCAAACCAAAATATAAGATCTTGACTATGAGTTTGTGCTCTTTGCGATCTACTTGATTTACTTCTTGAGTTTATCAAGTTTTCATGTTCTCTGCATTCATCAAATACAAACATATTTAAACAATTACAACTCATGATACTTAAAAAAAACAAGAGAGAAAAAGAACACACTAAATCTTTTAAGAGGCATGATTTCTTCTTACTTGATGTATTGCTCCACTTGTTTGTCGCCACAATTGAACAAGGCATAATGATGAGCTTGTGCTAAGGACTCTTGCTCCAAAGTGAAAGTCTTGCCAATATTTCTCTTTTTCCCCACAGTTGGATAACCAAGCTTAGGGAAAATAGGAGATGCTTCATCATCAATGGTAACTATATTAGAATTCCTCCCATATCTACTAAATCTTGTCTTCACACCATCATGCATATATCTTGAGCAAAATACCAAACATTCCTCGGCTAGATATCCTTCCACAATAGATCCCTCTAGATGGCTCCGATTAGGAACAAAAGACTTCAACTTGCATAGGTTTTGCTCAATTGGAAACATCCAACGACAATGAACCGGGCCACCATATTTGATTTCATCTACCAAATGAATAATCAAATGCACCATTATATCCAAAAAATTTGGGATGAAAATCATTTCTAGACTACAAATAATTTCAACTATTTTCTTCTGCAACCGATCAAAATCTTGCATCTTCACAACTTTACTGCATATACCCCAGAAAAAATCACCCAACTTGATTAAGACAATGGAAATATTTTTAGGCAATGTCTTCCTCATGGTAACACTAATTAAATATTTGATCATAACATGAGGATCATAGCTTTTGTAGCCTAGAATCTTTTTATCATCTAATTGGACACATCGAGAAATATCTGATAAAAACCCTTGTGGTAATTTTACATGCTTGAAGACTTTGCAAAAAGAGATATTTCTCATGTGGGCTCATAGAATAACAAGCTTCAGCATATTGAATCTTGTTGCATCCAACTAACCGAGTGGGTTGAAGCTCTTTCGTCATACCCATTTCTTCAAGGTCAAGGTATGCTTTTAGATGATGTTTTGTTTTCCGAAACATATTTAATAATGTCCCCAACAAATTATCCCAAACATTTTTTTTGAATGTGCATGACATCCAAATTATGGTGCAAAGTATTTTTCTCCGAACATGAAAATTTGGTTTACATGTCTAATTAAGACTTTAAAAATGTCACAATCATATTAAATTATTCAAAAGTATGATTTAATATGAAAATCATATAATAAGAGTTAGCTTATAAAAAAGTTAATCATGTTGTAATGCAATGATACATTATTGAACTTTTAAAAGCCATGCAAAAAACAAATGTATTTAACACCAAGATGATTTTATTAATTTCTTAGTTTTTATTCTTTACTTAGCACAAACCTGACAAACTATAGAGTAAATATAACTTCATTTCAGTCCTGTTAGCTACAAATGGTAGTAATATCAATGACAAAGTCTTTACACCCTAATGATCCCAATTTTGGATCATACTTTCCTACTGGTAGTAATATATTATTTTTAATATGTTATTATATTAAAAATAATATAATTTGTTCCCAGCATACAAAATTGTCAATAAAGATTTTAAGAGATGATGGGTACTCTACAAGTCATTCCAAAGGCTAAACGTATGCATTTGAATTTGAATTAGTATGCATTTGAATCACATGAAACTGAGGAAATTGACGAAATTGAGCCCTCCACAATTTGGCATATTAGAGGTTTTGATTCATAATATATATGAACTAATAATAATAGTTCGAAAAAGAAGAAAAAAAGGAAGACATTGTATGTATATATAAGTGCTACTACTGACATTTTTAGCAGCCGTGCTGAATGCTTCTTTATGAGTAATGTTTGGTTCCCTTGATTTTATCTTCTTTATTTCCTCTCTACATTGCATGAACAAAGATAAATATATTGGTCATAGATATATGCCTTAATATAAGAGCATTCATAATCATATATAATTCTATGCAAAGAACATATAATTTCTTGATGAAGTGATTGCAAATAGATGGAGCTCTCTGCCTCTTCTCTAGGGCTGGGAAAGATTAAACCAAGAGACTAAAAAAAAAGAAAGAAAAAAGAAAAAAATATATATATTCCATGTTCTTAAAAACAAAACACATATAATGACAAAGCATGTTCCTCATGTTTATTGACTAATGTGGTAACAGGAATGCATTCATACTCTCCTGCATTTTTAGTGTCATGGACTAATGCAAGAACTATGTCATCCTCCACTTGTTTTTCACCAGGATAGACACAAGGCTTCTCCATGACACGGGAAAATAAAATGATTAACAGTGATGTACATCAGATTGAATATAAAAAACACACACATATACCTCATCAGCTCCAAATGATGCAAGTAGTTACAAAGGAACAAATGATGCAATTAAAAAACTATAATTTACCTCCAATTCTATACAAAGATCATTAAATTCAACACATCTCACAACTATTCAGCAATCAAAACATTAACAAAAGGAAAATTTTAACGCACAAGAAAACTAAACATCTCAAATAAAACAACTAAACCATCTCAATTTCAGGAAAACCAATCTAACTATAAATCATGAAAAGAAAAATCCCAGAAAAGAAGAGAAAAACAAGACCCACACCAAATAGATGGCATACTAAAAGATAGAGAGCACGATCAACAATAAGAACCCTTGAACTAAAACAAGGGATCAAATTTCACAACACGAGTCAAGCGGATAAATGCGATGGCCTTAGATCTGAGAAGAAGTTGATGACTTTAAGCAACGAAAGAATAAGATATGGAGAGAGATTGAGATTAGGGATTGAAAAGATTGAATGAGTAATTGTACTTATATGAGTTTAGCAGATCTCTCCTTCGTTTGAATTACAAACATTCAAATCAAGATCACTGAAACGTAACTATTAAATTCCAAAACTATAATCCACATCTCAAAGTTCAAAATGACAAATGATACCAAGAAAGAGAAAGATGTAAAGATGAGATCACCAGAAGACAAGTTTAGCTAGGGTTTTGCATCAAGCCAACGCCATGGAGTGGGAGACCCATTGGATAAATCAATGAATCAATGGGTTAAAGGCAGAGATGTTACTCAAAGAGCTGGTGGCCATTACTTGGAAGGGAGAAGACCTGGAGGTAGAGTAGCAAGCATTGATTAAAATAGGAATGCCATTGTAAGAGAGGATGGCCCAGGCATTGGACGGATCTGAGGTGATGGCTTCGACCGCGGCGGCAATGCGCTACTTAAGGGAAGTAATCCGGATTTGAGGATGCTGAGAAAGGGACCGAGAACGCCCTCATCGAAGATGACACGACGATATAAAGGATGGAGATGATGGAGGTGAGATTGCAGAGGAGGAAATGTGTGGATGGTCGAAGAGGTTGATCAAGAAGAGAACACAAAATAAATAATTATAATTGCATTATATTTCATTTATCAGAAAACTTAAAAAGAAGGTTCGTCAAATATATATATTTATTTAATTACATCACTAAATTTGAGAGTGATGTAGTTTAATCCAATTTATTGTTGCAAGGATGATTTGGTTATTTCATCAATGATTTTCATCTTTTTATTTGCAAAAATACCGATGTAAAGCATCGGAATTACATATATGCCCATAGCTTTCAGAACTTTTTTCCTTGTATATCACTACATATTTTCTTTTGCCAGGTAACGTTGAGGTATTGTTCTGATCATTACATAATTTTATACAAGTAACCCATTCCCCTTCATTCAAGTGTTTTTATTTTGTTTTATTTTATTTTATTTTATGGTTAACTTTCATTTATCTTATGAATCTACACTAATCATATAGATTATTATTATTATTATTATTATTATTATTATTATTACTATTGTAAGTTTTATATAACATGGTGCTTGGGTAATTACAGAAATAACATAATTAAGGGATAAGAGATGATAATGATGGAATAAATATTAAGAGGTATGAAAAAAATATTGATTTTGAATGGAGTCCTACAAGAGAAAAATAGATATAAATAATATTTATAAAAAATATTTAATAATTTTATTACTAAATTTTGTTTAGGAAAAATTTATTGAATATATATATAATATTTTTATCTATGAATACATATGTGTACTCCGTAATGTTTGATTGTTAATTTTCATGATTAACAAAAGAAACCTTTTAAGAATTTTAGTGATATAGTGCGACAAATAAAAATACAACTTTATTTCTAGAAATATATATATTTTTAGATATATATATATATATACATTATGAAACTTATGCATTCTTGTTACATATATAGTGGTTTAAAAAAAACCACTATATATCATAACACATACGTCGCTGTTTTAAAAAACCGCTGCAAATCATAACCCATATGCAGTGGTTATTTAGAACTATTGCAACACAATGCATATGTAGATGCTTTTAAAAACATTTACAGCAGTTGTATAACCGCTGCATATCTATCTTAATATGTAGTGGTTTTTGCAACAAATTGAGTTAAATGTAATACTTATTTGGAAAATTGCTTGCAATGATATAAAACCATGCAAAACCGCTACAATAGATAGCCTATTGTAACAGTTTTATAACCACTGCAAGGTAACCACTTCATAAGTGTTGTTATGTGGTAGTGTCTGTGATAAGTCTAGTAAACCTCACCAACAATTATGATGAATCAGGATCGTTAATACAAAAGATGCTTCACTAAGAATTTTCATCTCAATAATCGTAGAGATAAAGTTCATAGCTTCTTGAAGAAGCTCTACATCACTGTTTACTAGCAGAATTTCATCTATATAAAAAATAAAACATATCTACTTACCTCCACTAAACTTGTGATATACAGAATCTTGAACAGGTTCATCATAAAACCTCATGAGATAACCTGATGAAAGTTTTAGTAGCATTGATGGGAAGCCTTCTTAAGCTCTGAATATGTATTTATTAAGTTTGCAAACCATTTTGTTAGTCTCATCAGTAACTAACCGGCACCACATAAAAGGTCTCCTTATTGTCTCCAATAAGAATGGTTGTCTTTATATGCATTTGTTATAGCTCAAGATCAAATTATGTCACTATTACCATAATTGTTGTAAAAGAGTTTTATGAAGAAACTAGAAAGAAAGACTTTACAATCAATGCCCTCTTTCAAAGTAAATGCCTTCGCAGCTAGATGTGTTTTACACCTTTCAAAACTGCCTTTGAATACCTTTTAGTCTTAAAGATCCATTTACGTCTAATGGGTTTCTCACCTTTAAGGAATGGAATAAGGTTCCAAGCATCATTGCCCTTCATGGGCTAGATTTCCTCACCAATGGCTTTGATTCATTTACAAGAGCTTGAATCAATAATTGCCTTAGTGAAAGTGATTGGGACAATTCCCACTAAGTTAAAACATTCTTTATGCTTATCGAGAAATAAAATATAGTCATTTGAAATTGTACTTCCCTTCATCTCGTGGACCTCCTACAAGCACTAGTTCTAGTTGAATTTGAGGTTGACATTGTGGTCGAATGTCATATTCATCATGAATAACTGGATGAGGACCTTCCACTTGATAGGTAGGAAAAGTGTCATCATCTCCATCATATATTGAATATTTCATTTAAATCACAAAAAAAAAACATCAAAAGAAAAAGAAAAAAACCATATTGTGATCAATTAGCAATTGTGCGAGAAGATGTTGCCTAGCTCTCCTCAAAGAAAAGTAATCATTTTGAAGGTTCTTGATGATGGATCAGAAAACATAAAGTCTCATGATCTCATAAATGCACCAAAAAATAGCTACTTAATGTCATTGAGTTTTATCTCATTAGGCTGATATGGCTTTACTCAGCTTGACCACTACAAACATGTAAATGCTTTAAGATAGGCTTTTTGCTATGCGATAACTCATAATAGGTCTTTTTAATAACTTTAGTGGGAACTATATTCAAGAGATAGACTATGATCTTTGATGTTTCATCCTCAAGAGAGTTAGGCAATGTTGTATAAGTAATGATACTCCTCACCATATTTTTAAGTATTTTGTTTTCCCTCTTAGAAACAACATTCATGCTTGGACAGCCTGGCATGGTGCACTAAGGAAATATTCCAAACTCCTCTAGATATTGACCAAAAGAGCATGGATATTATTCACTAGTTCCATCATTCATAAGCAAAATAAAATTTCGTGATATCAATAAGATAATTTGATGAACACTTAATTTAATTAATTATAATTAAATATAGGTCTTGAAATAATTTCTTCTGGATGTGCCAAATTTGTTCCTCGAATTGTCCTACATCTTCTAGGACGGAACAAAAGTTCCACGCATCTAGATCACACCCCGGAATCCAAAAAGAACCTTTGCTACTTTCCAAAATAGATGTTAGGTTAGAAAATAAGGGAGTGAGATTAGGTAACTAATCTCACAAGATAAAAGAATTTGATCAATTATTTGACCCCATTAAACTTAAATTAAAATTTAAATTTAACACAATCCCCTAGCCGGATTTATAATTGCACTTCATTACATTAAGTAAATTATAATTGATAGTTTTAACCCTACACTCAAAATAAGACTGATTTTGAATTCCTTCAGGCGTGACTCTCCAAGTTTGTTCTTATTGGCAATAGAAGGATACCAAAGGTTGTATCTAACACCTAACCAAACCTTGTGGCCCCACATCATAACCCTATCAAACAAGAATGAATAGATCATTAGGATCCCTTCCGATTCTGATTACCATATATGTAAAAATTATTCATTCTACATCTAAATTGAGTGAGAATCATGGAAAACATCAAAATTAATATAGTTGATTTTATGCTAATAACCATAGTAGAGTAAGATTATGAAACAACCCTTCCTGTCTGATACAATTAGCTCAACTACCTTGGCCAAGGTCTTCTAATCTCATCCATGCACATGATTGCGTAGGATACGAACTCGTTTACTTCTGTGAGAGAAAATTATTCTTGGTGATCACTAACAATTGTTACTTGCCTAACATAGCTGCACTTTGAGATTGGCCTTACCAAAGAGTAAATAGAGCCCAACTACTTTATTAACACAGTCAACGTCACAAGAACATCACGATTATAATACCTTACATCTAAGGTTCACCAATATGATCATAATTAACAATCCCAATCATTGACAGTGACAGAGTAAAAACCCATGTGATTGGATTATTATTAGTTATGTTTGAATACAACAATCCTATTAATATGTCTATGACATATGCACCTACTATCCCATATGTTCAATTGACACTTTTTATCAAAGCATATACCATACAAGTCCTAATGAATCTTTAACACCTAATTAAAAATTATCTAATTTGTAAACTATTTAAGTGCATAAGTACTAAATCTTTGTAGTGCCCTTCTCCTTACCCCATAAAGATTAGAAGGTTGAACTTAATACAAGTGAACTATAATGTTCAAAACTTATTAAAATATTAACACAAGATTTATATGAACATTAAAGTAAATGCCTATTATGAATAATTAAAATGTAAAATATAAATGAAATGGAATAATACAGATATCCTTTTTACGTTTGAGGGCATGCTCCTAACAAACCATTTCAATGCACCATAAAGAATGACCCACATATATCGATATGCACAAGTTCTAAGATTTCTAATAAGTGCTTATGTATTAGTAATATGAATTATTCTTTTCTTACAATGAGCATTACTTTCCTCAAATTTTATCACTTATACATGTGTATTCATGTTCTTTTGTGCATGTAGGGTTGTGGAGACAAGTATGGAAGAAAGAAGGCAAAGTAGATTGTGAATGCACTTGGTTGATGAAATCTTGGAGTGAACAAACGTGAAGACACAAGTTGTACTCAAAGATATATGAGTGTGTGCCAACCTCCGTTGTGCTCGAGTGAACATGCATGGATGTGTTCCCGTTCATGCGGCCTCGATGAAAGTGTGGATTTCGGAGTATTTTGGCATTGACTTTAGTAGGTTAATGTAGCAAATCACTATAGTAAATTACTATAGCAGTTACTGTCACTTGCCACTGAAAAATAAATTCCTGGAGATTCACACGAGCGTGTGAAAATTGCACACGTCCATGTGGATGCCCGATTCCAACCTATTTAAGTCGCGACTTCAGCCCATTTTGGGAATCCTTTTCCCTATGTTTTAACTATCGTTTTCTCATCTTTTCTCCATCATTGGAGGCACTTGCGGCTAGGGTTTAGAGAGGCTTTGGCTAGGTTTTTGGACGGGTTCAATGGCCTTCAACATCATGTTCCTTCGGAAGATAGTTATTGGGGGAGCTTTCGTCGGTATCAATTCTGCGAGGTGTAGCCTATGCATGACGAGGAAAATTATGGAGAAGACACGGCTACTCCACAAGACCATCGACACGTTCACCAAGGGGATTTTGTTCATGAATTGTATATCTTTACTCTCGATTCCATTATTGATTGTATTATTCTCTATGGAGAGCTAAACCCTAGTGGGTACTTGGACTTGTAAACCCTAGGATGATATTGTTTCTTTGACCTTTTATTATCCTTTCTTTAATTGATGTTTTAATTAAGTTCCAATATTGAATGCTTGTTGAGTGATTTTTCCCTTAGAATGACACTAGGGTTGAGAATCCATCTTGGTAACTTTTGTGGATGAGTGACACACCATGAGGGTTAGACAATGCTAGATTGGAGAGGGTTGAGAGAGTGAGTCAAGAGGTAGCGGAATGTCCCCTTTTTCCTCTAGTGTGATTTATCCTATCTCCACGGTTCAAGAATTTTTTGCAGTCACAATAGAGTGAAGTGCTAAGAGACAAACTCCGTTGGGGCTTAGTTGCTTAAGCAACAGAGTGAAGCGTTGAAATAATCCTTAGTATCTGGGGCTTAATTGTGACTAGGGGTCTTTTTGCCTTGACCAAAGGGTTAGATCTATATTAGGGAATAAGGTTTATCACTTGGAGTCCCTAGAGATTTAAGAAACCTTACACAGTGTGAGGCGTCGAGACTTAGCAATTTCTCCTCGGGGCATAATGTGGGGTTAGTCACGGTTGACTTTAGGTTTGGGACCTTATTTTCTAGGATTTCCACAACTCATCAAGCATCAGTTAAGGAACATAATTGTTGGTCTTGCACTTGAAACAATAGTCTTATGGTGAACAACATCCGGTTGTCCCAATTTCGTCGATTGTCTCTCTTATCCTTTATTTACGCCTCCTTATTCTTTCCTTATTTCTATGTTCATTGATTTTGTTCATACTACTATCGATTCATCTTCATTCTAGTTAAAGAGCAATCTTTGTGTTTCTAATCACTCATCAGGGTATTATTACTTCGACAAACCCGTGCACTTGCGGTTAACACGGAAAAAGGCGTTGTCAATTTCTTTAGTTTATCTCAGCCTTTGCTTTTCTATTATTTGTTGTTTGTCCTTTGATGTATTTGAGGCTCGCACTATTATTGGTCTTGTCAAATGCATTAAGAATTTTATCTTTAACAAGCCAACAAATTTTCTTTTGAGAGATATAACCTAAATGTTTGTGCTATAATGAATACAAATTCTCATTTTGTTTCTCTAGTTTCAATATTATGGTAGCCATTCCTTGTGTTTACATATCTAGAAAGTATGGATTATTACTTTCACTTAATATACTAGATCTAACAAGCATCAAATTATAACAAAGAACAAATCTTTTATTTCTAAATGAACAAAAATAATCTTATTTGTGCAATATTAAAATAGAAACAAAATTTTGTTAAGAAATGACATAAGAGATGTATTATATAACTCCAAATAAAAGCTACTCTAAAGTAGCAATCCATAAATTAAAAGTCCTTATGCATATGATTTCCGTCTTTCAAAAACATATATAGCTGTATCTTTTACCAGCACTTGATGTTTGATAGCTTAGGTAACTAACTCTTCATTAATTCGCTTATGCAAGTGATGACAACAAAATCCAACCACTAAGTGTTTATAAGGGCTAAAACTAGATTCACTTCTATGCAAATAGTAGTAAAATATTAACTTTCTTTATGCATCAAGCACAATACTTAATGTATCCTTTCTCCACATAAGAATTTTTCTTATAGAAGAGCCTTTTAATTCCCAGCCAGATAAACATATCAATGGCATACTCTCATATATTCCTATAGCCCTTATACATCATCTAGACTAGTTTTCTTAGGGTGCCACTAGTTTTTTGCCTTATCACTTCTTGTCAAGTGTTCTACTAGGGCATGTGTTTCCTTATTTTTCAAGGTATTACAGTTTGTGCCATGAAATATGGGAATGCTTATGGACGTATGATGTGTGTGAGTTGAATATGCAAATAATATCAAAATAAGTCTGTGAATGCGCAGGTGTACGGGCCATCAAGTAATACCTCACGGGTGAGCACGAGGGTCATATTTACCTTGGAATGGTGAGAGGCTCGCATTATTTCCTTTTCACTTAATCAATAGCCTAAATGTTTACGTTCTTTCTTTAGTTCCCTTCTACAATTTATTACACAATACAATTAGATAATTGTTAAACACAATTTGAAGTAGCTTGGGTGGTTGTATGATAGTTATCTTGATTGATATTTATGATAGCCGTTGAGTACGACAATCGTATTTTAAAATTGGACTAGGGGAATTCGAAGCCTTACTAGTCCCAATCTCTTGCAATTAGGTCTAAATCACTAGGAACCTAAGTTGAAATCTCTTCCTACCCTAGCCTCCTATGTTTTCCTTAAGTACAAGACTTCCTCTAGAAGGGACAAATCAAACCCTAAGCTTAAGGGGCAATCAATACCTAATTCTGAGATCTGGCAAAACCTAACCTCTTAGAGCATGCATAGATCTATCATAGCATGGGTCTTCAAACATGGGGGCATATCTTCCTCATCTATATCAGCAAATTATCATTAAGTAAGCATGCAATGATTCACGAAAACTAGAAAGCTTTATTGAATATATCAATCAAGGTTCACAAACAATAATTGGAATACCTAGACATACAATTTCCCTCCAATTGGGGTCCTCTAATAGATGTAAAAGAATAAAAACAAATTAAAAACAATCATCATTAGGAAAATATATCAAAACAATCCCAGACTAACTTCCTCCAATGGATCTCCAAAGGTTGAGGTTGAGCGGATCTAAACATTGACAAGATAGTATCAAGTCTCTTCGTGTGCCCTCCTCTAACGATGATCATTGAATTACCCTTAGGAAGCTCACCAGAATATGCTAAAATATACTTGAAAGTCATCTCCAGGTGTTTAGATGTCTAGAACTCCAGTCGCCCTACCTCATTCGGTAAAAGAATCTCCCCGAATTTAGAGAAAACTAGGGTATTTATAGAATTGAGTCTGCTATGGCCTCACCACTAGCGTGGTGATGCCCGTGATGAGTGAGTTATTACTTAGGCTCCAAGTAACATCTTGGCACGGTCCTCTGGGTGTTGAATGACCTAGATCATGGGCATGATGGGTTTTCATAGTAGCCATTGTGAGGCTATTGCAGCTCATCTATTGCTTCTAATGGTTCCATGTTGCCATGGCTTGATAACGATAGTGGTGAGTGTAGACAACGGCTATGGTGAGATATCACCAAGGCCATTGTAAAATGTGGTGAAGCTTTGATTCAGTAACTTAGCATATTTTGCTTCAAAACGCCGCTAAATTCTCTTCTTTTTCCCTTAAACAGAGATAAAGGTCATGGTGAACAAATGAATGACATTTTGTACTAGTTAGGTGCTAAACATGTCAAAGTCCATGCTGAATGCAATGTAAATTATATAAAAAATATGAACTTTTTAGCATTTATCAAATATCCCCGCACTTAAGCGTTTGCTTGTCCCTAAGCAAATAGAAAAGATAAAAATAGCAGACATGTAAATGCTTGACCTCAGGCAATAAGAGATGGTGTTTCAATAGACAAGGGAACAATCAAATGTTGGATAACATAGACATGCTCTACAAAGAGTAGTCTACTCTATGGCTAAAAATATTCTCACAAGTGTAGGTCTCTCGGTACTCTATCTTATTGTATAAATTGTGTTTGCAAAAACTTTTCGGGGTTTTACTCAACCCAATTATATCTTTTTCGTAGCTTTATATTCACAGTCAGTAGCTTTTACACTTCCCAAGAGGCAGTCCTCTCTCCCACTATGGCATAGTTTTTGTATTCGACTTGTTGGGAGTGACTACGCAGTACAAAGGAGGTAGCTCTTTCTACTGTTAACTTATTTTTACTAAAACAAGAAAATAACTAACACTAATGATACCCCTACTATAAAACATTAATTTTTAGACATAAGGTGCATGGTGTTCTCGAGAGGAACACAAGATAGAGGAAAAATTCACAACGTGGTCAAACTCTTCAGTAGTAAAGATAACATAATACTTTAAAAACTTTTGTGATATAGCATGATATTCACAAAGCAAAGCAATCACACACTCCCTACACACACTTAAAGTTGTACATTATCCCCATTCCACATATGCATGCACAAGTGTAGTCAAATATAATAATAAAAGGAAATAAAAGAGTGTATGGACACTAGTACTCCCTTGTTATCTTAGTTAGGCCCACGAGGGTGATGAAGTTACCCTTGTCCAAGCTCCGAATTGCGCGAGCCAATACAACACATGATCATCTCAAACCCTGATGAAGACATAAATATAATAATTAAATAGTAGAATAAAGTAGAATACTGAAAGTATAATCCACTATGACCACAACGTGAATATAGAAGCAGCGAGGTAGATATCCCTTGTTGAAATACAAAGTACAATGTATGATTGAAAATGAAAGTATAAAAATGGTTATAGAAAGTCAAAATAGTCAAAGTTGACATGGGAACGTTGTCTTTGTGCATGATTGATGAAGGACAGTAGGTGTCATTAAAGTAGGAAAAGACTCAATCTCCACTGGCGGTAGAACTTTCGGTAAAGTAGGTACCAAAGTGGATGAGGGCTCCTGACACTGCAGATGCACCAGTATCTTTCAGAGGAAACTCTCAATCCTCGTTTGACCCTCCTCGAGACAGGTCAGGTGCTCCTCAAAATTTGATGGAAATAATGGAGTCAATGTCATAGTCGGGGAAGGAGGAGAAGCAGCAATAGCAGCACTTGAGCTATAACTGAGATCGGAGAAATTTTGGTGGAAATGGTGTCCAGGAGAGACTCCTCATCCTCTAAAGAATCAGAGTCGATCCCATGGACCACTTGATATTGAACACCGTGAGGTGTGTCCCGCCGCTCTATCATGTGCATCACTCAAAGCATGGTAATTCCCATTGATAAGTGCTTGAGTAGGCATATTTTTATATATGTTTTACATGCATTGAGCATCATTTTTATCATGGTTTATGTCTTATATTGTGTATTTTGTGTTCTTTTATGCATATAGGTTGTGAATGCCTTGAAGAGTAAAAAAGGAAGCAAAGATAGGCTATAAAGACACAATGTTGGGAGTTCTTATTCAATTCAAGGACCAAGACACGAGAGGAATTCGTTAACGTGGAGATGTGTGCCAACTTCCAAGAGGATTCAAGTCAATTCACTAGTTGGAAGGGCACTGACAAGGCTCCCCGCAAGTGCACGGAGTTGTCGAAGTAATAAATCCTAGGTGAGTGGGGTATCGTATTCACAGGGATAAGGGACTAAAAATACTTAATTTGCTTCTTAACTAAATGAAAGATGAATAGTCATATGTGTGATAAGATTCAATTCTCAAAAGTAAAACAACCCGAAAGAAAGCAAAAGTAAAGTAGAAGGTAAGACAATCGATAAAGATCGAGTACCCGGGTATTGATCCGCCTAGGAAAATCGTTTCAAGTGAAAGAACTCTCTATTATGCTTCCTAACTAATGGAATGGTGAGTCAGGGACATCCTTAATGCATTGCCCCGAGTCTAGGGTTAACAAAGCCTAATCCTCTAGATGTCCCGGAGGAAAGGTTGAACATCCTCACAATCTAGCACTCGTAAGAAAGATTGCATTAAGTTCTAGGGATTCCAAGTGATAAATCTCTTCTTAATTGTAGACCTAACCCTTGGTTTAGAAGAAAGGTCCCTAACCACAATTAAGCCCTAGATGCTAAAATCATCTCAACGCTTCACTCCGTCGCACTCGCAACTAAGCCCCAGCGGAGGGTTATCCTTTAGCTCATTCGTTCTATTATGGCGCAAAGAACTCGAGGAACGGAGGTAGAATCTATCACACCATAGGGGAAAGGGGACGCTCATGTATCTATCGACTTACCCTCTCAACCTTCTCCAATCAAGCTTTGTCTAACTCTCGTGGTGTGTCACTCACTCACAAGGGTTACCGCAAGAACTCTCAACCCTAGTGTCACTCTAAGGGAGTATTCAAACAATCAAACATTCAAGATTGGAACTCACAATAACATCAAATAATTGAAAGCATAATAAAAAGATTCAATGAAACTAATACATCCTAGGGTTCACAAATACCCAAGTACCCACTAGGGGTTTAGATCTCCATGGAGCACAATACAAACGATAATGAAATCAAATGTAAAGGAAAGAAATCCATAGGAAAACCTCTTCGATAGTGGCGGTGATGGTCTTGTGGAGAGTCCTCTACTCGTGACAAGATCCCCTTGTCCTGTATAAGATACGCCTCGCCGAATCAATCCGACGGAGGCTCCCATACCAACCATCTTCCAAAGAGATGATGATGTTAGAGCCGTAGAACCTCTCCAAATCCATAGCCAATACCTCTCGAAACCCTAGTCGCAGCCCTCTCTCAAGTTGGGGAAAAGACGGAGAAAAGAATGTTGAAATCGGGGCTAAAATCAGTCTTAAATAGGGCTAGAATCGGGATTCCACATGCCCCTGTGGATATTACACACGGGCCTGTGGATATTCCACACAGGCCTGTGGAATTAACGCACTGGAGTCTGGATTTTCCACACTCTAGTATGGCTCCTCTGTTTTGCTCCTCCTTCGGTCGGCTGTGAACAGTACCATCTATAGTGATTTACTATAGTGATTTCTACAGTCCCTGCTACAGTACGGCCCAAAATTTTCCTGAATCCATGCTTTCATCGAGGTAACGTAAATGGGCACATGTTCACGTCGTAGATCATCTTGGTTTTTCAATAAACGGTCACGTTGTTGGAGATCTTGCTAAATATACACAAGGTGGAATACTACGATGTAACTGCCATCATGCCCTTCCGATTCGTTGCCTTAGGTCAAATACAAGGAGGTCGGCATACATTCTATCATTCTAAACCCAACTCATGTCTCCACGTTTGAGCCTTCTCAAGATCTCCTCCAAATAATGCGTAAAACGATCTACAATGGCTTCTTTCGCAAATAATCGGCCTCACAACCCAACCTGCATAAAAGTACGTAAATACACATGTATTAGTGCTAAAACCTGACAAAAGTAATTCTCATCATAAGGAAAGAACGCTTTGCATTGTTATCGCACAAGCACTTATAAAACTCCCCCATACTTAAGCTTTTGTTTGTCCTCAGGCAAAAGTTAAAACATTGTATGCATAGATGAAGGGACTATTGGAAGTGCTTGGCCTTAGGTTCACCAAAGCATGCAAAGAAAGCATTCTAATAGTTAAGGAAATTTTCAACACTAAATATGAAATAATCAATGCTCTAGCTAAAAACTTGAATTAAAAAGGACAACAAACCCGAAATCGTGTTAGTGTGTGAACTCACTCAAGTCAACCCAAAGTATACTCCTCAAAGTTCTAGGTATAAGGGACTTATTTATCTACAAAGAGTACCAAACATTTCAAAAAGGGTAGTAGCTTCACACATTTTCTAAGGTAGCCCTTTCCAAAGCGGCCGCTAAGGTGGCTTTCACACTTTCGAGGTGGTAGCTCTTTCTACCGGGGTGGTAGTTTTCACACATCCCATGAGATAGCTCTTTCTCTCAATAGGGCATAGCTAGTATCCGACTTATGAGAGTAGCTTGATACATAATGGGTGGTAGCTCTTTCCACCCAACAAGCACAATTAAACGAGTAAAACACTTTGTTCTTTCTTTCTTTTCCATTATCCATTTTTTTTAATGATAAAGCAACACAAGAAACAAAACTAAAACTGGTCCCTTTAACCTTAGACTTGAGTTTCCAAAAGAGTTTAAAGAGTGAGAAGTGCACAAAATGTTATTCGGGCAAAAATTCCTAAAAATTCAAGCAAGAACTAGAGCATGAGAACATTCAATGTTAAAAATTCTCCTAAACTCAAGAATATTGTCATTGCAACTAAGGTGAACCGCCATTGGCTATGTGAGCATATATATCAATCAAAATAGTGTAAAATGTGCACTATGAAACTCCCCCACCACACACACACTTAAGTTGTACATTGACCTCAATGTACACATGCAAGCTCACTTATAATGTATATCAATCAAGAATAAATGTGGGAGAAGCAATCGAAACAATACTCTCCTGACTCCTATTGTTGCATTTGATGGAGCTAAATCCTTGGGGGTTATGTTCCAACGGGTAGTGAGGCACACACGGCTAAGTGCCAAAGCACCTTGGCCGTGTCTATGACAAGTTATCAATTCCAATGATAACAAGACCATCTGCACGCATACACAAGGGGGTTCAGTAGAGCTCAATAAAAGAAAAACAAAACTCGAGTATATATAAGATAGGGCAAGAAATACAACTCGAGACAACAAAATGAAAAATAAGCTCAGAAGGCAAGTCCTTTCTGAGGATAACATGTCCAAAATAAAATGCAAGTAGAAATAAAAGCAACTCAAGTGTAGGCGCCACACCCTGGCTCCTCTGCTTCTGGTGGAGGATCAGAAGGTGCTGGTGGGTCCAATGATGGTGATGCAGGGGGTGTTTGGGAGGTGCATGGTCACAGTACAAAAGGTGGAGCAGCATCTCTCTGAAGGATCTCCTGTAAACCGTCAAAACGCGCCATGAACTCAGTGTTCTGTGCGCCTTGCGTCGTGAGCACCTCTGCTGTCTTCGCTCGTGCCTCAGTGATCTTTGACCGTACTATCCCCACGGTACTCTTGAGCCTCTCAAAATGATCATGGGCTCGAGATGGTGAGAACATACGTGTACGGGGTGGGTCCTCTGTCGCCGAAGGTGCGTCAGTGTCCATCGGCATCGGCTGAGGCTCGGGGGACAGGCTGAGAAGCCTCTACATCATCACCCTCATCCTCAGCCATCTCTCGAGTGGGTAGAACCAAGGCATATACCCTCGTCCATACTCGGCGGATCATACCCATCAATCTCATCGTCCCCAGACTAAGGGGTGCAAGAGTACTCTTCCTCTCAGCCCTGCGAATCGGGTCCAAGAGGCCCATGCCCATGACTAGTCTCATAATGTAGGGAGCCTGAGAAGATCGCTCCCATTCTAGCATAATGCCCGTGATGATGAATGTACTCTGCAAGGATGTGCCCCAGATAAATCGGTATACGCTGCACCATCGAATACAGATATAAAAGCTCCTGCCGGCTCAGAACACTTGTGCTGTCACCACGGCTATTCATCGACCTACTCATAATGGCGTGTAAGTATCGGTAGGTAGGTTGGGAAAGATACGTAGCCTTGGACACCCCCGGCTCGTACTGACCCTGACCACACAGCACTTGGTAGGCTCTCTAAGGGGTCAAACCTCTAGGATAACCAGTCGGTAACTGAGAATACTCCTCAGTGTCCGTGAATGCCTTCTCGTATAGCCCAAGCAAGACTGAGAACTGCGTGATGATCATGTAGTAGTGATGTCCAAACGCTCTAAACTGGATGGCGTCCATGCCGTCAAATCTCTGATACGATCGATCGAACTCAAATGATGACAACACCTCCAGTGTGAGCTCACGGATGGCTGGCTCTCTAGTCGTTAACAACTAACTCCACCCCCCTACTTAAACAAGGTCCTCGACCTCTTCAGCAAATTCATCCCCTATTGTAACTCTCGGAGTATGCTACTGTCCATATACCGAGTCTGTCCGAATCGAAGTCTCGACAGATGCACAAAATGAGCCTGATGCTCGGGAATGGCAAAACTCATGCCCTCGGACTAGGAGGATGACTCCCACGGCCGTTTCTCTGCTTGCTTCTTTGACTGAGGTGCCATATCCTGTAAATTTCCAAAGGAAATCAATCAAACAAGCTGGATAAATGATGCTGCAGAAATACACACAGTCGTGGGGAATTTCCGCACGCCCGTGTGGATCTACAGGGTGTGAAAAACCGCACGTCCTCGCCTCAAAAATCCAACAAAACACTTCTAAAACTCTTCTAACTTGATTCTAAGCATGCTCATACACTCTAATTGCAAAAACGAAGCATTTTTATCAAGTTCATTGATTAGAATTAAGAATTGGCAAAGAAAATAAAAGATAGGGGCTTACCGACGAGTTGAGATGAGGAAAACATGAATAGGCCGGAAAACCAAGTAAAAATCCTCCAAAATCGGCAGTACGAGGTCGGAAAACCAATGCTAGAATATTCTGAAGAGAGTGGAGAGGATCTAGATGAAGAGAAACAAGTCTTCTTTAAAAAGAACTCGCGCCCATTGGAGTTCTTTCTATCCGGACGGGCGCGCAGAAATTCCACATGCCCGTGTGTCTCCACAGTGGAGAGCCACAGGGGCAGACGCACGCCATTGTGTACTCTCGGGATAGCTCTTGTTGTCTCTGAAAACATTCCCACAGGCGTGTGGAAACTACCCACACCCGTGCGCCCGATCTACAGGAGAAGCCGCAAGCTCCTGTGCACTCACTGTCCAACCGAGAGAAAATCACTAAGTGTTTCCCACGCCCGTACGGAATTTTCGCACGGCCGTGGACAATCATAGGCCCAACTCACAGGGGCATTCGCACGCCCCTGTGCGCTCTCGGGATGGAGAAGGGATCGCCTGCAGAAATCCGAACGGGCGTGCAGTAAATACCTACGCCTGTGCGTTGGTCACAAGGTTGCCCACAAGGGTGAGTCCACACCCCTGTGTGCTCTCGGGAAAAATTCCCAGGTTTCTGTAGAACAACGCACGCTTGTGCAGTAATTCTGCACGACCGCGCGATAATCGCAAGTTCGCTAACAGGGGCGAGTCCATGCCCTTATGCCTTCTCTGGATGAGCTCGCAATACAACCCCACTGGCGTGTGGAAATTCCACACACCAGTGCGTTTTCTCTGGATGACTTGAAAAACTCTCCAGGCTCTGCAGAAATGTTTTGAACATGTTTACACATTCAGAGCCTGCTCTTTTATGCAACAATTACTAGCGAAAAATAATAGAAACAAGCTCAAGCGAATAAATCTTTGCCAAATCCACATGAAAAAACATGATGGCATAGAAATCCACCAAAATGAAAAGAGCACAAGCATCTAAACATGAAGACACCAACACTTAACAAGTTATTCATGCAAAACTTAACTATGACTAGGAAAAACAGTAAACACTTGGGTTGTCTCCCAAGAAGTGCTTGTTTAACGTCACTAAGCTTAACGTACCTCGTCTTACCTCACGGGGGTTCATAGATGAAATTTGCCCTCTTACCCATGGCTTGAAAGCATGATGAGCAAAGTCTCTTGAGAGTAAAGGGCGAATTGTCGGGCTTGGGACTACCTAGAAATGATACATCGTTCGGTTCGCGCACACCTCCAACAGTCTTGGAGTGTTTCCGGTGGCATCTCCTTGCCCTCTTCATCTTCCGAAGCACCTTCTTCAAGATCCTCGGGGTAGTCAGTACTTTTTCAGTCGAACCAAGAATCATTACTTCTTCAATTTCCTCCTCTTGGTTGAACAAGCCCTCATACCTGTCCTGATTGAACATTTCCTACATGTATTCATCAATAATCTCATTAGTAGTGTCTAGAATATACAAAGTATCATCAAAATCAAGAGAATGTCGCATGGCTTCAGCAAGGTGGTATGTGAGCTTGTCATCTCCGACTCTCAAAGTTATCTTCCCGCCGTCCATGTCAAACAATGCTTTGGAACTCCACAAGAACGGTCTCCCAAGTATCAAGGGTACATCCGCATCTTCATCGACGTCTAGCACTACAAAGTCAACCGGAAAAATGTACTTGTCCACCTTGACAAGCACGTCCTCAATAATGCCCCTCGGATGTCGCACCGTTTGGTTCGCCAATTATAAAGTGATCCGAGTGGGCCTAGGCACGCCCAAGCCTAGCTTTTGAAAGAAAGTGTATGGCATGACGTTGATGCTAGCCCCTGAGTCCGCCAATGCCATTTCTTCACCTAGATTGCCAATATTACACGGATGATGAAGCTTCCCAGGTCTTTCTTCTTGTTCGGCATGTTCTTTTGCAACACCGCCGAGCAAGATGCATCTAAAATCACTGAAGCACTGTCCTCCAACTTCCTCTTGTTAGTCAACAAGTCTTTCAAGAATTTCACATACTTAGGCATTTGAGGTAATACCTCAACAAAAGAAATATTGATGTAGAGTTGTTTGAACAAACTCAGGAACTTCTTGTACTGTTCAACCCCTTGGTCATTATTCAATCTAGAGGGATAAGGGATTCTTAGTTTGAAAGGTGGGGTTGCCATCTCTTTCTCTTTGCTTGTTCCCTCTTCAACCTCTATAACCTCGGGTGCGTGTTCTTTTGGCTTCTCACCCGAAAGCCTACCTTCAACCTCACGACCACTTCTCAAAGTGATCACCTTCACATGCTCTCTAGGGTTGGTCTCGGTATTGCACGGCAAGCTTCCATATGGCTTTTCCGAGAGAAACTTCGCAATCTGCCCCACCTGATTTCCAAGGTTATGCAAAGAGGCGGTGTGATTGCGAAGTGTAGCCTCAAGTGATTCAAACCTTGTATTTGAAGATTGCACAAATCTAGTCAAGGCCTTCTCCAAATCATTCATTCGGGTTCCCAAACCTGAAACTCTATTTTCCACGTTCGGGCTTGTTGTTGGAAACCCGGTGGCCCCATGGCCTTTTGTAGACTTTGGTTGCTACACGAGAAATTGGGATGATTCTTCCAACCTGGATTATAGGTATTGCTATATGGGTTTCCTTGAGTCCTCATGCCATTACCTACAAAATTGACGTTCTCAACCAAAGATGCATCACCAATAGAGATCGGGCAATCAGAGGAAGCATGTCATCCACCATACCCGGTGCAAGTACTCACGGCCGCCACTCTATTTGAAGTTATAAGATCTAACTTCTTACTCAAATTTTCCACTTGCACAGCCAACGAAGTTACTGCGTCTATCTCATGAAGACCGGCCATCTTTTTCTTCTCAATGGCATTCCATTCGTAGCTATTTAAACCCATTTCTTCAATAAGTTGACGGGCCTCATCAGGGGTCCTGCTACCTAAGGTAGCTCCTACTGCCACATCCAAGAGTTGTCTTGTACTTGGATACAACCCGTTGTAAAAAGTCTGAACAATCACCCACTCTGGGAATTTATGTTGTGGACACTTTCTCATGAGCTCCTTGAACCTTTCCCATGTCTGAAATAGAGACTCCAATTCCGACTGTACAAAGGATGAGATCTTATTCCTAAGCATTGCAGATTTTCCAGGAGGGAAATAACTGGTTAGAGAAGCTTCTACCATCTCCTCCCATGTAGTGATCGAGGCTCTAGGTAATGAGTGTAGCCACTGCTTTGCTCTCCCTTATAGGGAAAATTTGAAGGCTCTCAACTTGATGCCATCATCCGTCATCCCGTTTATCTTAAGCATATCACACACTTCGACAAAGTTCTCTATGTGACTGTATGAATCCTCATCGGCCAAACCATTGAACTGTGCAGATAGCTGCAACATGTGGATGAATACCGACTTTAGCTCAAAATTCTGAGCTGTAATTGGAGGTCGCACAATACTCGATTGTGTGCCCAAAACAGAGCGTATAGCATAATCAGAGAGTGTCCTCTACTGCTCATTCTGTTCTGCCATATTATCTGACCCATCAACTTCGAAATCAGCTAGATTAGGTTGTTCTTCCACAGGTCCTTTCCCTTTTCTTCTAAGTGTTCTTTCAAGCTCGGGATCTCCTTCAATCAATATTGAGGGGTTTCCTCCGGTCATCAACCTGAAGCTGCACAAAGGAAAAAAAATAAATCAGAACGATGATAGAAAAGAAAATGTGAAATTGAATGTATAAAGGAATAGCTAAGGAAACAAGAGTGAAAAGTATCTCTAAACGCCTTCTCCACCGCAACGGCGGTAAAAACATGACAAGGCTCCCCGCAAGTGCACGGAGTTATCGAAGTAATAAATCACAGGTGAGTGGGGTATCGTATCCACAGGGAAAAAGGGAATAAAAATACTTAAATTGCTTCTTAACTATATGAAAGATAAATAGTGATATGTGTGATAAGATTCAATTCTCACAAGTAAAACAACCCGAAAGAAAGAAAAAGTAAAGTAGAAGGTAAGGCAATCGATAAAGATGGAGTACCCGGGTATTGATCCGCCTAGGAAAATCGTTTCAAGTGCAAGAACTCTCTATTTTGCTTCCAAACTAATGCAATGGTGAGTCAGGGACATCCTTTAATGCATAGCCCCGAATCTAGGGTTAACCAAGCCTAAGCCTCTAGATGTCCCGGAGGAGAGGTTGAACAACCTCACAATCTCGCACTCGTAAGAAAGATTGCATTAAGTTCTAGGGATTCCATGTGATAAATCTCTTCTTAATTGTAGACCTAACCCTTGGTCTAGAAGAAAGGTCCCTAACCACAATTAAGCCCTAGATGCTAAAATCACCTCAACGCTTCACTCCGTTGCACTCGCAACTAAGCCCAAGCGGAGGGTCATCCTTTAGCTCATTCATTCTATTATGGCCGTAAAAAACTCGAGGAACGGAGGTAGAATCTATCACACCGGAGGGAAAAGGGGGCGCTCCTGTATCTATCGACTCACCGTCTCAACCCTCTCCAATCAAGCTTCATCTAAGTCTCGTGGTGTGTCACTCACTCACAAGGGTTACCGCAAGAACTCTCAACCCTAGTGTCACTCTAAGAGAGTATTCAAACAATCAAACATTCAAGATTGGAACTCACAATAACATCAATTAATTGAAAGCATAATAAAATGATTCAATCAAACTAATACATCCTAGGTTTCACAAATACCCAAGTACCCACTAGGGATTTAGCTCTTCATGGCGCACAATACCAACGATAATGAAATCAAAAGTAAAAGAAAGCAATCCATAGGAAAACCCCCTCGATAGTCGTGGCGATGGTCTTGTGGAGAGTCCTCTACTCGTCCCAAGATCCCCTTGTCTGGTATAAGATATGCCTCGCCGAATTAATCCGACGGAGGCTCCCTTACCAACCTTCTTCCAAAAAGATGACGATGTCAGAGCCGTACAACCTCTCCAAATCCCTAGCCAATACCTCTCAAAACCCTAACCACAGCCTCTCTCAAGATGAGGAAAAGATGGAGAAAAAAATGTTGAAATCGAGGCTGAAATCGGTCTTAAATAGGGTTGGAATCAGGATTCCACACGCCCCTATGGATATTCCACACAGGCCTATGAAATCAACCCACGGGCGTGTGGAATTTCCACACGCCTATGTGGCTCCTCTGTTTTGCTCCTTCTTCGGCAGGATGTAAACAGTACCTGCTATAGTGATTTACTACACTGATTTCTGCAGTACCCTGCTACAGTATGGCCGAAATACTCCTGAATCCATGCTTTCATCGAGGTAACCTAAACTGGCACACGCTCACGTTTTAGATTGTCTTGGTTTTTGAATAAACGGTCGCGTTGGTGAAGATCTTGCTAAATATGCACAAGCCGGAATACTAGGATGTAACTGACTTCGTGCCCCACCGAATCATTGCCTGAACTCAAATACAAGGAGGTTGGCATACATTCTATCATTACAAAGCCGACTCATGTCTCCGCGTTTGGGCCTTCTCAAGATCTCCTCCAAATAATGCGTAAAACGATCTACAATGGCTTCTTTCGCAAATAATCGGCCTCACAACCCAACATGCATAAAAGTACATAAATACACACGTATTAGCGCTAAAACCTGACAAAAGTAATGCTCATCATAACGAATGAACGCTTCACATTCTTATCACACAAGCACTTATTAGGCACAAAGGCAGCCACATCTTCATGTTCCTTCTCTTTGTGAAGATTGCAAGACCTTTCAAAGATGGGTCGATGAAGAAAAGTCGTATAGCCTACCACATGGACGTGTGCCCAGACATGTGGCCTCAAGAGAAGAGTGTTTGGACCGCCTTTTGTGAAAATTATTGTAGCAAAGTACTGTACCAATTCACTGCAGCAAAATTACTGTTCACGCGCCGCGTGGAAATTCCTGCAGCCCACTTGCGCGTGTTAAAAATCCACATGGACACGTGGGGGCATGTGATAGGTGCGGTTTTAGGCTTTAAATAAGACATTTACCCTATTCTTTGAGGACTTTTTGCGAGGCTTTTGGCGAGCACTTTAAAGGCAAGGCGGCTAGGATTTTGGAGCAGGTCTTTGGCAATATTGGGGGGCGTCCATCACCAAATTTGATCGATTTTCTCTCCGTCATAGCATAGAGTGAGCCTTCGGTGACCTAGCTTCAGAGAAGGATTCTTCAAGACGTTGGGCGACCCATCAAGGCCATCATCACAAATTAAAAGGGGTTTTTCTTCATGGTTTTCATTGCTTTTCATTGTATTCACCATTGTTTTGTAACTTGCTCCATAGAGGGCTAAACCCTAGTAGGTATTTGGGTATGTGAACCCTAGGATCTATATTTTTGTATTGATTTGCTTTATGTTTCTATTAAATCCGAGTTGATTTGAGTTTTAATCTTGTATTCCCATTGCGTGCTTGTTTTATTAATCCTTGTGGTTGATTGGATTTGTATGATTTGTTACTTTGATTAGAGAGAGGTCTCCATTAGAGTTAGGACTTCAAGGTTAAAGAGGGTTGAGAGGGTGAGTCATGAGATAGTGGAGTGTCCCCTTTCCCTTCCGATTGAGTGTTTCCTATCTCCGTATTCCCTAAACTCTATGCAACCATATTTGGTGTGAGGCGTGAGATTGAGAGATTTCTCCGCTGGGACATTGTAGGGGATTAGGGATCCTTTGATGAGAATTAGGGTTGGATCTATCTTTAGGAATCAGTTTCACTCTTAGATGTCCCTAGAGCGTAATGCGGTCATATGGGGTTTGAGATGTTGAGATTGAGCGATTTCTCCGCCGGTACCTTGTAGGGGTTTAGTATCGGTGGCTTGGAGGCAAAGGCCTATTATTCTTGGATTGCCTTAACTCAGTAGACTCAGTTTAGAAGCATTTAGTAAATCTTGAGCTTCATGTTAGATCTTAGGGGAAGCATTGTCTGGCTACCTCATCTTTATTGATTAAGATCTTCTTTACCTATTTTTCTTGCCCATTTGCTTGGTTATTAATTCTCTTGCAATTAGTTCATTTCATCACATCCATTGATTTTGACTAGATAACTAAGAATTGGTTAATACTAAAACTTCTGTTCCCTGTGGATTCGACTATCCACTCACCGGGGTAATTATTACTTCGACATTCGTTCACTTGCGGTTTACATGCATATTCGGATGTGTCACCAATGCAACTGCATGCTTCCTACACGAGGTATGGCTGCACACCGGTCAATCAGCCCAATCCTAGTGAATGCTTGGTGATGTAAGAACCATGAAATATGGTTGCGAGGTGGGGGTCATAGGACTGACGTCGCATCTGATAGGCTAGTATGTGATTGATGTGAAACGGCTTTCTATCTACCATGCTCAACAAGAAGAATAGGTCCTGGAGAATGACGACCTCCGTACTGTCTCCTCACCCAGTCAGTGTCAACGATAGAATGGTGTGGAGATAGCATAATCTCAGGCGTCGTAGGACAGAGGCCTTGGAGGTTCCACAGATGTATGCCTCCTAGCCTCGAATATTCTGGGTCTATTCCTGATCTGCGCTCAGGTGGACCGGTAGATTAATGTGGAGCTATGAGTATAACTCTATGCCATTATACTCAACGTCAACCAGCCAAATTTGTACGAAAAAATCCATGGAGGACATCATAAATTCTTTCCCGAACATCTAGAAACTGATAGTCTAATGATGTCTGAGGCTGAGGATGGTACTATGGAGCTCAAAAGAGCTCGTGACCTCCATCACGAACTCCTAGTAAGTCAACTCATCATTGCCGAAAACTAATCCTAGCCCTGAACAAAAGTAAGGTCTCATACCTCATCGGCGAGGCCTATATGCTCTAGTGTCGGCTAGTTAATCCGACGTACCCAATGAATCTATGATCTATGAGCCTCCTATACCGGGCATTGTGATTGGGATCCCCTGACTATGGAATCATTGACTGAGAGGACTCTCTAGTATTCTTCTCCTTCTCAGCCTCTTCCTATGGGTGACTGGCAGTTCTCTTGTGACCCATAATTTGCAATTCTGAAATAATACTGATAATCAATCAATATAATATGGAAAATATAATGCAAGGATGGATAACATGTATACCATGGCTATTATGTGACCATAACGGTCTCAACACAAACCATGACCGTCGTAACCCTCTTGATGTGTATAACGGGCATGACATAGCCCGTTATGTGATTCAGCAGCTCTGCTGTGCATATTTCTTGGGCCATCATGGGTGTATAATGGCCGTGGTGAGTCCGTTGTTTACTAAAATGGGGCAACAGCCAATTGACAATGGCAAACCCCGTTACAAGATGTTGCTAGGGTAAGATGAGTAGGAAAAACCATCATAACTTCCTTACAATGGGAACATAATGCCCGTTGTGGCTCATCTGTCCCTTGGTTAATAATTTGAACACAACGGTCTTCACAATAACAATTATTCATCAATGAATAGCCATTGTGAAGCTTGACTGTACTAAAAAGATTTTAATACAACAGTTAATTTGATTGGAATACATGTAAAAACATTCACCAAGCATCCCTAAACTATTTCATGCCATTTATACATCATAAAATCACGATTTAAAAGGTTTTAGAAATTTCATATAAAATTTGGGCGAGAAGAAAGGGTTGTTCTATGGGGAAAATTAAAGAGATCTGTTGCTAAATCATGCTAGAACAGTTCCAAAGCTTCTCAAATTCACTAAACAATATTAAGGAAAGACCGTCTAGTGAAGTGGAGAAGAAATAACTAGTTTTTGAGTGAAAAGTTAAAGGCACGGCCAGTGGAAACCATATATCACCTTATAATGACCTCAATAATGTACAAACAATGGTCATTATTCATCATTTCAGTTCCCTGAGGCATCACGGCCGTTACGAGCTCGTTATGGGGGTTGTTGTCAACTCAATTAGGCTCAAAAGTTTCTAAGTGTTGACAATGGTTATTCTAAGGCTCGTTATGCTCACTACCGCCTTACCACAATCATGGTCAGGCCATGCCAGACCTCTAGAAAATCCAAAGACATAGCATGCTCTGAAGAACGGCCGTGATGAATTACCACGGCCGTGACCGTCGCCTTGGTGAGCTCGTGACAGACTGACCTAAATTTTCTAGAAAACACAATTCTCTACCTGTGCATCCCAATGGGTGTATAACAGTTTGACCATGCTGGTTATGATGCAAACAATGGAAGACTATGGACTCTCCCTATGTACCACGTCATGAAAACAATTCATGCTAATAAAGATAGACTCTACAAACAAATTTTGCCCATAAAATTCAATCAAGGTAATTTAATGTCATACCATTCAATTAAGCATATCTCTTTATTCAATCACTAAATGATAAAAACTAAAAACTATAAATTAAATGAACTAGAGCCAAAAAACTACTTGGGTGAAACTCGCATTACCCTGACCGGTCCCGACCACGTTGATTTCAACTTACCAAGAAACAATCTCAATCTTAAATTAAATAGAAGGACTTAGTCCCCTTCTTGCAACTGCTTACAAGGTCTTAGGTTCTGTTCTAAATTCTCATGAGAAATCATCTGCCATTTGTCAAGCTCCTGGAGTTATAACTTTCCTCCTTCGTTCTGCAAGATGAACATCAAAACTTAAGCTCATTATTGCCCTATATGCTATGTGTTTGAGTTCTACAGGTAGATGACAGGCCTTCCCATATGCAAGTCTATACGGTGAGGTTCCTATGGGTGTTTTATAAGCTATCCTATATGCCCACAAGGTGTCATCCAATTTATCTGAAGAATCTTTCTGATGATGAGCTATAGTCTTTTATAGGATTTATTTCAACTGCCTATTAGATACCTCTACTTACCCACTTGTTTGTGGATGGTAGGGGATGGCTACTCTATGTGTGACTCCGTACTTTCTTAATGTTTTCATTAGCTTGACATTGCAAAAATGCGTACCCCTATCACTTAATATTGTCCTAGGTGTTCCAAATCTAGAACGGGCCATAAAATCGATATCCCATAGCTATGCGTTGCCATTTATCACAATTTCATACATACCTATGAGCATCCTGAAAGATTATGGGCCAATAAAAATCGAATTTGAGGATCTTGTCAGCTATTCTATTTGTGGTGAAATATCCCCCAGTTGGTCTTGAATGACAATGCTTGAGGATTTCCTATCTTTCAGCCTGTGGTGCACATCTCCTGATGATTTGGTATGTATAGATTCTAAACTAGAATGTGTCTTGCCACACGTAGTGCTTTAAGCCAGAGAAGAACTTCTTTTGTCGATATATTAACCATTTCAGTAGAGTTCCTACAAGCAAATAATTGGCAAAGTTAGTAAACCAAGGTTGGTCATCGTCTCATACTATATTAAGTCACTATAACTGCTCTTTAAGAAATCTGTTATCAATCTCTCCACCCATTAATGATTTCTTCTTGGGATCTTCTAGCTTAGATAGATGATCTACAGCAAAGTTCTTCGCTCCTCACTTATGTATGATCTTCATATTGAATTCAGATAAGTGTCTAAATGTATACTTTATATTATACATATTTTATACACTTAGCCTGTATTTTTATAGGAATGTATGCTTGTTTTATGCTTAATCATGCATTATTTGCTTTGTAGGGCATGAAGAAGCCATGGAGAACATGAGGACACGATTAGGGCAAAAAAGGAAGAAAACCAGGTGTCGCATACTACAACGTATTTACTATAGTTGGAGTCCTGTAGCGTATTACTGTAGCTGGATACTATAGTAGAAATACTGTAGTAAAGCATTGTAGCAGACACTATAGCATGTGGAGAATTTCTGAGACTTGTCAATCTAAATAGTTTGGCCTAAGTCATACGGCCTTAATGCACCCCTGTATTGACCATGGTATCGACGCCGGTATTGACACTAGTATACTTTGATTTGTGTCATTATAAAAAGCTTCTTTTAGGGCAAAACAAGGGGACTTCTTCTTGGCCTTTTGCGCCGCTGTCACCACACTTTCTTGAGGCCTTCAGGCCATCTTTTGGTGATGATCCTTATGGGAAATGAGCGCACATCATCACCAAGAGGGAGAGGAGCAAAGGAGAAGGAGTGAAGTTCTAAGCTGACATTGCATCATTATTCGAGGCTTCATTGATCCAAGTAGAGCAAGATCGTAGAGGGAGTTTTCTTGCTTCTTTATTGTCTTTCTTCTCCTTGTATGTTGTATAAGTATCCCTCATCATGAGGGATTAACTTATTTTGGTATTTGGACATGGATGAACACTAGGGTTTATTCTTGTGTAAGAACTTGGGATGTTGTTAGTCATTTAATTTGATGGCATGAGATTCAATCTTTCATGCTTTCATGTCTAGAATTACATTTGTACAGAAGTCCATAATTCTTTTATGAGTTGTACACGTAGATGTGACCTACTAACATGTACTAGAACTAGGAGAGATTGAAAAGGGATTTTTATACCAACACGCCGAGAGATCGGGTGTTCGTAGCCCTCCAATGCTAGGTTTTAGCCAAAGGATAGTAGGTTTACTCCTATTAGAGATTTCCTTGAAGTCTTTGCAATCGTAAGTGGATTGATCCGAAAGAGATTCCCATTAAGACTCGTATGGCATTAGTGGTTAGCCGGCAAAAAATTGGGGTTAACCTATCTAAGAGATGTCTAGGTCTTAAATGCCGTCAATACACTTTAAACCATCCTAGTTTGGATCTTAACAACAACCCTAGGGGGATTCCTTATCCAAACATCACCTTCTCTTGCTTGACACTCCCTTGTTCATTCATTTATGTGTGTTAGTAACCCGGCCATAGATTAGTTAGTTTATTTTATTTTATTTGATCTTATTATTAAAACTTGTAGGCTAGATAATAGATGAAGAGTGAGTAATAATACTTCCTTTGCCCCGTGGAATACGACCCGTGTGTCACACATAGGGTATTACTTGGCGATCCTGTACACTTGTGGGGAAGCAATCATAATCCTACAAGAGTAAAATCTATCCAAGTAGACAAGGTTTAGCATCAACTTTACAAATGAGATACCTGAGCGTGGAGTGATCAGTGTAAATGACAACTTTTGAAAGCACCAAGTGCAGTCTGGACTTATCAAAGACAAAGACTACAACTAGTAATTCTTTTTAGTAATTGTATAATTTTCTTGTGCATCATTCAAGGTCTATCTCGCATAGCAAATAGGATGAAAGTGTTTGTCCTTCTGTTGTCCCAATACTGTCCTAACTTCGAAATCACTAGCATCTCACATTTACTCAAATCTTGCACAAGTTTTATAAGTGCTTGGTTATGCATATTAATTAGTATGTTTTACTTACACGGGGCATTGTTTTCATCAGGTTTTATAGCTCGGTATTGTGTTTTTGTGTTCTTTGATGCATTTAGGGTTGTGAAGGCATTTTGTGGAGAAAAAAATGCAAAAATAGATCATGGAGGTTCTTTTTGGAGTTTTTTTTGTGTAACTTGATGAGTAAGATACAAAGCGTGATTATACATATGAGGGTGTGTGCCAACTTCTAAAGTATTCAAGTAAATTGGTGATGTCGAAAGGCACAAAGGCAGTCACATGCTTATGTTCCGGGTTGGTTGAAGATTTCAAAACCTCCACATGGTTTTTATACATCAATAAATAGCCCATGACTTACCACAAGGATGTGTGTTGTCCGGGTGGCATCAAAAGAAAACAAAACGAAATTTGGAGTTTATTTGAACAGTTTTTAATGAAGCTAAACATCCACATGGGGGTGTGGAAATTCCACACAACCGTGTGGATTTTCCACATGGGCGTGTAGATTTTCCACATGGGGGTGTGGCAATTCCACACGACCGGGTGGATTTTCTACATGGGCGTGTGGATTTTCCACATGCCCATGTAGATTCCTAATTTGAGGGTTTAAATAGCCGTTTTGAAGAGTTATAGGGGGGATTTTTTCCTATCTTTGAGAGGAAAAGTAATTAGGGTTTGGATGAGGTTTTTACAATGTTTGGGGAGTGCTTCTATGCCTTCAACAGCGATTCCCTTCGAAGGAGAGTTATTGGGAGAGCCGCCAATGACATTGATTCATGAAGGCATTCCCCTAGGCTCAACAGAGGAGTCTTTGGAGAAGGAGGAGTGGCTTTTAGAGACCATCATCATGGAACGAAAGGGGATTATCTTTATGGATTGTTTGCACTCTTATTTGCTTTTATCTTTGATTTTGTATTGCTTCATGGAGAGCTAAACCCTTGTGGCTACTTGGACATGTAAATACTAGGATGTATTTGTTTCTTTGACTTTTATTGCATTTTCTTTAATTGAGTATGTATTTGAGTTTAAATCATGTGTGCTTCATATTTGGTTTTCCCTTAGTGTGACACTAGGGTTGAGAACCTATTCTAATCATCCTTTTGACAAGTGACCATTGATTGCTTCCCCGCAAGTGTATAGGATCACTAAGTAATACCTTGTATAAATACACGGGGATCATATTCGTCAGGGCCAAGGATCTACTATTACTCCTTCATTGCCTATTATCTTGGCTAACATCTTAAGCATGGAAATATAATCTATTAGGTGTAAGAAAGTAAATATGAAATGGCTACACAAGTTAAAGAACTGATAAAGAGATTATAAGACCTATAGTGAAATGCAAAGGCCTATAGGTGTGGATCCCCTTGAGGGGTCATCAAGATACAAGGATGAAGAACAATAGATGCAAGGGTGATTCGAACCGAGGGATCTCAAGATTAGATCAACCCCAATTTCTCAGTGATTGAACCCTAATCCAATAAGAATGTTGAATGGAATCTCTTCCTAACCAACACCCCTACAATTGCATTAAGAACAGGAAGATCCCAAGACAAGGGTACACTTAAATTAAGTTTACTCTTGAAAAACGGAGGGCTACCGACATCCAATATCTAGGCATGTTGGTACAAGTAACCCCTTTTAATTCATACATGATCTAATACACGTGAGTAGGTCACATAGATGTGTACAGCCCAAAATAGAACTACGGATCTCTCCATAAGCAATTCTAAGCATGAAGCATAATGAATTAAATTAGAAATCAACTCAAGCATTAGAATTAAGCAACAATCATCCAAGACATATGATAAAACCCCCAAGGTTCACCGACATCCAATGGCCTTGGGGGTCTAGTGTGCCATTATACAAATGTGAGCAAGAATATAAAGCAAACCACAATGGAAGCTCATAGATGACACTCCCTAGCCAAATTGATGAAGAAGGAGGTGGAGATCGGGCTGAATGATGCTTCCCCCATCCAAGGAATGCGGAATGATGATTGATAAACGCCTAAATGTATGTATTTTATATGTATTAATCGTGTATTATTTGTGAACATGTTAATGAATTGATGCCCGTTTTATGTCTAAATTGGTTATTTCGGTGTTGCAGGTCTTAAATGAGTCAAACGATGCTCAAAAATGTAAATCGGATGAATTCGACATCAAAAACGGTATTTTTGGGGTCCCCGCATCAGAAGCGGAATCAGTAGCGGAACCGTAGCAGTGTCGTTGTTCTTGCCGCGGGCATTTGGTTGAGTTTTCACCGGCTCCATGCGCC
>NC_052471.1:6050092-6103801 GCF_009730915.1 Dioscorea cayenensis subsp. rotundata | reverse complement strand
CAGCCAAAACAAAAGTAGAAGTCATGTGGTGAAAATGGCATTGTCCTCAATGTACCCATGTAAGCACAATAAAAATGGCATCAATGGAAGCATAATGTGTGTGGGAATGCAATTAAAATAATACTCCTTTGAACTCCCTCGTTTACATCATTTGGTGAAGTCTAACTCATGGGTGTGTTGTTGTGTACATTGGGTTGTGAGGCTCACATGATCATGTCTATAGACAAAAACATCATCAACATCACTTTCAAAGGCCATGCACTTTACGAATACAAGGGGTTTATTGAAGCACAACAAAATAGAAAAAGAAAATATGAGTTCGCTACAAATAGAAACGATAAAGCACATACTCATAGAGACAAAACATAAACATGAAGATAACTCTCGAGGCGAAAGCCTTTACAGATTACATAAGTCCACAAAATACTAACAAAACAAATAAAAGCAAAAGAAAGTAAAATGAATTCTCATGAGTGTGACGTCTCAAGCGTCGGTATCTAGTCTTTGGTCTTGATGCTAATGAAATCTTGCAGTGCCAAGTCGGATAGAGATCTCCTCATCAAAGGGTTTCTTGAATGTGATCAAGTCACTCGGAATCGGCCGCGGTTCTCAATGATGGTAGCCACGGAAGCCTCGAGTCAAGCCAGACACTCGTGAACTCGGGGTTGAAGATGACTTAGTGTCGGTGATGCTGCCGAGTCTTGCCTCAGTGACCATGGACTACCGCCCTACGGTGGTGCCTGCATGCAGCTAGCGAGGCTAATCCTGTCGTCCTCGGATGTGGCTCCACTAATACATAAGCACCTAAACCTGTCGTCTCACAATGCCCTGAGCCGGAGTGACCAATACCAAAGGTCTTTGGGGTGACTAATCCTCTTCTAGCCTCTAAATGAGCGGAGTAGACCCATCTTGAACATGAGACAAGTGATGTAGGGTCCCGCAAGTAGTACTCCTACCCTCAAGTACTCACTCTGATGGAAGAGGTAGTCGGCTACCACATATCCTAGATGGATGGGCACTCTCTATGCCATGGAATTGAGGTACAAATGATCAGTTTGGGGAGTGAGCACATCCCATCTCCACGTCATGTCACGACCTTTTGAGAATAAGCATGATATGTACTGTCTTGATGGTCATGTCGATGAGAGGAGCCTTTTGTTGAGTCGAGGACATCTTGGTAACCGCCCGCATAAGTCATGAAGATCTAACCTAGAGTGAGGTGAGGAGTGAGTGGAAGTAGGGTGTGCTATGTGTACTCAATGATGTCAACATAATTCTAATCATTATAAGTTGGTAACGAGGAGCTGAGGTAAGAGACATCCTATCACGCGGTGACGAAGGCTCGGGAAACAAATGGCATCCTCGTGTCAAAGTCGGGTCTAGAAGCTAGTAGTGCGATTGAAGCGAGAATGGTGAGAACCTCCAAAGATGAATGTCTTGATGGAAGGGGCTCATAAATGGAGAATAGTTGGTTCCCAGCGACTCACGCTAACAAGCTCTCTAACCTCATCGATAGAGACCAATCTCCTCTGTTGCATCCTATTGATGAAATGTATTTGTACAAACTTAAGTTACTAGAGACACTTGAACCTCTACTAATAAATGGGGTCAGGAAATTCAATTTCAAGTGGTGGGGTTGGCTCTTACCTTGGTGTTGATATTTTAGAGGTCAATTTCTCACAGTCCAGTGGTGCCATACCTAGAATATAATATCGGAAAGTTAATTCAACATGAAAATAGTAAGCAGGGGCACCCGCAGCGTGTAAGGGCGAGAGAACCGGGGAAAATAGGGTTTTGCTAGCGGCCGGGCCACGAAGTGGAGTTGGGAGGTCGAGAGTGAGTTAGAGACCTTTGGAAGTGGAGTTGGCCATCCTAGAGTTCTTGAAGTACATTTGAGAAGATCTTGTGAAGAAGGAAGTCTAGATGTCTCTCTTCCTTGTGCCTACCTTACTCAGATTATTTGTATGAGTCCGGGGAGGGGCTACTTGAGTTCCACGAGTGGCTCGGGATTGTGAAACTATGTTATCTCTCCATACTTTGACTACTTGTGTTTTAATGCCTATGAAATTCTATTGTTTTCTTTTTATGCATTCATGTGTTGCATAACTTGACATGGTTGATTTGCTTAGATGCTTGTGTAAAATTCGGGCGTGTCACGGTTACAGTAGTTCGCGATTTCCTAGTGTAGTTACAAAACTTGGCGCATAAACACGTAGTTACTCTCATGAGAACTTGGCATAGTTAGCGAACACTGAGTTGCAGCAAAGCTTTTTGGGCATCCACAAGGATCTTAGAATGTACCTTGTTAGGCATTAGACTCAAATCGAGTATCTTAGGCACTTAAGGAATCATCAGGGGCATTACACTATCAAAAAACTCAACCCTAGTTTACTTGGTTTCTTCCCTACCTTTCATTCTTTACTTTTTGTTTTAGTAGTTAACTCTTTTACCACCATTTTAGTTGACTGAGACATTAGAGGATCGACTAGTGCTTGAAGTCCAATCCTTGTGGTTTTACCAACCTACACCCTTGTTGGGTACCACTTTATCTTGATAACTTGATCACACTTGCGGGAGTACTTCAAGTTTTTCAGCGCCATTCTGAGTGTAAAACTTTTAGGAAAATTAGGATTTTGGTGATCTAGTTTGTTTATACTGTTCATATTCATGAATATCTCTTTTCATTTATTTGATCATTCATCTTATCTTTTCTTTTCATATTCCCTGTGGATACGACATTGTTCACGCAACCCTTGAGATCATCTTTCACTATGGTTAAATGGCAATACTTGTGTTTTACGAGCATTATTCCTATGGATACAACTACCCACTCACGAGTGCTTTATTACTTCAACAACCCCGATGCACTTGAGTACACACATACAAGAGGGTGTGTCAAGTTTTTAGCTCCATTTAAGGAGTAGGCATTTTGGAAGCATTTTGCACTTTGCTATATTAGCTATTATCACTTATTCTATTTTACACTTTCTTATTCTTCCATCATTCTGATTTATTTTTGTTTCTTGGTTTGCGGCTCAGAGTTATGACCCAGAAACCCTTCGAGCTTTAGTTGAGAGGAGATTCGGATATTGGAAGAAGAATTCATAGAATGTGAAAGAACACCATGCAAAAGCGGTCAAATCAAGGCTGAGATAGAAGGTAAAGGTGTGATAATATGGCGGAAACGAGAATGAAGCGATGAGAGGCGCTCTCGAGATTATGCGAGACACCATGCGTTCTTTGTACGTAATCACGGTATTGTCACGCCACCAATTGACATTTCGAGTTTTTGAGCTTAAGCCAGGCTTTATCTAGATGTTACAGCTGTGAGCATAGTTTAATTGTTTGGCCGATGAGGATCCAAACAATGACATTGAAAACTTCTTGGAAGTGTGCGACATGATCAAGATTAATGGTGTCATGGATGATGATATCAAGTTGAGGGCCTTCCCATTTTCCTTAAAGGGGAGAGTAAAGCAGTGGCTACATTCATTACCTAGAGCATCGATCACTACATGGGAGGAGATGGTAGAAGCTTTTCTTACCCAATATTTCCCTCTTAGAAAATCTGTGAAGCTTAGGAATGAAATATCTTCTTTTGTGCAAACAGAATTGGAGTCTCTTTCGGAGACATGGGATAGGTTCAAGAAGCTCTTGCGGAAGTGTCCTCAACATGGGTTCCCCCAGTGGATGATTATTCAAACTTTCTATAGCAGGTTGAACCCAAGCACAAAAGCAATTTGCTTGATCTTTGTAGGAGGTAAATATCTTCTTAGGAAGTAAGACCACCGAAGAAGCCCAACATCTCATTGAAGAAATGGCTATGAATAGTTATCAGTGGCACACACAGGATAGAAAGACAATAGCCAAACTTCATGATATTGAATTAGTCACATCATTGGCGGCCCAGATTAAGTCATTGAGCAAGAAGTTAGACACTCTAACTTCTCCTAGAGGAGCGGCCATGATGAGCTGCACTGGGTGCGGGGGAGTACATGCTTCATCTGATTTCCTGATTTCTATTGGTGGTACATCCTCAGTGGAATAGGTTGACTTTGTAGGTAATGCGATGAGAGGTCAAGAAAATCCATATAACAATACCTACAATTTAGGGTGGAGGAGCCACCCAAACCTTTCTTCGAGTAATCAAGGGCAACAGAAGACTATGGCACCATTGGATTTCCAACTACAACAACAAGCCCTGAACAGGAAAAATCGAGTTTCATGGTTGGAGAACTGGATGACTGACTTCGAGAAGACTTTGACCAAGTTCATTCAATCATCGGATACAAGATTTTAATCGATTAAAACCACACTTCACAACCACACCGCATCATTGTACAACTTGGAGAACTAAGTGGGACAAATTGTGAAGTCACTTTCGGAAAGACATCAATGGTGTTTGACTAGCAATACGGAGACCAATCCAAGAGAGCATGTGAAGGCGATCACTTTGAGAAGTGGTCATGAAGTTGAGAGTAGGCTCCCTAGTGAGAAGACCAATGTTGAGTTATCCGATATCGTGAAGATTGAGGATAGAGCCAAAGAGAAGGAGGTGGCACACCCACCTTACAAACTAAGAATCCCTTATCCTTCAAGATTGAAGAATGACCAAAATGATCTGCAATACAAGAAGTTCTTGGGTCTATTCAAGTAGTTGCACATCAACATCCCATTTGTAGAGGCGTTGTCTCAAATGCCTCGCTATGCAAAGTTTCTTAAGGACCTCTTGACCAACAAGAGAAAGTTGGAAGAGAGTGCATCTGTGATCTTAGATGCTTCATGAACTGCAGTGTTGGAAAAGAATATACTTAATAAGATGAAGGACCACGGAAGCTTTATGATTCCATGCAACATTGGTAACTTGGGGAAAGAAAAGCCATTGGCGGACTCAAGGGCTAGCATCAACGTCATGCCTTACACATTCTTTCAAAAACTAGGCTTGGGAGAGCCTAGGCCCACTCGGATAACACTTCAGTTGGCCGACCAAACAGTTAGACATCAAAGGGGCATCATTGAAGATGTACTTATGAAAGTTGACTAGTACATATTTCCTATGGACTTTGTAGTGTTGGATGTTGATGAGGATGTTGAGGTTTTATTGATACTTGGGAGGCCATTCTTGCACACTTCCAAACTCTTATTGACATGGACCATAGGGAGTTTACATTAAGAGTTGGTGATGAGAAGTTGACATACCACCTCGTCGAAGCCATGCGACATTCTCTTGATTTTGATTATACTTTATATTTTCTTGACACTATTGATGAGTAAGTTGATGAATACATATAGGAAATGATGTGTCCGGACCCATGACCCATTCGAGAGCTTGCTAAATCAAGAAGTGGAGAATAAAAAACTCTTATCACTTGTTCTAGAGGATAAGGTGCAACCTACCCCGGGGATCATGAAGAGGATGCTCCAAAAGATGAAAAGAGTAAGGAGACGTCACAGGAAGCGCCCCAATGCTAGTGGGGATGTGCATGCATGGAGTAAGGGTGACGGACCCTTATGTGATAACAAGCTTGATAACTCTTCCTCTACCTTGAAACAATTGTGTGCATCATGCTTTCAAGTTGTAGGTAAGAGGGCAACCTTCATTTATGAGTCCCCGTGAGGTAAGGTTAGGTACGTCAAGCTTAGTGACATTAAACAAGCACTTCTTGGGAGGCAACCCAAGCATTTACTGTTTTTCTAGGTTTTAGTTAGTACTTGCATGAATAAGAGCTTTAGTGTTGGTGTCTTAACTTTTATATGCTATTGTTGTGTTTTTCTCATGGATTGTTGGTGTTATAGTGTGCTTAACTATGATTGGTGAAGTTTCTTAGTCGTTTGAGCATGTTTTCATGATTCTCTAGTCAGTTTTCATTGTTATGCAGTCTCTGTTTTTGCCCAAGTTTTGCATAAATTTTTCTGTAGAGTTTGTATTTTCTTCTAAGTCTTCAAGAGAAGAAACATGGCCGTGTGGAATTTCCACACGGGCATGTGTTTCCATTCAGAGCTCATCCCAAGAGGACACAGGGGTGTGTGTTTCCATTCAGAGCTCATCCTAATTGCGCCTCTTCATCTTTTCACTCCGAAACACTCAGAGAATGCATCTCTTTACTCTCTTGACTCCTCATCATCGATTTAAAGAGATTTTAATTGAGTTTTCCGGCCGCATTCAAAGTTTTTCACTTGCATTTCATCGGTAAGCTTTTTTTCTCTTTTCTTCTCCAATCTTGATTTATTTTACTTAAACTGGTGAATGTTGCTTCGATTTTACTTTTTAGATGGTTGATGTATGCTTGTAGAAAGAATTTTGAGTGAATTTTTCATGTATTTTCGGGATTTTTGCATAGTGTCCATGAGGCTTTCACTCCCTGAAGATCCACACGACCGTGTGGATTTCTGCAGAATTAGGTTTTGGAGTTTATTTGATCGATTTCTCTTCAATTCTTGCAGGTATGGTACCCACTACCAAGAAAATGGCCAGCAAGCGTCCATGTGAGCCCTCGCCTAAGCCTGAACACATGGAGTTTGCGATTCCTGAGCATCAAGCTCGTTTTGAGAGATTGTCGAAGCTGAAGTTTGGCTAATCTCATTTCCCAGATTTGAGTGTTTTGAGAGAGATACAGTTGGGAGATAAGATGGCAGACGAGGTGGAGGAGTTGCTTGCTATAGGGAGTTAGTGACGTCTACTTTCTATTAGAGAGCCCGTCATCTGCATGTTGACACTAGAGGTGCTAGCCTCATTCGAGTACGACCGATTGTACTCTAGTTTCGACACCATCGACATCATTCAGTTCAGAGCCTTTAGACACTATCATAGTATGAGCGTTAGGCAGTTTTCAGTCTGAATGGGTCTGTATGATGAGGCGTTCACCAATATAGAGGAGTATGAGCAGCTACTAACAGATTACCCTAGTAGCTTGACACCTCAGCGCACATATAGAGCACTGTGCGGCCAGGGACAGTACGAGCCAGGAGTCTCCAAGGTGACATACCTCTCTCGGCCGGCTTACCACTACATCCACGCCGTTCTTAGCCAATCAGTGAACACTCGTGGTGACAGTATAGGGGTGTTGAGTCACCAGGAGCTGATTTATTTATACTCGATGGTACAGAGCGAGCCACTCCACCTGGGACACATCACAGCGGAGTACCTGTGTCATCAGGGGTAGTATGCCAGGGTTGGTGTGCTCTTCTCAGGCCCATACATTACTTAAATCATCATGGGTATGGGTCTGATAGATGCGATCAGAGGGGCCGAGAAGATCATAGTACCATCTCTCCTTGGCCTGAAGACTATGAGACTAATAGGTATGATCAGGAGATATAGAGATGGAGTATATGTGATGATTATACCCCCACTAGAGGCGATTGAGGGAGAGGGAGATGCAGCAGAAGGTTCGCAGCCTGTACCCAAGCCTCAGCAGGAGCGTATGGAGACAGAGGTACCCCTTGCAATGCAGGAGCCACCACCAGTTCAGATCATCTCTCTTTCTCGAGCCCATGATCGATTTGAGAGGCTTGATAGTGTTGTAGGGGTATCGCAGAGTGATTTAGCTGAGGTTAGCATGACACAGGCCACGAACCATGAGGTGATGGCACATCTTGACATCCTACAACAGATCTTAGGGCGAGATGTGACATCTACATTTGTGATGAGACCCCGCACTCCTCCAGCATCACCAGCACCACTATTACCACTAGAGGCACTAGTAGTATCACCAGCAGCAGTAACAGAGCTAGCAGTTGACACCGACGCTTGAGGCATCTGTACTTTTAGTTGCTTTTATAATTTTTGTATTTTACTTCTGCATTTATTTTGGATTTGTATTACTTAGAAAGTATCTTCTTTCTGAGTTTATCTTTTATTTTTAGTTATTTTGAGTTGTATTTCATTTCTATATCTTTATAGACTCGATTTTATTTTATTTTTGTTGAGCTTCACTGAATCCCCTCATGTATACGTGCAGATGGTCTTGTGAGTCTGGAATTTGAGGAATAGTCATGGACACGATCAATGTGACATTCACACGGCTGTATGTGCTCCACAACACATTGGAACTCAACTCTCAATGATTATAGCTCCATCAAAAGTACCATTAGGAGTTCAGGGGAGTATTGTTTCAATTGCCAGTCTCCACAGATGTTTTTGATTGTTATACTTCATTAATGTGCTTGCATGCCTATATTGAGGGCAATGTACATCTTAAGTGTGGGGGGGAGTTCACATTACACATGTTCTATACTTATGCTTTCATTGTTCATGCTCTTGTAGCCAATGGAGATTCACCTTAGTTGCAATGGTTGTATTCTTAAGTTTAGGAGAATTTTTAACATTAAATGTTCTCATGCTCTACTTTTACATGAATCTTTAGGAATTTTTGCCTGATTGACACTTGTTGCACTACTCACTCATTAAACCTTGTGGAAACTCAAGTTCAAAGTTTAAGGAATGTCTTAGTTTGTTTCTTGTTCCAATTTCTTTGAAAAAAAAAGTTATTTATCTTGTTGAGCACGGGGGGTGGAAAGAGCTACCACCTATGAAGTATGAAGCAACTCTCATAACTCAGATACTAGTTATACCATAGTGAGAGAAAGAGCTATCTCATGGGATGAGTAAAAGCTACTACCCTGGTAGAAAGAGCTACCTTCTCTTTTTCTTTTTATACATAAATAAGTCCCTCTCACTTAGAATTTTGAGGAGTAAATGTTGGGTTGATTTGAGTGAGTTTACACACACTACACAATATCAGGCTTGTTGTCCTTTTTTATTCGAGGTTTTAGCCAGAGCATTGATTTTTCTTATTCGGTGTTGAAATTTTTCCCTACTGGTAGAATACTTCCCTTGCATGCTTTTAGTGAACCTAAGGCCAAGCACTTTCAATTTCCATCTTGGATGCTTGAATGTTTAATTTTTTCTTAAGGGCAAGCAAAAGCTTAAGTGTGCTGGAGTTTGATAAGTACTTGTGTATTAGTAATATGAAGTATTCTTTTCTTACATTGAGCATTACTTTTCTTAGATTTTATCGCTTATACATGTGTATTTGTGTTCTTTTGTGCATTTAGGGTTTTGGAGACAATTGTGGAAGAAAGGAACCAAAAGTAGATCGTGGATGCATTTGTTGATGAAATCTTGGAGTGAACAAATGTGAAGACACAAGTTGTGCTTAAAGACATGTGGGTGTATGCCAACCTCCATTGTGCTCAAGCAAATACATAATTTGGAGGGACACAAAGACAGTCACACTCATGTGTTCCGACTTGTGCAATACTAGAAAAATCTTTGTCAATGTGGCTTTATTGAAGATGCAACATGATCTACCGCATGAGTGTGTGCCCTTTCATGTGGCCTCGATGAGAAGAGTGGATTCGGAAGCATTCCGATGAAATAATGTAGCAGTTTACTGTAGCAAATCACTATAATAGTTACTATTCACAGCGCACAAGAAAACTCAAGTCTACAAATCCACATGGCCGTGTGGAAATTCCTCACGCCCGTGTTGATGCCCGATTCCAGCCCCTATAAATACCGTGATTTTAGATGTTTTAGGGGATCATCTTCCTATCTTTTTCCCATCTTTTCCCCATCTTTGGAGGCGCTCGGGGCTAAGGTTTGGAGAGGCTTTGTCTAGGTCTTTGGAGTGGTTCTATAGCTTTCGATATCATGTTGTTTTCAAAGATAGTTATTGGGGGAGCTTTTGTTGGCATCAATTCGGGGTGGTGTAGCCTAGGCTTGATGAGGGAACCCTTAGAGAAGATGAAGCAACTTCATAAGACCATTGATACTAACTACAAGGGGTTTTTATCAATGGATTGCGTGATTTTACATTAGATTTCATTGTTGATTGTATATTGCTCCATGGTGAGCTAAACCCCTAGTGGGTTCTTGGACTTGTGAACCCTAGGATGATTTTGTTTGATTGACCTTTTATTATGTTTCTTTAATTGATGTTTCAATTGAGTTCCAAACATGAATACTTGTTGAATTGATTTTCCCTCAGAGTGTCTCTAGGGTTGAGAATCTATATTGGTAATCCTTGCGAATGAGTGACATTTCATTAGGATTAGACAAAGCTTGGTTGGAGAAGGTCGAGAGGGTGAGTCGAAAGGTAGCAAAACGTCCTCTTTCCCTTCCAGTGTGATTTATCCTACCTCCATGTTCCAAGAGTTCTTTGCGGTTATAATAGAGTGAAGTGCTAAGAGACAAACTCCACTGTGGCTTAGTTACACGAGCAACAGAGTGAAGTGTTAAAGTAATCCTTAGTGCTGGGGCTTAATTGTGACTAGGGGTCTTTCATCTGCACCAAAGGGTTAGATCTATATTAGGGAATAGGGTTTATCACTTGGAATCCCTAGAGCTTCAAGCAATCCCATGCAGTGTGAGGCGTTGAGAGTATTCTTTTCCACCGGGGCATAGTACAGGGTTAGTCACGATTGACCTTAGGTTTGGGACCGTGTATATTTGCATTTCCATGACTCATTAAACATCAGTTAGGAGACATAATGATTAGTCTTGCACTTGAAACAATAGCCCTAGGGTGAGCAATGGTTGGGTTCCCCATTTTCTATTTATTGCCTCTCCTTATTTCAATTGCATATCTTTTTTCTTTTCTTTATTTTTACTTGTATTGACATTGTTCACGTAACCCTTGAATCATCTTCACTATAGTTAAATAGCAATACTTGTGTTTCCGAGCACTATTCTCTATGGATACGACTACCCACTCGCCAGGGTACTTTATTACTTCGATAACCCGTGCACTTGTGGTACACACACACAAGGGGTGTGTCAACTTGGGAGAGGTACAAGGAGATGATGAGAAAGTGCCCGCAATGAGGAATCATGGAATGGATACAAATCTAAATCTTTTACAATGAGCTAAACTAAACCACTTAGCAGATGGTTGATGCAGCCTCAAGAGAGTCCTTATGTAGTAAACAACCAAGTGAGGCTTATAATTTGATTGAGTAAATGGCAAGAAAAGGCTATTAGTAGAGTTCTGAAAGGAATAAACCAGTAAAGGCTGCCTGGATTTATCAGGTGGATGCCATTACTACTTTAGCAGCACAGGTTGAAGCTATCAAAAAGAGGTTGGACAGCATGTAGTCAATCTCTCAAGCTTCAAGACCTCTTTCTAATAGTTGGGTGTCTCATAGGGATCCTAGTGGTTCTTCTTTTTCAGATATGGGTATAGGGCAAGCTGAGCAAGTTGACTTTTGTTAGGCGAGAACAAAGCGATATCAAAAACAACCCACACGATGGGCACATACAATGCGAGTTGGAGAAATCACTCGAATTTTTTTCCTTTAGTCAACTTAAATAGGGGACAAGTGCATAGCAGTCTAGGCCTCCTCAACAAAATGTTCAACCAACTCTTTTTCTACCAGGATCTTCTAATGAGGAACAGTTTATTGACCCGATATATCAAGGACAATGAAATTTGTCCTTCTGGGTATGAAGAAATAATGAGGAACACCAATGCCACCATGAGGAATTTAGAACATCATATTGCCCAAATGTCAAAGATAATTGAGGAAAGACTTTTTGGTTCTCTCCCTAGCAGTACGGAAGTCAATCCCAAAGAATCTCAGAAGGTCATTACCCTGAGAAGTGGCAAGCAACTTTCAGGCCCTATTGCAGAGAGGTCCGTGGTTGAACCTATTAAACCTTAGCCAGAGGCTAGACAGTCAAGAGTTGTTGATTTGCAGACTATAGTTGACATTGGGAAGAAAATTGAGCGAAAGGGAGGAACTGAGTTACCCAAGTACCAGCACAAGCTTCCTTATCCTATGAAAGCAAGGAAATACCTACAAGAAGAGCAATACAAGAAGTTCTTTGATGTGTTCAATACCTTGCACATAAATGTTTCATTTATTGAGGCCCTTGTTCAAATGCCAAGGTATGCAAAATTCTTGAAAGAGCTGCTCATAAACAAGAGAAAGCTTGAGGAAGTGTCCTCTGTGACACTTGGTGAAGAGTGCTTAGCCCTAATAACCAACAAGCTCTCCAAGAAAAAAAAGACCTCGGGGGATTTATCATTCCTTGCACTATTAGAGAGCTTGTGGATGAGAAAGCTCTGCCCAATATCTGGACAAGTATTAACTTGATGCTCTACAAAATTTTCCAAAAGCTAGGACTAGGGGAACTGAAGTCCACAACAATGACACTACAATTGGCTGACAGATCCCTCCGTCAACCAAGAGGATTTATTGAAGATGTTTTAGTAAAGATGGATAAGTTCATATTTCCGGTGGACTTTGTAATCCTCGATGTTGATGAAAAGGTTGACGTGCCCCTCATTTTGGGAAAACCATTCTTGGTAACCTTACAAGCCCTAATTGTTGTTATGGATGGTCAAATGTCACTCTGAGTAGGAGAAGAAGAAGTTATTTTCAAGCTTCAAGACTTAATGAGACATACTATGGTCTTTGATGATACTTGTTATTGTGCTGATGTTGTTGGTGATTTTGTTTCTGAGTATGTGCAGGGCACATTCATGAAGGATGAACTATGTGAGCTATGGAAGATGACCCTCCTAAGGCCGATGAACCAGAAGAAGAGTTGGTGGAGAATTATGCTATCAAGACATGGTGATCATAGGAACTCTCTTGCCTCATGAGCCATCAAAAAAAAAATCCTCTCAAGCCATAAGGTGGTGGAAGCAAATAATCCCAAGGAAAAGGAAGCCACCCACTCTACCACTAAAATTAACACGATCATCTTTTCTGAATTTTGGTGAGATCAATTTAATTAATACCTTAGCACCATATTCATGCAAATGCATTTCAGGTGGCTATAAGAGGTCTAGATTTTACGTATCTCCTTGGTGTGTATAGGTACATCAAGCTAGTGACGTTAAACAAGCACTACTTGCGAGGAAACCTAAGTGTTCATTATGTTTCTTTTAGTTAGTTTTGTCGCTCCTCGGTGTTTTGAAATGATTTGTAGCTGTGAAATTCTATTCTTTGTGCTCTATTTTTGAAGTGGTATTCCATCGGAAAATGTCTATTCTGTGGTTTTCTCTCGTGTGTGTTATTTTTGTTTTATATAGAGTTTAAGGGAGATTTCTAGGTCTTGGGTGTTTTAGGCCGAGCACAGGCAGAGCATGCCCATGCTCAAGCCGTGATTTTCTTAGTTTCTATCTTGTGAAGCATATTCCAGGGTAAGCACGAGGTGAGCACAAGCATGCTTACCAATGAGAATGGTTTTGGAGCTCCTTGTACAACTGTGCCTCATCTCTTGATGTCTTGGGGAATTATAATGAGATTATCACAGGAAGGAAGCACGGGCCAAGCATGACCATGCTTCTTCCCGTGCAGTTGCCCTAATTGGCACACAAGCAAGTCTGTGCTTTATGCATGCTTGGGTGCGACCGGTTGGCTTTTCCTTCATCCCTTAAAAACCTAGCCTCCGCCGGTCGACTCTTCTCACCGTTTTTCCTATGCTCCCACTTTTCCCTTTTTTTTGCGCCCATTTTCTCGAGATTATTGCCGATGCTCACCATCCATTAGTCGTTTTGCTCCTCACTTGCTCGCTTATTTTTTTAAATCTAGTAGTCTCCGTAGTTTTGTTTGAGGACCTCATTTTAATGATTTCATTCTCCTTATATGTGCAAATGCTTTACATATACCATTTGGCTTAAAATAGATGAATCTTGTTAATGTCAATAACTTTGTAAGCATGGTAGTCCTTATGGCTTTTCAGGGAAGAAGGTTACCCCTGAAGCACAGTCTTGCTCATAGCCTAATAGAGATGGGAGCATGCTCCTACATTCCTAGCGAGCACAGTCTATGCACTCCTATCACGACCGTGCTCCTCCTGAAATCTCTAATCCTTACACTAATCTGAGGAGTTTCTTTTATAGACTATGCTGAGAAAACACACATCGTTTGGTCCATCATCGAAGAGGCCTCAACGTGAGGAACCGGCCTAGTCCACTGAGTTTGCACCTATCTTCCATTCACAAGTGCACCAGGATTGTTACAAGCAACTCGCTGGACATCATTTTGGCGAATCGAGGGAGATATATTGGGATGTACTATGTGAAGTTGAACTGGAGGACGAGGTCTGACAAATGCTTAGTGCTGGGGCTTGGTGGCAGCACTTCATGATTACTGACATCACCTATGAGCAGTTGGCACTCGAGATGTTGGCTACATTCGAACTTTCCCTTGGTACTATAGCTTTTCATCGGGCAGATTCGATCCAGTTTCAGGTATATGGCACATTACGTCGGATGAGTCTCACCGAGTTCTCCATTCGTCTAGGACTCTATGATGCGGAGTTCACTCAAACTCTTGCATATGATTCGCTATTGATATCCTGGCCGGTTAGAAAAACTTAAGAGGATGCTTAGAGAAGACTAAGTGCTGACCTTGCCTATGACCCACATTGGTCTAAGGCTTCCACCCTCCGTTCTCTGGCTCTGAGGTACATTCATTTCATTCTTAGCCACACCTTGACAAGTCAGGGTTATAGTACTGGCGTTGTTAGTAGATGAGATTTTAATTTCCTACTGTCTATTCTCAATGGTTTCCAGATGCATTTGGGGTACGAGATGGCCATCTCCATTGCCTATCAAGGGACAAACCCTCAGATCAGATCATTCTTTATCGACCTATATATCACTACACTGATATGGGGGATGGGCATTCTTTAGGGGACTGATCATATGTGAGTGGTAGGCGAAGTCGCCTCTATGTCCCTCGAGACCCTGAGATCGATGGGGATGTTGTAGCGGGTTCACACAGCACGAGGGGTTGAGTACAGTGTATGACATCCTACTAATACTGCTGCTACCCCTGCTCTTTCCCCTCCTACTGTCGTTGCTACCCGACCGAGATCCTCACCATCATCATGTGCCTCCTCCATCCATAACGACCAGGTTATTTGTTCTGCTTTGGCATTTTGGTGGCTTCAGCGGAGTGTCACCAAGATTGCCGAGCACTTGGGGATGTCTATCCTCTGAGCCATCCTCTACCATCAGATCACCACCTTAGGGAAGGATGGACGATACTGCTAGGGTAGAGGACTCTGCTTCACCTTTATCCAATAATGCTTCTTCTTCTTTTGAGAGTGTTTCATTTCAATCATCATGCAGCTATTTTTATTTTTAGCTTTCAATATTTGGACTTGTATTTATTTTCATATTTTGTTAGACTTGTTTATTTTAATTTGTTTATTTTGGTTTGTTTATTTTGATGCACTTTATTTGTGCATTTTTAGTTCTTGTTATTTTATTGTCTTTAAACCATTAAGCTTCACTTATGTGTCTCTCATCTCATCTCAATATTGGTTGTGGTGGATTGGCTAGTGTCATGCACATTAAGAGCAGCAATATCATATTTTGCATACCTCTAATGAACTCTTTCGCTTGTATTTTACCACATTTTGTTTATAAATGATGCTATTATGGGTATGTTTGTCTCTGTCACAAGCTTTTACGGCTCGTAACACATATGGAATGAAATCAAGGATAAAACCAACCAAAGAAAATAGTTTCTCTAAATTTCCAATGCATGCATGGGTTGAGCATAGGCGTGCCATCTCTCCATGGTTCCCTCTGGGTGGCAACTCCCCTATTTTTTTAGTGGAAGCATAGGTAAAGCACAAGGGTGCTATCTCCCCATGATTATCTCGGATTGGAGTGGCTTATGCTTTTAGGAGAAGCAAGGTCAGCGTGATCCTTTCATGGGCATGCTCAAGCTAAGCACAGGTGGAGCACACCCGTGCTCTGCCCATGATTCCTTCTGGATAACACTTAGCCCTTTTCATTCAGAAGCTTCAAGAAGAGCACTGTTTGAGAACAACTGTTCTAAGACCTTCTCAAGCCTAAAAGTTCCTTATTAATCCCCAGATTTATGGTTCCTTGGCATTTTTTGTTCTAGAGTCTCCTTCTCCAGCGGGGGTACTCTGAAGAGAACAATGATCAACCATCACCACTCGAGCTAAGGAGATCAAGGGTGAGTTAGAGACATTGGAGAAGTGGAGTTGGCCATCCTATTGAGTTCTTGAAGTATATTTAAGGAGTTCGTGTGAAAAAGGAAGCCTAGATGTCTCTCTTCCTTGTGTCTATCTTATTCTCTCATTTGTATGAATCCATGATCGGCTAACCATTCCACGGTGCCCCGGGATTGTGAACTATGTTGTCTTTTATACTTTGACTACTTGAGTTTTAATGCCTATGGAGTTCTATTGCTTTCATGTGTAATTCATGTGTTGCATAGCTTGACATGGTTGATTTGCGTAGATGCTTGTGTAAAACTCAACGTATGTGGATTACCATAGTTGTGATTACCTAGTGTAGTTGCAAAACTTGGCCAGTATGAAGCCCATAGTTACTCTTGTAAAACTTGGCGTAGTTGATAGCCATAGTTGCAAACAAAGATTTTGAGGACCCACAAGGATCTTAGAATGTACCTTGGTAGGCATTATATTCAAATCAGTATCTTAGGCACTTAGAAATCATCCCCGGGCATTGCTCTCTTGTTATCAAAACTCAACCCTAGTCTACTTGGTTCTTTTACCCCTTCATTCTTTAGTTTTGTTTAGTAGTTAACTCTTTTACCACCCTTTCAGTTGACTAGACATTAGAGGATCAACTAGTACTATAAGTCCATTTCTTATGGTTCGACAACCATACCCCTTGTGGGATACCACTTTATTACTGATAACGATCCGTGCACTTGAGGAGAGAGCATCATTCTAAGCCACATCCTAGAACAGCTTCTCTAGGAATTGTGTGGGTGGATCATGATCATTATGGGTTCACAATGGCTATTTTAAGGCCGTTGTGGCTTCTGTATTGCTCCCAATGATTCCACACTACCAAAGCTTGATAACGACAATGTTGGGTATGGACAATGGCCATGGTGAGATGTCACCATGGCCATTGTGAGCCGTGGTGAAGGTCTGGTTCTGCAACTTACTCCAATTTGCTTCAAAATAGCCCCAAATTCTCTTATTCTTTTCTAAAATAGAAATAAAGGCCGTGTTGAACCAAAAAAAATGAAATTTTATACTAATTAGGTGCTAAAAATGTCAAATTCCATGCTAAATGTAGTGTAAATGATATAAAAAATATAAACTTTCTAGCACTTATCAATGCGTTAAGAGATTAGGCATAGCTAGGTTTCTAAATTAGAGATTGATCATCCCTTAGGCTTAGGGTTTGATTTGCCCCTTTTAGAGGAGCTCTTGAACTTAAGGCAAACATAGGAGGTTGGGATAGGAAGAGATTCCATCCAAAGTTCCTAGTGATTTAGACCTGGTTGCCAAGAGATTGGGACCAATAGACCTTTGAATTCCCCCGGTCTAATATTAGACTGTGATTATCATACTCAATGCATACCATATGTAACAATCAAGGAAACTATCATGCGATGACCCACCTCCTTCCAATTGTGCTTAGTGATCCTCCATTGTATTGTTTAATAAATTGTAGAAGTAGACTAAAGAAACAACGTAGACGTTTAAGCTACTGATTAAGAGAAAAGGAAATAATAGGAGACTTTAGCCGTTCTTGGGGAAATACAACCCTCGTGCTCACCCACGAGGTATTACTTGATGACCCGTACACTTGCGATATTCATAAACTCACTTTAACATTATTTGCATATTCATATCCACACACACTTTAGAGGTTCGTCAGATACTCATATATTTTTGTGAGTTATTATTTGATGATCCATACATTTGCTAGTGGATGTACACCAATCTTGACTATTGATAATTCAACACCCTCCCAGATTCCAGATTTACAAATATATATCTAGGCAATTAGTTTGATTCTTATGTAATGGAGACATTAGGGTACCCCCAAAGTATATCAATGGCAACAAGCCAGTAATACAGTTCAGGGAGGCAGTTGTTAAGACATTAGGGTGTGACCACACCTGGATGATTAAACACAAGATTTTTGGGGTTTTATTGAGAGATTTGCTAAGCCTTAGAAGGGATACAAAATAAGCTTAAAAATCCTCATATCCTCAATCCCTCTAATGGTTAGAACAATAATGTTATCAGCATATAGTAGTTGTGCATTTACCCTAGTACCCAAGTGTAACCCAATAGAGGGCCCCAGAATTGAGAGCTTGGGTGAACATTATGCTGAAGAGTTAGGGCTTGTTCATTTGGGCTGAAGTAGGGGAAAGTGGGTTGATTTTTCCCCACTTCGGTTGTTTTTTTATAATGAAGTGGGGGAAGTGGCACTACCTCAACTTCCCCCAGAAGTGAGTATATAACTAGATACACTTTAGAGCTTTTACTACTGAAGTGGCTGAAATGGGTACCACATAAATATTGACTTCCTCCCCATTTCCCCAACTGGTTGGAACTCCTTGGAAGTGGGCTTTATCTCTTCCTTCTTTCAGTTTTTCCCTCATCCTCTCCAATAGCCATTGACACTATTGTCGCCATTGCCATCATCGTCAATACTATTATTTGGACTATTGTTGCTATTCTCTCCTCTTATCCTTTCCATCTGGTGAAACCATTTTCACTGTTATCATTGTCATCACCGTCGCCATCAACATCACCATCGCCATCAATTCACCTTGTTTTTCCTTTTGCTATTTGGTGTTGTTGTTTCTTCTTTCTTCGATTCCGTAAGTTTTTCATTCAAATTTTCTTGAATTTTTTTGTTGTATTTTGGATGATCTGATATTGTTTGGGAAATTTTGGTTTTAATTCTTCTCCTTTCTTGTAAAACACTCAATTTCTCTTTTAATGATCTCTCATTGGTTTCTTGACTAGAATTTGAGTTGTCTTTTTTTTTTTAATCAAATGGAATTCAGAATCTAAGAATACGTTTTAAATCCCTATTCATATGTAAAATGCATGTTGTGTTTTTAGATCTTCCATTTTTCTCATAGAAAAATTGGATGTAAAATTATGTTGTTGACCTTAGGTTGTAGGATTAAAACGAGAGGAAGGAGAGGGATTGACAAGGTTTAATTAGCTTTGATTTTGATTTAATCTGGTATTGTTGCTTGCATATTGGCATCCATAATGTTTCCCCATATCTTCTTTGATTCTTTTTCTCATATTGATCCATGGTGATTTCCTTTTTTTTATTTCTGTGATTTATTGATTGTTTCAGATTATGGTTGTTTGCAGAACAATTTCTTTTTGATTTTGTGTTTTGGATTGATGAGCTCTGAGCCAAGGAGAGCTTTATAAAGAGTTACTAGGTATTTCAAATCAACCATTTCTTTTGATTTTTCTCCCTACTATTATTTTGATTTTAGTTGATTTGGTTATATTTCTATATTGGAATATATATTTCTAAAAATTTTTAATTCACATCATTCAGTTAGTATCTTTCATTTACACATGTTCATTACGAAATCTTAATTCCCTTTTTCTTTTCTAAAGCTATTTGAAGCCCCTGATTTTCAAAATTGCATAGCAGCTTGTGAGACTTGAAGACTAACTAAACAAATGTCTTAAATGCTTAAATTGATGTATTCTTTGGACTATATGGCTAATGTATATTTATTTTTTCTCCTGTTTTTACTAAATAGGTCTCTTAATCTTTTCTTACATGTCAACGTTTTACTTACTATTGTTGGCCATACAATGGGAGTTGAATATGCTTATCAGTTTTAGGTTTATATGAGAATTGTTTTAATGCAACTATATGTTCAACAACTTGTTGAAATTGTTATTTTCTGTTGGGAAATTTAAAAAACATTCAGACTTATTTATGTTTGTGAAGAATCTGGTATGTAAAAATACTATGTAAAAATGGGTTTGGTGGCCCATGATGTTCCTGATAGTAGAAAGCTTGTTGAATTGGATGTTAGATTTATTGATTAACTATTTTTCATTGTTAGTTTGCAATAAGGAGTTGCAACTCTCACCTTCTTTGTAGAACAAGCTTCCTACTTCTCCCTTCCTTAATTTTCTCACCAATATGCTGTATCTCAGTAGGTAATTTACTTGTTTGATTTTAATTCTGAATGTTTGTCTTTGTTACCCTATCTTTTGTTGTTGTTCATATGGTGTTAATTCAGTTGTCCAGAAATCTGAATTTTTTCTTATACCTTTTTTGTGAATGTATTATGTTGCTTTTTTGTGCACTAATTCTCCGATATCTAGAGTTGTGTTCTTTGTATTGCCAATGATTTATATTGAATGGTTAAGTCTTGAAGATGCTGCTCAAACTTGATTAAGTTTGATCTATGTATTTTAATCTTTGAAACACCTTGTATTAAGTTTGCTTGTGTTCTGCTGCAATTCAAAATGTGTTACTAATGGCTTATGAACCACCTTCAATGTTAGATTAGATATTGTCTATGTGAGCTTTTTGGTGAGGCAAAAATTTATTTTAACTGGACCAAGAAGAATTGCTATCTCAAAAATGTTTAACTGTTTCAAATAACCTTGATGGAGAGAGACAAGATCATTACTTAAAATTCACCAATTTATATTTAAGCTATAATTATGTACGTATAAATTTTTGTTGCTTCTTGACTCTATTTTTTTATATTATTGTATTACAATTTGCTATATTAAGTATTCATGCTTTAAGCTAGTCATCTTATTACTAAAATATCATTTTCAAGATTCATGTTTATTTTATTTTAGTATATTCCTGGTAGAGTTGTAATAACCTCCCCTCACTAAGTAACTTTAGTTGTGCACCCCTCTTTCTTTCTCCCAGCTTGTTGTAGGTTGTAGATGAGTTTGTGTGGTAGCGTGCTGGGCTTTTACTACTGTCCTATTTTGTGTATTTATATCCTCTAAGTTCATGTATGTTTAATATGATCATGCACATGTTATTGAGTATTGGATCCACTAGTATGTAGAGAACCCTATTGCATGATTTGTATGTTTGTCTAATTTCTTAGAAACTTCATTGTACTTGTGATCAGTACAATTCTTGAACCCTATTATCAAGTCATGTTGTTGATGCTTCTCTTACATACATTTAAATTTCCCTATTTTTGTATTTTTTTGTTTGAGGTTGTTGATTCCAGGTTTGTTGGTTGGCCTTGCGGTGATTGAAGGGTTGAGTGGTAGTGTACCCTTCCTTGGGTTGCTGCGGCGATTGCCGTGTCCCCTGGGCCCCAGGGTCAGGACATGACATTCTTATTATTATTATTATTATTATTATTATTATTATTATTATTATTATTATTATTATTATCCTAGCCTTATCGCCATCAACATCATCATCATCATTATCATCTTTCCTCGCATTTTTCTCTTCTCCTTTTTCCACTTTCTTTCTTTTTTTCATTATCTTCCAATTAAATAGGTATTTAAAGAAAATAAAAAAGGATGGTATTTAGTGGCCTTTTTTTTTTAAAGAAAAACACAGTTAAATGTAAATTTTAAAATAAATGACACCGAATTCAATTTTTTTAAAAATAGATGGCGCTAATTTTGAATTTTTCTAATTTCACGGTGTTTTTAGACAAAAAAAACTCGCTAAATTCAAAAAATATATAATGTGGGATAAATGGCACAAAAGCCGCTAAAGTTTAATTTTGTAAATTTTAAATTAAAAATATTTATATTTTAGCCGCTCTTTGTGGGATAAATGGCACTAAAGTTTAATTTTATGAATTTTAAAATAAGAAACTTTCTAATGAATTTTAAATTTAAAAATGTCAATAATTTCCGTGTGTTTTACTTGAAAACGCTTCTAAATGTCAGGAATTTGGCGGCATTCGTTGAAAAAAGCCACGAAAGATTAATTTTGTGAATTTTCAAATGAAAAAGTATCTATTGTTCTGCGGCATTTTTGAAAAACATTGCAAAATATAAATTTTATGAATTTTCAAGAATTTTGCAGCGTTTTACTTGAAAACGCCGCTAAATTTCAGTACTTTAGCACCATTTGTTATGAAATGCTACAAAACACTAAAAATAGTGTCGTTTGTTAAGACGTCGCTAAAGACCCATTATGGTGTAGTGTAATTTGACTCCATTTCAGGCTCTATATGACATCCTACCTCGAATACACCTGCCATACTTTCCAGAAGTTTCACCTATTAAAGTGATACTAGATCATCGCACTGTCAGAAGGGGAAATAAGATAGCTATTCAGTGGCTAGTACATTGGTAAAATTCTTCACCCACTGATGCAACATGGGAATTTATAGAGAAATTTTACTTGAGAGAGTGTTATGAAGAAACACAGGAGTTGCCAACAGTCGAGTGTGTGGGAGCTAAAGTTGTTAAATTGAGAGTTGTTGCTAGTAAAGTATGTTGTTGGTATTGTTGAAGAGGGGAACCATTGCTTGTGAAGTTCACTACTGAGTTTAGATGCTAGGAAATGGAGGAAAAAAGTGAAGCAGTTAGTTAAAAAGGTTAATTGTTGGTGTTGACGTGGCATCTGAGTTGGAGTTGGTTGGTGGTTGCGTTGACGTCCCACTATTAAATGTAATCTTGACCCTCCATTCCCATATTAATATAGGGGGAATTGTTAAGTCTAAAACTTATAAGAAAAATAGTGAAAGTTTGATGTGTTTCCTTTCTACTTCTTCTTCTTCTTTTCTTGGTCTTGTTGATTCCTCCATAACACACTCCTTGTTAATAGCCTTGTGACCTTATCTAATCTTTGTATCATCTTTTATCTTTGGTTTTCCTCTTCTTTTCCTTCTCCTTGGTTTTTCTTCTTCTCTCTTGAGTTTCTTTCTTCTTCTTTTTTTTTTTATTTTTTTATTTTTTTTTATTTCATTGTTTTCTCTCGTTTTCTTTAGTGATCTACTCTTTTTTCCTCTCAAGGTTTTTTTTATCTAATGTTGATTTTATTTTTTGTTTTTGCCTTGTTTTCATGAATCCCATCCCGTTCATGGAGATAGGATTTTTTTTTTGAATTTTTGAATTTTTTAAATTTTATTTCATTTTTTGAAATTTTAAATTTGAATTTATTTTTTTTAAAATATATAATATAATTTTTTTAAATTTTTAATTTTTTTAGTTATAAAAATATACATAAACATATTAGTTGATTTATAGTCAAACCTTGTCAGGTCAACAGGAAAACCTGGGAACCGACCATGAGGCCAGTCTTGTAACTGCCCAAGAACTAGATTTAAGAAAACCTGCCAAGAACCGATGAGATCATAGGCTTTGCCGAAAGAAGGCTATGCAAAAGGACTAGCGAAGAAGAAGAGAGAAGGGAGATGGGAGAAAGGAAGAAGAGAGGAGGGAGATGGGAGAAGGGTATTAGAAGAAAGAATTGGAGGGGTGACTCCCTTTGTAGAAGGAGGAAGAAGATGATTGTCTCTATCATTGTTGAACCTTGAGGCTCTCTGTCACGAGTAGAAGGGTCTTCTGGATCTTCTTGTGCTAATATGTGTTTTGCTTAGCTTAATTCAGTTTGTTTTGCTAATCCTTTAGCTTGGTGTTTGGGAGTCACGTGACAAGGTCTATATGTAGGTAGGAGTGGGTGTGAAGGCGCAGTTTTTCAGAAAATTGGTATGAAGATCTCTCTAACTTTCCCTTGTTTTCCTTTTTCTTCCTCTTCCCTCCCAAACCTGTAGAATTTCCCTGAATTCCTTTCTTTAAGCTGTGAAAGCTTAACAATTGGTATCAGAGACGACTTTCCTCCGACCAAGATGGTGACTGAGACCCGTTATCAAGCTTTGGAGACGGCGATTGAAGAGCTAAAGCTACAGCAACAAGAGGATCGGAAGCGAATGGAATCTCGATTAGAAGATTTGTTCCAGCTGATGACTTCCTTTGCAACTAAGGCTGAAGCTACTAAAGGGGTGAAAGAGGTGGGAGCCACTAAGGAAATGGATGGCGATTCTTCTCCAACTCATTTAGGATCGGTGTCCAAGCTTAACCGAGGACCTTCACCAAGCAACCCTGCAGCTGTTACGACACCCAAACAACTTCCGGAGAATGGTATGTTCCAATTGCGAGCTTCTCAACTTGAATTTCCTAAGTTCAATGGTGATGAAGCTAAGGAATGGGTAGCTACTTGCAATCAATTTTTTGAGTTTTGCACAGTCAGTGAAAATGCTAAGGTACCATTTGCGTCTATGTACTTCTCTGGCCAAGCTACCTCATGGTATAACTCCTATCGTAAGAAGCATCCGGGGGTATCATGGGATCAATTTGTTGTTGATTTGTTGTATCGATTTCATGATGAGGAGAATGATAGCTTGGTGGGCGAATTTTCTAAGCTCAGGCACACTACTACAGTGGAGGACTATCAGAATCGTTATGAAGAGCTGTTGCCTTATGCAGAGGAGGCCAATGGACAAGGATTCACCAAGCAATACTTGATAGAATCTTGTTTGTCTGGGTTGAAGGAAGAGGTCAAAGTTATAGTGAAGTTGTTTAAGCCAAATACCGTTAGTGAGGTATTTAATGTGGCCAAATTGGTAGAGTCAGGGTTTCATCCTACTGATAAAAGGATCAGAGCTGGGGCATGGCGCTCTCCTCCTCGTCCAAAACCAAACCTTCCCTTGCCTCCCTTGCTACCTACCCCACCATTGGAGAAGAAGCTTCCTACTGCGACCACTAGTTTACTCAACATGAACCCGAGTCGATCTCAGACCATACCAACTGCTAGGAAATTGACCCCAGATGAGTATCAAAGGCGGAAAGAACAAAACTTGTGTTTTAATTGCGAGGAGAAATTCTTCAAAGGGCACCAGTGTAATAAGAGGCAATTGTACTATATAGCTACTGATGAGAATGAAGAGGGAGCAGACAATCTGGAGCATGAGCAGTTTGATGTGCAAGAGGAAGACCCAGAGATACTAATGTTTCCCGTCAATGCTGTGTTGCGATCCAATGCTGTTTGTTTCAAAGGCAATCATAAGGGTACGGAAATGAGCTTCTTAATTGATTGTGGAGCAGCTGAATCTTTTATCAATCGAAACACAGCCCACAAATTGCAATGTAAACTGGACCAAACAACTAAGGTACTTGCAGTTTCCTATAAAGGGGATTATGAGCCGGTCGACAAAATGTGCAAGAATTTTCCCTTTAACATCAAGGGTTATGATTTCACTGCTGACTTAAGAGTGGTTCCGGTCGATGGTTATGATGCGCTGCTAGGCTTGGATTGGTTGGAGAAGATGGATGTCACCTGCAACTTCAAGTCCAAGACACTATTCTTCGATTACAAGGGTGAGGCTGTTAAGATACAAGGAGACAACACAAGCTCTATTCCAAAAGTTAGCAGGATATCGGCTATCCATTTGCAACAGTGTGACCATCAGCAGATTGCAGCGTTGGGCTTCATTGCCACAGTGAAAACTGATAGTTCTGGTGACTTGTCTACAGATCTAGAGGTTATCTCTCTTCTACGCCAGTTTTCGGATGTGTTCACAGAACCCAAAGGTTTACCTCCTCCCCGAACTTATGATCATCAAATTCCTCTAAAGGTTGGTGCGGAACCCTTTAAGTTCAGAGCCTACAGGTACCCGTTCATTCAGAAGCAAGAGATTGAATGGATAGTTAAGGAGCTCTTAAGCAATGGGGTGATACAGGAGAGCAATAGTCCCTTTGCCTCTCCAGTTCTATTAGTCAAAAAGAAAGATGGATCATGGCGCTCCTGTGTTGACTATAGAGAGTTGAACCGATTAACTATAAAGGATAAGTTTCCTATACCTTTAGTTGATGAACTCTTGGATGAGCTACATGGGGCTCTTTTTTATTCTAAATTGGATCTCCGATCGGGGTACCATCAAATTCGGGTTCAACCACAAGACATATTTAAGACTGCTTTTAGAACTCATATGGGCCACTATGAGTTCAAGGTGATGCCATTCGGTTTGACGAACGCCCCAGCAACCTTCCAAGCACTTATGAACTCAATATTTCAACCTTTCCTGCTCAAATTTGTTTTAGTTTTCTTTGATGATATCTTGGTTTATAGTCGAAGTTGGAGGGATCATCTTATGCATTTGCAGACGGTTTTACAAGTCTTGCGGGATCAACAACTCTTTGCTGAGGAGTCCAAGTGCAGCTTTGGTCAGAGCCATATTGAGTATTTGGGGCATATCATATCTGTAGATGGAGTCTCAGCTGATAAAACTAAAGTTCAGGCCATGTTAGATTGGCCAACTCCCAAAGGCATTATAGGATTGAGAGGGTTCTTGGGCCTTACAGGGTATTACAGAAAGTTTGTGAAAGGATACAGGGAGCTTAGCAGACCTTTGAATCAGTTGTTAAAAAAGGACAAATTTTTATGGGATGATAGTGCTCATCGGTCATTTGAACTTCTGAAGCAGGCCATGAGTTCAACTCCTGTTTTGGGCCTCCTAGATTTTACTAAACCTTTTGTTATTGAGACTGACGCAAGTGCGACTGGTTTGGGGGCAGTTTTGATGCAAGACGGCCCGCCATTGGCTTATATGATTCAATCACTAGCTAACCAACATTTGGGACTCTCCACCTATGAGAGAGAAATTATGGCAATTGTGCAAGCTGTTAACAAGTGGAGGCCTTATTTGTTGGGACACAAGTTCATTGTAAAGACAGATCATCAGAGCTTAAAATTTTTTATAGAACAAAGGTTGTCTACCATCATACAACAAAAATGGTTAAGTAGACTGATGGGTTTTGAATTTGAAATTCAATACAAGAAAGGGTCTTCTAATGTTGTGGCCGATGCTTTATCCCGCCAACAAGAAGAATTACCTGTGTGTGCACTCTCTTGTGTCACACCCAAGTGGATGCTTGAAATTGGAGCAAGTTATGAAGCAGATCCTACAGCTGCAGAATTACTAGCCAGAGCTACCCTTCAATCTTCAGAGGATAGTCACATCTCTTTTACCAATGGAGTGATAAGGATAAATGGTAAATTCTATGTTGGTCCTACTGGGTTACGACCTAAAATTATTTCAGAATTTCATAGTAGTGCATGGGGAGGTCACTCAGGCGTCACCACCACTCTAAAGAAAATTCAGCAAACTTTTTATTGGCCAACTATGATTCAAGATGTTAAGACTTTGATTGCGGAGTGTCAAGTGTGTCAGACATGCAAAAGTGAAAGATTTCCTTATCCTGGATTGTTACAGCCATTGGATATTCCAGAGCAACCTTGGGTGGATATCTCTATGGATTTTATCGACGGCCTACCTTCCTCTGAGGGCAAAACATCAATCTGGGTAGTTGTTGATCGATTCAGCAAAATGGCACATTTTTTGGCTTTGAAACATCCATTTATGGCACAAGACCTAGCTACTCTCTTCATGGATCAGATCCATCGTCTTCACGGCATGCCGAGGAGTATTGTTAGTGATAGAGACGACCTCTTTCTCGATCAATTCGGGGGTCATCTTTTTCGACAAATTGGGTACCAAGCTAGAATTACGATGACTTCATACCACCCACGAGTTCGATGGTCAGGCGAATGCCTCAATCAATGCTTGGAGACTTACTTGAGATGTTTTTTTAGTCGACAAGCCAAAAAAATGGGTTCAATGGCTTCCCTATGGCCGAGTGGTGGTACAACACATCCTTTCATCTTTCTTTAGCAGAAGATGTCCCCATTCGAGGCACTCTATGGATTTCCTCCTCACGGTGAATTTCCACCAAATCTCAATTCCAGCCACACGGGGCTCGAGCAGTTTGTTTCTGATCGAGCTGCCATGTTAGCCGCCATCAAAACCAATTTGCAGCTTTCCCAAGAACGGATGAAATGGTATGCAGATCAGCACCGCAGCGAAAGAGAGTTCACAGTCGGTGATTGGGTTTATCTTAAGCTCCACCCTTATCGCCAAACATCAACAACTACAAGACCCAACCAAAAATTAGCTCCTCGCTTCTTTGGGCCTTTTCAAGTGTTGGCTCGAGTCGGGAAGGTGGTATATACACTTGCTCTTCCGGAAGGCAGCTCAATTCATCCTACCTTTCATGTCTCTCTGCTCAAACAGAAATTGGGAGCTCACGAGGTGTTGAATCCATCCTTGCCACCAGTCGGTCCTGATGGGCAAGTGTTGCGGGAACCGATGAAGATATTAGACCGCCGCATTTATAAAAAGGGTACCGTGGCTGGAGTTCAGGCCCTAGTGCAATGGGTAGGCTTTCCTGAGAAAGATGCTACATGGGAAGACCTTGATTCACTTCAGGCCTTGTTTCCCTCTATTTCCTTGGATGTGCTCTCTACAGGGTGTCGTGCTTCTTGAGGACAAGAAGCATTTCCAGGAAGGGGTATTGTCACGAGTAGAAGGGTCTTCTGGATCTTCTTGTGCTAATATGTGTTTTGCTTAGCTTAATTCAGTTTGTTTTGCTAATCCTTTAGCTTGGTGTTTGGGAGTCACGTGACAAGGTCTATATGTAGGTAGGAGTGGGTGTGAAGGCGCAGTTTTTCAGAAAATTGGTATGAAGATCTCTCTAACTTTCCCTTGTTTTCCCTTGTCTTCCTCTTCCCTCCCAAACCTGTAGAATTTCCCTGAATTCCTTTCTTTAAGCTGTGAAAGCTTAACACTCTCCTCTCTTCTGAAATGTTGCTACTCATCGTCGATCGATTAGTGCCCATTGGGGTGGGAGGAATGCCACACAAGCTCGCTCATAGCGATTGTTGCCATGGCCTCATTTTTTGTAGGGTTGAGAGGATGCAGATAAACCTCTGATTTATTTATTTCTAAATAAAACACACTAACTCTATAGTATAAAATTTATTGATTAAAAATTTTACCAAAATACCTGATGTCTATAATTTTCAAATTGTTAAAATATCTTAAAAAAGGGTTAACACCCATGGTTCCATAACATGTGAATTTCGCATATTTCTTGATTAATAAATAAAAAATGATAAATAAACAAAAATAAATAAAATTATAAATGCACCCACACATATTTAAGGAATCCTTGTATTTTCACAAATTTATCATACTGAAAGTAGAACAGAAATTTTCAATAATAATTTTAAAATATTATATTTATAAATACATATTACTAATTAAAAATTAAAATTTAAGAGATTACAAAATTTTCTTAACTCCACAACTTCATCACCAACTTAACCAAAAGAATATTTCAGAGAATTAAAATTATTTGTCATTTTTATACAAATAACTAACATATCAAATTCTTTGTTGAAGTTGCGCATACCAAAGACATCGCTTTCCTTTCCAAAATTCCCAATAAATCTTTGAATTTTTTTAAGAAATAATTTTAAATATTTATCAAGATAGCTAAAGGTTTTTTCTTTTTACCAATGATGAAAAATGCCCCACGTGTGATGTCAAAGTGTGCACTAGTTAATCTACAATAGTAAATCCTTGTGTGTTTATAATCCTGGAGGAGAAGAAATCTAGTTTATATAGTATATTTATAATATTATTGTAGAGTATTATATAGCAATGCGGCACAAGAGATTTGACTTTACACCATTCACTCATCATTTAAGATGATTTTTTTAAAAAAAAATAGATAAACCACATTAGAGAAGGATTTAAGATTATTTTCACTAGGTTATCGCCTTGGTGTTTTTGTTTTTTTTGTTTTTTCTTTTTGGTATTAATCAATAGAGATGAATAACAAAATAGAAACAATAAATAAATAATAAAAAAAAATAAAAAATTAAAGGTTTAATTGTCGTATAGGTTTCTGTAATTATATACTTTCTCTGCTTTTAGTGCTGTAATACTTTCGGGGATATTTAAAGTCATCGTATTTGATTGAGTTGGGACTTTCTTGTCATGATTATAAATACTGAATTAACTTTCTGCAATTTCTTTCTCGTAGATGTGATTTTTTTATTCGAAATTGGGGGACTAAAAAGTCTTAAATCGATCAAATATGAAGTACTTAATGTCTGCAGATTAATGTGACTTTTTATTACAAAATAAGAGGATTTAAAAATTAGAAACGATCGAATATAAGAACTTAATTGAAACTTACGACGAATATTTAAAAGTATGTTAGACATTTCAAAAAGCAGCGAAGATAACTATGATCTACATCGGGATCTCAAAGTTCATACTCGATCGAAATATGAGGGATTTAAGTGTACTACAAAAATATTCAAAGACTAAAAAAGTAAAAAATATACAATTACAGGACCTGCATGACAATTATACCAAAATTTAAAAAAAAAGCCAAAAGATTTATTAATTATTTAAATAATGTCGATTCCAGCTTGCGGAACACGTTAAGGACTCCGATGACGTAATGACTCGAATGTTGCTATCTAAACTAACGGATATTACTGCTTTATTCGATCCAACGGTCAGAATTCAACCCGTGTTTTCCATCGTACGGTCTTGATTCGTTGTTCAAGACGATGATGTGGCTCTTGATGACTGGATTGATGCTATTTGTATTCAAACAACCACACGGTTGTGCCAGAGAATCTATCAAGCCAACTTATTTACCAAATAATCCTTCAACAATATTATAATTTCCATTTTACCACTGAAGACATCACCTCCCCAATCTACCCATCCAACGGCTAGGATTTAATGTCGATGAGGTTCAGTACTAGTCTATTCGATCAGGATAAATGATAATTTTTTAAAAAAAAACATTCGACTGGAGTATCTGATTTAATCAATATAATTAAATAAAGAATATTTTAATTTTAATTTCTAATTTTAATTAATATCATTACCTTCAAAAATAACGTTAAATAATTTTTATTTAATAATTAGTTTATCAAATTCATAAAAATTTGTGGATTTTATTGCCCCTGAAAAATGATGCCGCTTTTTGAGTTGGATGAACATCTAAAAATATAAAACTAATTTTTAAAAAGACCATCTATTACCATTATAAAGGAAAAACATAAAAAAAGTATTTTGAATTAATATTATCCATTACGGGAACAAAGCTCCAAATCTCAGCTCCATATTTTGCAAATCTTACGGTATCTTCACGTTTGCTCTTTTTCATTTATTTATTCTCACTGTCATGATATATAATTTATATATTATATAATGATTTTTAAGTTATTTTTACTAACCGATGATAAAAGCGCTCACTTTTTTTATGAATTGTCGAAAAGGCGAGATAGTTCAGTAGGGTGCATGGGGCATGAGCATTTAGAAAAATCCAGCGCTGGCCGTAAATAATATAAGCGATGTTAGGCGACGATATGCGATCGTAAGCGGTATATCTACTATCGTGGGAAGAATTTGAGCCATACATATGCTTTTCTTGGAATTTTTATGTCGTCTATGAATTTTGAGTTTATCCGATGGTTGATTTATTTTAATTTTAATGATTCGTTTATTTTTCTAATCAAATTTTTCCCACGCTTACACTCTACTGCGGATTGTCTTATTAATCCAAAAATTTACTGTTCAATTAATTAATTAACTTATTAATCCAAAAATTTACTGTTCAATTAATTAATTAATTAATTAATTAATTAAGTAGTTCACAAAAACACATTTAATCTCAAATTGATATTCAGATGCCATTAGTTATTTTTTATTTTTATTTTTTTTTTGGTGATAAGATGAAAAATCCACTCACTTTAAGATCACTTGAAAAAAAAAATTATTGATGAAGCACACGCTAAACTTTCCAAATTAAAAAAGTTGTTATTATTTTTTTCCTTTTTTCAATCATTATGATTTTTGACTTGGACAACGGTTACAACAGCTAAAAGGGGTATTAAGTAATTTCCTAGGGCTTCCTTCCAACCTACGCCGCCCTCCCAACCAAGCCAAACCTCTCCGTCGAAAGTATCTGCAAAGCACCGTCGCACGGAGGGTAAAAACCGTCATTTTATGTCAACCTCGTCTCTGAAACAAAACAAAAACACTCACCCGAGAATTCAAACCATTCCTCTCTCTCTCTCTCTCTCTCTCTCTCGTTGCTTCCACGCTGGTCTCTCTGGCCTTTTCCGGCGGCCTCGTCGCCATTGGAGCACCTCGTTCCAATCCCCTTAGCTCTCGCCGGCGCCTTGGAGATCGCTGTCGTTGCTTTTGTCTCCCCTGCTCTTGCTCCCTCGCCGTTGATTCTTATCGGCGTTGCTGTATTTGGTAGGCGTTTGGGCGTGTTTGCGTTTTGGGGATGATCGAGATCATGGAATTTACTTTTTGGAAAACTTTGGTTTTTTTGGATGTTTTGGATTCTTTTGAATCTTGTTAAACCGCCAAATCGGGAGGCTTTTTTTGTTTAGAAGTCGTCCGTTACTGGATTTGTTGAGATTTCGTGTTTCTGGTTTTTTGGGGGGTTTTAATCTGTTCTGGGTATAGGGGATTTGAATTTGGAGTGATGGTAGAAGAGGTGAAGAAGGAGCATGGGAAGGGCGAGAAGGTTCAGGGTGTTGTGATGACGTCCTGGTTTCCGGCTTCGGATGGCAGCTTCGAGATGAAGGCTAGCGCTCTGCCTGGGTATGCTCTTGTTTTCTTTTGAGTGGTTATTTCTGAAAGGAGCTTCTTGTATGCTCTTGTTTTCTTTTGAGTGGTTATTTCTGAAAGGAGCTTCTTTTATATCTTCGGGATGCTTTTGTGGTTGTGAAAATTTTTGTTCTTTTATATTGCTGTTTTGGAACATAGGGTTTCATTCTACTTCGGTTTCTTACTTAAATGTTGTTTCTTTGGCTGGTTTGTGGTGAGTAATGGAATGGTATATGTAGTGGTCTTGTATTCCTCTCAGCACTGCTTACGTTCGATAGGAAAGGAAAGCTGCCCTTAAATATTGATTAAGGTGCTGAAGACTTCTTTGCCACTGAACTTCTGACATGTTTCCTTGCTATTAAATTTGAGAAGAATCTCTTTTGTTTTTCGTTTTCGCTTTTATGTTTATTAGAATGTGGCCTTTGCTCTCTTGAAGTCATATTTTTACTTCCCCAGCATCAATACTATTGGTTGTAATTTAAGTTCCTGGTGATCATTTTGCTGCTATTTATTTGACTTTTTTGTTAGGAGAGGTGCTGGCCGAACCAGGAGATCAACAAAGGGTGGTTGGACAGATGAAGAGGTAGTTCTTTTATAATTTCTTTACTTAGATGTTAGACTAATTTGAGTGATATGAATGTATGGCAGTCATTATATATAAGTTAATTTTGCTTACTTGATTTCCTTTTTTTCTCTAAATTTTGCTTGGGAATAATTAAATGCAAGGAATTTGTCCAATCATCTATTTATATCAATTTTTTCGTTACCTCGCAGGACTTATGTTTATATTTATTTTTTTTTAATTGCAATTAATTTTTCCTTTTTTGATTAGGATGATATATTGGCTACAGCTGTGAGGCGGTTCAATGGGAAAAATTGGAAGAAAATTGGTACATACTGTTGTTAGGAATAAGATTTTTGTCACCATCTGGTTTCTGTGATGTACTTCCAACTGTGCTAACTTACTTCTGCAGTTTTTGAGGGTCCTGTTATTTTCTGCATAATTTAAATGGGACTGTATTGGATATGCTGATTCAATTTCTGCTTTGGCACTGCATTCATCGTCTAGGCTATCTTTTATATGTAATTGGTTAGGTATTTGTTATGTAAAACTAATTTACAAGAACTGGTTTAACAATGTCATCAGTTTCAAACCTTGGCGCTATATTTGGCAATGTTGGTATGAGAAAACAATATTTTTTTTCAGTTCATTTAAAGAGGTAGTTGTGTCTCCTGGTATCTTCAACTGAACTGTGGCACATTTTACTTAAGCTTAGTCTCTTCTTATTTGGTGGAGTATAATAGTTCTGGAACCAAGTCATTAACATTCTATTTTTGGATTATCAGGGGCCTTTATATAGGCTCTTGGTGGCTGAAAGCTACTTTCTATGAGAAACATAAATCTTTTTCAATATAAACTCATCTAATGTGCTCTTTCATGAACATTAGATGGATAATTTTTGATTTGATTTGACAAATGAAATCTTCATTATTGTGTTTTGTTCTAATGAAGATTAGCCTGATTGATACTTCTTCCTTCACAGCTGAATATGTCCCCGACAGGACTGACGTTCAGTGCCTTCATCGTTGGCAGAAGGTGCTTAATCCTGATTTGGTCAAAGGAGCATGGGCAAAAGAGGTGCTGTTCAGATTTTTCTACCAAAAAGAAGATTGATATAAATTGGATGTAGATTTGGCATATAATAATCTTGCTTGATATGCAGGAAGATGATTGCATTATCAAACTGGTTAATAAATATGGTCCTAAGAAATGGTCTCTCATTGCACAGTCTATGCCAGGGAGGATAGGCAAACAATGTCGGGAGAGGTTTGTTGCTGAACCTGCACATATAAAATATTTGGATTGAAATGAAGAATTTCTAGTATTACATCAAACCAATTGCTGGATCTTTTCTTACAGTGATCTTAGTAAATGGACAGAGGCACTTACCTTTATTATTGATTTTCAATTCCTGGTGTGAAATAAAAATTATTACATTTTGAACTGTTAGCTTCAGAATAATTTCATAACTGGAGCTAAAATGAGATTTGTCCTTAATCACTGAGTGATTATCGATTAATTTATTGCCTTGAAATTGACACTTACTAGTCATCCATAATTTTTGGACCATATGAAGTTGGAAAAATATGCAGTTCAGCAGTATGCCTTTATATGCTTTCAATTCTGGTTGTGCATCTACCGTTAAGCTTACCTCTTTGGATATTTTGTATTATTTTATATAATGGTGAATTTTTTTACTCTGTTCATGTAGAAGATGACATAGATTTCTCATTCTATTTTATAACGTTGACCTGGGTGAGTAATCACATTTGTGGATTATCTCTGGAGGAAATAGTTCCTGTTTGCCATTTCTCCTTCGGCATGTCATCTATCACTGTGAACCTTCTGTCTGTTATGTTAATATATAGCACTTTATGTACTTTGTAAATGTTCATTCCTTTATTCAAAGGCTGCTACTGTTTTTTAGGTGGCACAATCATTTGAACCCAGCAATCAAGAAAGATGCATGGACAACGGAGGAAGAGACAGTTCTTATTCATGCTCACCAACTGTATGGGAACAAATGGGCAGAAATGGCTAAGCTTCTACCTGGAAGGTATATTATATCTAATGCTATTAATTTTCTGTGAGATTTTTATGTTGCCTTGTATTTTGGCATGCTTGGAACTTTTTCTAAGGCTATGATAAGGTTTCTTTGACCGCGTAAATGCACATGTCTGAGTTGGTAGCTTGGGATTGATAATTTCTTTAACTGCTGCAAATTTAAGGCAATAAGAAGAAAGGCTTTTACCTCCTTTTGATTGAAACATCATTTTGCACATGCTAAACTGAACAGAAAAATAATTAGCCAGCATCAATTGTCACATATTATTCAAGTGGCTTCTCAAAGAAAAATGTGGCTGTGGTCGTATCCACATCCACAGAAGCTCAACTTCAATTTTTTTTTTAGATTTAGGAAGCTGTTGGTCTTAAAATTAGGTTAACTTATAAACTTCTGCACATAAATGGTGTCAATGATCTTAATAAAATTATGGTTCTTTTGTGAGTAAGATGTATGTGAAGAAACACTCATGCTGCTTCCTATTTGTATTATTATGTGCATAACATCTATGTGCACTAAATGCAAATTTGTTATAATGCATAACAACAAATGATCTTGTTACAGTCAGTGGAATCTGTTTGAAATTGGCTTGCTCTGCCAAATTCTGGTCAATCACAAATTTATAGTCTATATAATGTAGATCTGTTTTAACTGTTATTCTCTCAAAAATATAGGTAGGTCTTCATTTAAATATAGAAGATTGCATACCTATAATTTGTTAATTGATAAATTGTGAAACAACGCAAAAATTAGGTATGCTTATTTCCATTCACTCTAATCACACAATTTACTAATAATATGAAATAATAACAAATCTAATACAAGAGTGAATTCCAATGTCCCTGCTGAAGATGGAGTTGAAGGCTTCAACATGATCAAATAAAATACTGTGAATTATGTATGCTTATTTCCATTTACTCTAATCACACAATTTACTAATAATATGAAATAATAACAAATCTAATACAAGAGTGAATTATAAAATCGATGTCCCTGCTGAAGATGGAGTTGAAGGCTTCAACATGATCAAATAAAATACTGTTGTATGAACTCCTAATTTTGTGATTTGTATGTTTTTTTTTTTGGCGAGTATCAAGGATTACTGATCATGAATAGAATGTATAGTGCAGACTCCTAAATTTACTTCTGTATTAAATTGCTTTGATAAACATTTATGATTATTGATTGTGCAGGGGCTGATAACTCAATAAAAGAATCACTGGAACTGTTCTTTGAAAAAGAGGTTGCCCTCAATTTTAGCTTCTGGAATTCTTGACCAAACCCCTGGGCTTGCTTCTCTTGATTTGAATGGGCATTTACCAACATCAGAATGCCAGCCTGTAAAGCCTAGCCAGCAACAGATCAAACAATTTGATAGGAAAAGAACCATAAATAAATCTTTAGTTACACCCGAAGCTTGTTTGGATGATCAGGATTTATCGTTGGGGTTTCAGGATTTTGGTCTGCAGTCAATTGAAAATTCTATAGCTGTAGGACCAGAGAATCGAGAAATTACAATTGAAGATTCAAAACGATTAAAAATAGAGGTAGAAGAAATTCCATTGGATGATCCTAAATGTATACAAATAGAGGCGATCAATTTTGCAAAGCATCTACAGTGTGGGGGAGATAAAGGTCCCGCCAGTTATCCAAATAGTTTCCTATACAAGGATGCGAGTCCTTGCAGGACTGATCTCTTGCCTCATGTGACAAATTTGTGGCGCATAGAGGATTCTAATCATAGTGGTGCTGCAGATGATTCACATGTTGCTTCAGTTCTTCAGCCAAAAGCACAGAATTTTATCAGTAATCCGTTCTTTTCACATAGTGAGTTTGACAGATCCTTCAGTAATAAGATGTTGGAATCTCCTAAAAAACTGTGGAGGTGTGAATTTGTGATTAAGGATGAGAACAAAAAATATAAGGATAAAAATATTTCACAGACTCCTACGACTGTTTTAAGTAGCTATGATAAATTTTGTGGTGGAGATCAGATCATTAGAACACCTGTATCTTTGGACAATTCAACTTTTTGCCCCTTGTATTGTGCACCATTGCAGTTGGCAGGCAATGAAATATCACTTGTGAATTCACGAAAGTCTGATACGGATGTTCATACCAAGCAGAAGTGTAGCCCAGTTCAGTGTTCCACGCCATCAAACCTGTCATTGAGTCTTGCTTGTGTTCCAACCACTCCAGAATCTATCTTGAGGAGTGCGGCAAAGACCTTCAAAAATATCCCATCAATCATGCGAAAACGTGGCAGGGAGAGTTCAAAAGTGTTGTTTCCAAAGAACTCTCCACAAGCAAGGTGTGAAGCAACAAAAACTGATGGTAGTGGTGATTCTTCTCGGAGGGTTGCAAACATTGAGAATGATAAGGATAATGAATGTGTATCACATCACTATCAAAGAAAAAATTTGTTCGATCTGAATAAATCTGATATGTTGAATGGGGAGCCGCTTTTATCATATTCCAGTGAACAGCCATTGAAGAGTAAACATTTTAGTACAACAAAATGCATAGAGAAAAAGCTAGAAATGGAGTTTGATTTGGAGTGGGATGCTTGCTCATTATGACTGTTGCAGCATCAGGTCAGTGCAGTACTTCGGTGGCCCTGAACATGAAATTACAGAATATTCATTTTTATAGTTTTCTCATTCAATAATCCTTTATCTCGATCTTATCAATTAATAACTATTTCATTTATGAATTTGAAAATTTACTGATGTCAATTTGTGCTCAGGTACTTAGATGATTTGATTCTGAGGTTTAATTTGTATAAGTTTCTCTTACAATTTGGCATTTCACTCTTGTTTGTGTGCAGACAAGCTCAAATTGCGAATGCAGTTCAAGCACACTTTTTTGTAGACAATTTAACGGAGGTAAGTTCCTGCATGATGTTTCCTTTACACTTATATTGTTTCAGGACTGTACTAATAATAAGTTTCTTGCAGGTGTTTCCATTACCCTGTTCTCTTGCTAAACTAAAACTTTTGCCATCCCTATATGCTCCAAGAGCTGTATAAAATTACGTCTTGTTTTTTAGAATGTTTTTTATGATTTCATCGATCAATGATTACATTAACTGAGTCACTGAAATTTGTAATTTTGGAGTAGTAGACTGTGATAACCAACGTTGACTCTGATCCCCTTTGTATAGATGAATTTTGGGAAGGCTGAGTCAACAAAGCTGTACATTTGGAACGTGGTATTCTTCATGTTTTCTTAAGATGTCATGGTGCATTGCATTGAAATTTCCCTGGTAGTCTTTGATTCAAAATCCAAATCATAAACCTTAACAGACCCTTGATAGCTACGAGATTGGTGTCTTGGATTAAATTTTAGTTTCACTTTATTTTGAAGATTTTTAATGACTTCGTTTTAATGTGGCCTTGGGTATTTATTTTGTCACAACTTCTAGTACGTCTTTCACTTTGAGAGTGTGTCAGTTGGATGGCAGTTTATATTAATTTAATATCTTCCGAAAAGCCCTTATAAAAGTTTTGAAGATATACGAAGGGCAGTAAAACTTGAAAATTACTTTTATTTCTTTTATTAAAAAAAAAGCCCATTCAAATTTATGGACTTTACTTGACACTCTGCGATAATTATTTTTGTAAAATACCAGAATCATTATATATAAGTGTTTATCAAGTCACTTTTCTTCTTCGATAATATTCTATACAGTTTTAGCATTATATCAATAAAATATTTAGTTTTTATTGTTAACCTGGTTATCTTGCTTAACATTAATATAAAGACTAAACTAAAATAAATAAATAAATAAATAAAAATTAACAATCCATTTACAAAATTATAGTTGGCCTTTTATGCGTGTGATACAACATAAAGGTCACCCCAAAAAAATTCTCTTCTCTTCATCGAGTGGTGAGAGTTCGATTTTCGGCTGAGGACATATTTTTGAGAGATGTGAACGGTGGTTGTATACTGGTGGTCCCCGCACTCATGTGTGTGCGGATCCCGCCCCACTGCTTCTATCGAGGGCACTGTGCCGCGATGATTTAGTAAGCAGCCGGGTTGTTTGTTCTCCTTGTCAAAAAATTCCCTTCACTTCACTAGTGGTTAATTGGGGGTGGAAATGAATTTTAGTATTGGAAACATGTCCAAAAAGACATTACTATTGTCCGGCATCTGATTCGATTCAAATTGGTCTTCCATATTGGAATTTTTGATATTCATTTATTAGGGTATATGTCTTTTCAGATATATTTGAATTTCAAAAATTGATCGTCAGGTCTCTATAAATTTTCAAGTAACTTGCAGGTTGTTAGATTTTAGGCATATATCTTATATAGTCCATGCACCAGATTTTCCATTTTTTTGTGGAGATAAAAATTCTATTAATGAATATCAAGAGTATGGCTAACTTTTCGGTCTTCATATGCACATCCCTTTCATTGTTAGGGTCCAATGTTTTTATTTGGGCAACTTAAGTTGGGCGGCCTATTTAATTAATCATATTAATTTTTTTGTATTTTTCTTAGCTAGAATCGTACTCAATTGCTTACATGCTGGAGTGTTTACCTTGTGTTTTCACATGTGATCTTGATGATTGAAAATTCTTACCACCAAATTAGTTTGTGTGTGGTTGCAAGAAGCTTAGTTTTTCATGTCGGTTTGTGGGAGAGGCATCGGCAAGGAGTGAGAGAGGCATGGGGGGGGGGAGTTTCCATGCCTCTTATTTTTTTGAGGGAGTGGGAGGGGAATGAGGGTTATGATGGGTAAATTTTACCCATTTACCTTTTACTTTTTAATTATAAATCTATTAATCTAAATAATCTCTTATAATAATTAAATAATAATTAACCCGAAAATATTTAAATACAATATTAATTATAATAAATAAATGAATAGTGTCACATGTGAGCTATTAAAAGTTAAATATCTTTTTATAATAATGAATTTATTTTAATATTTAAATAATTTTAAAATTAATTATCACACCTCATTATATATATAATAATAATGATATTCATTTATATAAAAAGGGCATAGCTGGTCATTTTATCATATATTCTTTTTCACTTTTTTTCTCATTCGATAAACTACCTCCCAATCCTTCCAACCAAAGACATAGTTTTCATACCCAAATGCCTTTTCCAATCCCCTCATTTTCAATACTCTCCACTCACTCTCAATTCCATTCCTGCAACCAAGCAGTACCCTTGGGTTACTATATGAAAGAAGGAGGAATCACACAATTAATGAAAAAACAATATAAACTCATTGTAGAACTCCCTCCTTATCCACTAATGTTGGTGAACAAAGATCCTCAGATCCTAGAGATGCCGCCCAAAAACAATCCTCGAAATACAAAAATGCTTTGATTTCCTCTCCCTTCTATTTAAACCCAAGAGAGTCTCCTCTCGATGAGATTTGAAAGAGATCATGTATGGAGTTGAATGGCAGCCCACTCTCCCTTCTAAAAGCCTTAGTTTCATCCTTTAATAGTTTTTATATCATGTAGGCACATATGTCGGTAGCATAGAGGCCACATGGGATGTGGAATACTCGAGCCGAAGAATCCTGTAGAAATCCATGTAGGCTTTATGAAGGCACATGGAGATAGCATGGTTTTCTATTTATTACATGCGAGTACCATGTGCCCACATGCTACCTACATGCACTTATACCAAGGGCATGTGAGCTCCATGCGGGTGCATGAAGCTCACATGAATTGTTGTGTGATATACTTAATCAATTTTCTTGCTTAAGAACACTTGTATCTTGATGAGCGCGCATGAGAGCCTACATGAGGCTGAAATGTCTTCAAAAGTGCTCAAAATGGCTCCAAAAACGCATTAAATTGCTTCGTGAGTGTTAGGTGTCTTTAGAATGCCACGAAATACTATTTAATACAAAAGCGAGGGTAAAATTGATGACCCATAATACATGCTCTTATGGACGATGACAAGGTTTTGAGATTTCTTGTAAAGCACGCTTGTACCACTATTACATGTAAGTTGAAAGGAATATCCTCTAATGAACTTAATTATCGAGTAAAATTTTTTCTAGTCACCGTACTATTACCTTTTTTCATTTTGGTCACTAACTTTTGAATTTGTATCTTTTGGTCACTAGACACCAATTGTTTTTCACCGGGAGGGTACCCATGAGATTACGCAAATTTAATCCGATATGGGCTCTTTGGAAAATACACATCGACAATGATTAAAAATTACTTTAATCCCAGCTGGCCATGACACGTTATCGAGGGACAAACCAAGTCAGCAATAACCTTCTCGAGGGATGCCATGTCAATTGAATTTTGATTTTTAATACACCTGCTTTTATGACATGCCATCCGAGTTTTGACGACTCAATGTCCAGAGTCAATATCATCTTTCTCTTCTTTTGAGGGATCATCATCCACGGCCTTCATCGAGAGAGAGAGAGAAGGGGGTTCTTTGTTCGAGCACTGAAGATCTCTTTCTTCCCTAGTGGGGAAGTGAGCAATGAAAAGGAGGAAGACCAAAACCCAAGCGACCACCCGGCGGTGTCGGTGCAAGAACAAGAGCCTTTTGTGTTTAGAACTTTGCACGACATGGATGGTGAAGCACCAACTTATTGTAAGGCATTTGATTATCTCATTTTTTTCATTGTTTTGAAATATGGAAAGGATATGGACTTTAGGAATTGCATGAGTAAAAGCTTAAGTTGTCCAATCTAGTTGGGTTTTGTGAGGTTTATCAATTGAAGAAACTCTATAAACAACCAATTTATTTAAAGGTATAAATAACTTCCAATCTTGTGAATTTAGTGTTTAGAGTTTTGTGTGAAGGATGACATTCTTAAAGATCCTCCCTTTTGATGCTCTCTAATAAATCTTGCGATAAATTTCCCAAATGACAAATTTTTATAAGGCTCAAAATATATGTGTGTGTGTGTGTGTGTGTGTGTGTGAATGTTCTGCATGTATAAGACAATATATTGAATATTTTTTTTAGCACTTCTTCATAACATATGATATTATTTTTTCATGATTAGTCCTTTGGGTGACATTGATTTACTACCATTATCATAAGGCTAATTAAGATAAGGTGACAACTTGTCTTATACATGCTATCTTGATAGGGAGGAAGTAATTTATCAAGAAATTTTTTACATGGACAACTTCTTCATGAGTTATTTTTAGGTGTAGTTCTGACAAAGTTTTTTTCTTTACTGTTGTACTTCTTTGCACTTCATTGAACATCTCAATGAAAATGTTCATATTTCATAGCTAGACAAATCCCCATTGAATTCATCCATTGAATGCTCTAATATAACACATTCTTTAATATACAATATTTAATAAGTAATAGTATCAATGTAGGCAAGAGTAATCAATATTGCAAACTAATATATGTAGTGCGGGTTCGAGAATTATCTCAAAGGATTAGTTGGATTGGCAATGACATGAAGAGTATTTCACCCAAATAATTTTTATTTATTGAGTGGTGAGTGAATGAGGGTTTAAACTATATGTATATTACATAAGACAGAGACCCTTTGTCACACCCACCCCTTCTACCTAGATAAATGTGACACCCATCAATTAAAAACCCATTTTAACTGGAAAACTGACCAACCTGAAAAACCAAATCAGACTTACAGGGCACAATTAACAACTTTATATGGCTACTTGTTCAAATATACAGATACAATAAGCACAATTACTCCAACATGTGGGTACACTCTGCTATAAAAATTACGACACCAATGAAGAGAAAAAAAGGACCCCACGGTAACTCGAACTTAGCCTTGAGTGACTTTATACTCACACAAGCAAACTAGTAGGGGTCTTGCTCTAAACTCGCAGGACATTCGAGTTAGGTCGATAGTGGCTCGATAATTTCAAATAATTAAATATATCGCATATAGGATATATAAAGATCAAATTTCCCAAGGAACTTCTAAACTTTCACAAAGACCAGAATTTTGGCAAAATACAACTATAAAGAGCTTTTGAAACATAAATTCAACATAAATCAACATCAACTCAATTTTCTCAGAAAATAAAAATTTTTGTGAGAAACTGCCCTGCTAAGAGCGACAGCTGGCCCTCGCACTTCATCACGATCCAAAAATAACAAGTAAAGTAAAATCCACCCCCAAATCATCGATCGAAAAAATACTCCCCTACGTAGCCGCCGTCGCACTGGGTTGAGAGCCCTCAAAACCACAACTTTAATATAGCACTACAAAAAGGAACCTCTCTAAACCTTCACCATGGCGGCGGCTACGCGAGCCATCAAGGAACTCATGTCCTTAACATTAACCTATCGGTCCCAACGTGTGGTGACCCCGAGCTTCCCAATAAACATCCAGTCAGGGCTCTACACTCCCGCCTAAACAAGACACATAAGTCTGCCGTTCTTCCACGCCACCTCAACAGGCTGGCAGTGAAAACCACCTACTGCAGTAGGATGTCACCAACCAAATAATACAAACATGCATCTCACAACGAGGAGTCCATAACCAGGACAAAAATCAATATCCAAAATATCTGCCATTTACCCACGGAAATGATAAACACAAGCATATCCAAAGATTTTAACATAAATCAATGCACAATTTACGAATCAAGTAACAATCTGAAAATCCTTGTCTTTGAACAATAATGCTTTTCAAGTATGAAACATGCGTAAATAACTTATTCCAATTCCAATAAAGTCTCAATGCAAGTGTAATAACTAATAAAACTTTACATAAGCAATATAGAATAATCATAGTCATTCTCTTAGAAGAATTGTGCATAATTAAAACCACAGTTGAAACTACATATGATAGTCAAAACCAGATATATTAATACGATTGCTATGACATACTGCAAATAAATATAAGTATTATTTTAACAATGTAAATTATTAAACAATATAAAAATGAAATAATTAACCAATTATTTTCAAATAGCAGCCATTTAAATAACTATTTCAAAATCATAGTGATTAACCAATTATTCAAAAATAGTAGCCACTACCACTCACCTGGTCTCCTTGGGTTTCTTACTAAACCTAAAACTCTCTCTCCCAAGCCTGAAGAACACTTAACAGGAGACTAGAATAAAAATAAAAGAAATGCAACCCAATGGCAGATTGAACCCAAGAAAATACTAAGAAACAAATAATTGACTATCTAATTGGGCCCACTCACTCCAACCGATTAAAAACCCGACCTTGCATAATCAAATTGGTCTCCAATTTCACTTAAACCAACTCAATTAGGGCTAAACCATTCTAAATTAACATGAACCAACCCCAATTCCATTGAACCAAGTTTAATTTCCCCAACCCACATTGAACCAATTCCATTTGTTATATAAAATCTCTTGAACCAACTTGGTTCAATCGAACCCAATTCTCCTCAATTTTGGTTTAGCCCAAAGTTATTAGCCCAAAGCGATAAGCCCAAATCAACTAAACTCACTCAACCTCAACCTAGCCAAAAATAATTCAAGTCCAACCACAACTCATCTTGATTTGATCAAGCCTAGACCAAATCAATTCAATTCAACAATCACAACAACTCTCATCCAAACCCAACTCCCAATCCAATTAAATAAACTTGACTAATTCAAATCAAGCCTCAAATCACTTTGTTTGATCAAGCCCAACTCACCAAATCAATTAAACTCAACCAACTCTATTCAACCATCATCAACATCGTCATCTTAATCATTATCATCATCAACTTAATCACCCAAACAAATCCTAATCTCGGTGCTACAGTAATCCTACAGTAAAATAGAAAATTCGTTCTTCATTCCAAGCAAAATCTCACTCAAATACAAATTTTTTCCAAACAAAATTGAAGCAACAACCCTTATTAACAACAATTCATAATTTCCATCATCAAACTCTTTCTATTTTCCAAGAAAAATGAAATTTTCAATTCAAGATACATACATGCATATATCCAATTAATTAACACATAAACCACCTGTGAGAATAGGAGAAATAATTTTGGATATCAATTAAGAAAAAGAGTACAAGGGTATATAGAGAAATATTAGGGTTTGTGTATGGGCCCAATATGGCTCATTAACCAATCTAAGCTCTAACACTCTCCCTCAAGCTGGAGCATATATATCGAACATGCCGACTTTTGTTACATAGATTACTAAAAACTTTTAACACTTAAACCCTTGGTGAAGATATCACGATTGCTTTCGGATGAGCGGTATATGGCATAGAGATGACTCGTTTTAATACCATATCATGAACATAGTGACAATCAACCTCCACATGCTTGGTATGCTCACGGAATGTTGGATTGTTTGCAATGAAGATGGTGGCCTGATTATCACATAACATCTGCATAGGTATCGTGATGGGGAATCCTAACTTCGGATGGAAGAGGCGCACCCAAACCATCTCACCCTCATGCACTGTGCCATTGATCTATACTCGCTTCGACACTCGATATTGAAACCATTCTGCTCCTTACTGGGCCAAACTCAAGTTTCCACCAACATGTCGCGACAAAAACGCGTAGACTTCTTGTCACCTCGTCATGAGTATAACTTTCGAGTCGAAATAAAGTCGCGATGTCTAGGTGACCATGGTTCTTGTGAGAGAAGACCTTTGCCGAGAAGCTCCTTTTAACATATGCAGAGCACCCTCGAGCACCACCTGGGGTGAACTTCACGTGGCTCATGCTATAAAGCCGACTCAAGAGTATAGCGCATAAGATATATCAGGACGAGTAACTGTTAAATAAATGAGCTTGCCAATCAAACATATGTATTGACCTGGATCTTTGAGAGTTGGGGATGATGCTCCCGGAAGGGTGGTGGCTGCTCGATAGGTGTACTCTACGGTTTACAACCCAATAAACCAGTCTCCTCAAGTAAGTCCAATACATACTTCCTTTATGAAAGCATCATCTTTCCTTTGGCATATGAAAACTCAATACCAAGGAAGTATACTGGGATTTGAGTCCCATGTCTTGTGTAGCAAATGCTTCATTCAAAATGCTCCTTAGTTCTCTCAGAATGCCCACGATAATCGCTACCGATCAACAAGATGTCATCGACATATACGTAAGTACAACACATCCAGATGAAGTGTTCTTATAGAACACGGAGTGATCCACATTGCACCTACGAAAACCACCTGCAACTGCAATTACATTAAACTTTTCAAACCATACACGAGGACTCTGTTTCAGACCATAGATCACTTTCTTGAGCTGGCAAACTACATTCTCCCCCTGAGCAATGTACCCTAGAGGGTTGCTCCCGTAAACACGTCTCTCAACTAAGTCTCCAGTGAGAAAGCATTCTTTATGTCGAGTTGACGAGTGCCCATGATTGATTCATAGCTACCGAGCGATTGGAATGCGAATGGAATTCAGGACTGAGCGGCCGGTGAAAAAGTCTCGGCATAATTAACACCATAAGTCGGAGTAAAACCCACGAGCCACTGGCAGCTATGAGGGATCAAGCTGTCGCATCGGCTTTGTGCTTGATAGAAAAAACCCATCGGCAGTAAGTGGCAGCGGGTATCGAGCGGCGTGAAACTCGAGCTCCATGTACCACGAGATCTCAAGGCTTCCATTTCCTCATCCATTGCCTTCTGCCATTGTGGAAGTAGACGTGCATCATGGTAGTTCCTGGGGATCGACTTACGCGAGACAAGGAAAAGAGCAAATGTCGCGAAAAAGGGACGGGTGAAGATTATCATAAGAAACAAAAAGTGAGATGGGATGTTTGGTGCGAGAAACGAATACCTTTGCGAAAGGTAATGGGAAGTTCAAGAGACGGGTTTGCATCATCCGGAGAGACAATTGGAGGAGGCGAATCTGGCGATGAGTACATGTTGGCGATGATGATAAACTGCATCCAAAAGCAGCCATCATTTGGATCTCACTAGAGGAGGCGTCACACTAGGTACGAGCACGAGTGAGATTCACAGAAATAGGAATAGGGAGAACAATATCGAGCGACGTGAGTCAACAAATCGTGAGAACCGTCGGTAAGAAAAGGCGAGACTCAAAAAGCGTGACATCCATAGATACATAGTACTTTCGACTAGTCGGGTGGTACTAAAGCGATATCCCACGTTGGATGCGGGAATGTCAGAGCAAAGACACATTTAAAGAGCACGGTACAACTTATCCAAACCCGGGGAGTTAAGTCTGAACAAAACCAACACAACCAAAAAACTGCGAGCGAGACAGTGAAAGCAACTCAGGTATCGGGTAGAAGAGCTGATGTAGAGGGACCTTCCCCAGTAGTGCGTGGAAGCATCGATTAATAAGATATCTCTGCGGTTAAGATAACATCAGACCATAAATACCTAGGGATATTACGCTCCACTAAGAGAGTGCGTGCAACATCTAAGATGTGACGATGCTTTCGTTCAGCAACTCAATTCTGCTGAGAGGTTATGGACAGGTGGTTTGATGAATAATCCCAAAGGGGCACTTTATAAAAATCGACGAGTGAAGATAGAAATTCTAAAAGCATTATCGATGCGAAGACATTTTGGATACTGAGTGGAAGCTGATTTTGTACTTCAAAATAAATGTTTTAAGGACATCAATAATAGATCGGCGGTCTTTTAACGCATATATACCCATGACACTCGGGGAAAAATCATCAACAAACCGACGATAGTAATGATGGCCAGGAAATAGATCACGACTTTAGAAGGTCCCCAAATATCATAATGAACTAGATCAAATGACGCGCTGACTAGACACTAGAGTAAAACGTTTAAAGGTAGCGATGATGCTTACCGGCCCGACATGACTCACATTGAAATGAGCTGCAGTCCGAATCCAAAGGCAAAAGCACCGCTTTGAAGAGCGACTAAGAAGAACATGACCCAATCTAAAAGTGCCATATGAGTGATGACTCGATTGTCCAGAAATAGAAACTGCCAAACCACGAAGGAATATCATCACGCACCATTGTATACTTGCAGTGCACCACGATTATGCCCTAAACCGATCCTCTTCCCCATCTCGATTCAGGAAAAATGCGGTAAAAGGGAAAAAGTAACACCGCAATTCAAGCATGTTTAGTGATCAGCGAAAGCGATAAAAGTTGATAGAAAAATCCAAAGTACAAAAGAACATCAATTAGTTTAAGTTGAGAGGAAGCCTGCACAACTCCTTCTCCGGACACTAAGCAAGATCGTCCATCGGCAATTGCCACCGAATGAAAAATAGATGGAGAAAGATTTTGAGATTTTGTACCTGTCATGTGAGAGGAGGCCCCGGGTCAATAATCCGAGGACGCATTCTCGGAAGCAAGAAAAGACATTACCTAAAGAGCGATAGAAGAGACTATGGCATGAGAAACTGTGCCCTATAGCTGCTGGAACCTTACAAAGTCAGCTTGAGAGATAGTGATGTGACTCGGCCACAGTAGGTGACGGATCGTGACTACGACTCAGTACTAGTATTGGACCATTACGGGACGACCATGCTTATCCCAACAATGATTCTCGGTGTAGCTCGTCACTCGATGAAGGTGCACACAAACCACAGAGAATCACCACAACGGCTCCTCGACCACCACGGGGAGGAGCCGTTTACCTGCAGCGAGACGAAGACATGACACGAAGGGGACGATCCTCCTGACAAGACAAAAGGGTATCGCTGTGGTGATGGTGAGGAAAAATCACTAGGTACCCAGAGAGCAGTAGAGAACAACGACGGGATGAGAGGTGCTAGTGGTAGAGGGGCTGGGCGGTGAGAGGTTGTAGGCTAGGGTTTAGAGTGGCGGCGGTGGCTGACAGCGGCTGACTAGGGTTTTGGGTGGCCAGCTGAGGGTCTAACCGAGTGCTCACAGTACCATGTGAGAATAGGAGAAATAATTTTGGATATCAATTAAAAAGAGTATAAGGTATATATATAAAGAAATATTAGGGTTTGTGTATGAGGCCTGATATGGCCATTAACAAATCTAAGCTCTAACTCTGCAAAATCACTCACCAAAGAAGACTTAATCCTTTCTCCATCAGATCGCTAGACATCGTCTCTTCCAATTTCTCTTCAAATCTCTCATTCATTCTTTTTTCCCCCTTTCGGGTTACTATAGCAACAATCAAGAAGAAGAACAAAAGCCACACCCGAATTTTCCAACCTTATCCTCTTAGCAAATGTACGCCCTAAAATTCCTGTCGAGTCCCATAAAATTTATTACAAAAAGGTCCCTGAAAAGTCACCAATGATCCTGCGGTCATAAAATAATATTTCCAAATGATCCTTTCAACGGTCCACAGATTATAATCAGAGTATTTTCAAAGGTCCCACTGCGCCTTTACCTTCCAGTCCTTGGTTTCCAGAAACGCTTCATGTCAATCCTTTTATTATTACTTATGAATCCAAAATCTTCTAGAAACTTTCACACTTAGGTCCTTGTTCTTTCCACTTGGGGTTTCTCAACAAAATTACTCTGCAGGAAAATTTTATTACAATGGTGATAATACCATGAATATAATTTCTTACAGGTATCCAAAGGTTCAGGGTATTACACCCTTATTTGGGTTTTCTAAAGATTTTAAACTATGCATAGAGTATATAATTAATGTAGAAGAATCTATGCATAAGAAAGATATCCTCCAAAATTGTATTAGGTTCACCTTTAGACTATTTTTTATACAATCCTTTCGCACTATAAATTAATGTTTTCATTTTGTTCACATGTTGAAAATTAAGTTTTGGGGAGCTTATTGAATGTTAGAGACCCTAATGAATTAATTTTCTGAGTGCTCATGATTATGATTAAAATTATTGTATGTTGCCTTTTTGTTTTTAGCTGGAGTTTTAGTTTGATTGGCCCTGTCCCTTCATTCTCTTGTCTTGTCGTTGGGCCTCCCATGTGGGTTTTTGATGCACTTGATTATTTGTTGTCCTCTATATGTTTTGTGTTGTCGTTAAGCCTTTGTGTGAGTATTGAAAAACCATGGATGTTTTATTACATTTTATTTCTTTCCATGTTTGTTGTATTAGATTCTTTACTTTAGTGGGTTTGCATTGCTTAAAACTTTCATGCTAAATTTGCGGGGTGCAATTCATATCATGTTTTCTTACCCTCGATTCACTTCTTGCTTTGCCTTTTAGCACAACTTTTTATACATTGGTGCTATTAGGGTATGTTTGTTTGTAGATCTGAGGAATTGAGGAGCTTGATTCAATTAAGAGTGAATCTGGTCTCTAAATGAGAGAAAATGGAAGAAATGCTAAGTGTTCGAGGGCTCGGCCTGGTGAAACACCGATCGTGCTCACGTCCCCTTGAATCTCCCAACCTTGTGTGGATCAGAAGTGAAAGCTTGGAGAGAAACTACCGGGCGAACATGGTTGAAGCCGCTTGTCCCTCACTGAATATCTTAGAGGCTGCGATTGTTCTTCTACTCGGCGGGGAAGCACATCATAGGAGGCTCCTAAGCGATCATGTTTATGGAAGCACGCGCCAAGCATGACCACACTGCGATAAAGAGTGGATCCATAAACTGTGATCGTTAAGTAATACACTATGTGTGACACGAGGTCATATTCCACAGGGTCCCAAAGGTACTACTTCCCTCTATATGGCACTATCTAGTGTAGCAAATATAGGATTAAAATAAGATAGGAAAAATAACAAAGAGAAAACTATAAACACATGAACTAAGGGCTCGCCACATAAGCATACTAATGAAGCAAGTAACAATAAAAGTTCGGGGCCACCAGGTGAGGGATTCCCTCGGGACTACTAAGGCTGGGGGATGCTAGAATTAGCACCGAGTGAGTGGATGGGCCAAGAGACATCCATGCTTACCACGATGGTCACGGTGATAACCCTAATCTCATACAAGTATTGGAGATTAAAATCACTTCCGCCCAAATCCTCCTATGATTGCATAAAGTATCGATATCTCTAATTAGGGGCCAAAACTGGACTAGGTCCAACCCTAATGGTTGGAGAGTGCGAAATAGCTGATGGTCACGGTGTAATTCTCGTGATCCCTTCTAAGCCAAGTGTGTATAGTACAAGGGTGATGGTCACGCTGCTAAGAACAACCTAGAAGTTGAAATCTGGAGTTCTCATGCAAATCAACACATCAAATTTCACGAAAGGCTTAAACCACAAACCGCACAAATACCATAAATGTAAATCACATGCGGTTCACTGGATGCCCTATGACTTGGGGTCTAGTTTACATCATCAACAAGAGGAGAAAGCATAGAAGACAAGAGATATAAAGCAAAGCTCAAAACAAATTCCCCTAAGATAGAAGACTAGAAGGTGGTGATGAGAACTTGTCGAGGATCAGCGGCAGCTCCTAGATCTTCTCCTTGATAGCACTCTCTTCTCCCCTTGGGTTTTCACCTAGATGCACTCCCGCAACCTTAAAACCTAGATGATGATTGACAATGTCCTTTTTGCATGTGTCCCACTAAGTACAGCGGTTTGTTGAAGTAATAATACCCGATAAGTGGGTAGTAAAATCCACCGAGGAATAGTGATTAGAAATACAAAAGATTGCTATTTAACTAGAATGAGGATGAATTGTAGTGATGATGAATAAGAATCATGTAAAATAAAATAAAAGAAAGAAGAAGGAGGCACGAATAAAAAGATAGGAGAGGCAATCGAGGCGATAAGTGGAGCACCAGACGTTGCTCACCCCTAGGACTCATTATTTTCAAGTGCTGAGACTAGATCATATCATTCTAATTAATGTATAATGAGTCGTGGATGATCATAGCTTACTCGACAAAAGCTTAAGGTCAACATAGTGATTAACCCTACCGCTATGCCCGGTGGAGGAAATCTCTCGGTCCTAGAGCTACCTGCACACTGTACTGGAAGTTTTGGCTTTAGGCTCGAGTTTCCGAGTCGTAGTCACTCATATTCCTAAGAATGAGATCTGACCCTTTGGTCAATGAAGGCCTATAGCAGCGATTAAGCGCAGCGATCGGGGATTGCTTCCAGCACTTTCCACACATCGCCCGCAGACGCTAAAGGTCAGGAAGGGAGTCGCGTCTCTTAGCACTTTCTATTCTGTGACTTGCAAGGACGCTTGGAATGTAGAGGTAGGATAAAGTCGCTGTGGGAGGAGAAGACATTCAAAAGCTACCTCTCGGCTCACCCTCTCGACCTTCGCCAATCTAGCATTGTCCCCAACCCTCGTGTGTGTCACTCAATCCCACAAGGATGCTAAAATGGGTTCTCTGACCCCTATAGTGCCACTCTAAGGGAAAAGCCAACTCGATGGCAGTAAAGATTGGAACTTATTTAAAACATCAGTGAAAAGCATAATAAAAGGAGTCAGAAACTAACATCATCCCTAGGGTTTACGAGTCCAAGCACCCACAGAGGTTTAGCTCTCTATCGGAGGCAATACAATCAATAATGAAATCAAAAGCCAAGTAATGTGCAATCCACTGAATAAAACCCCTTGGAGTTACATTATGATGATGATGCTTGTGGAGTGCACATGTGTCTTCTCCAAGGGTCCTACTGCGTCATACCCTAGGGCCTGCGATGTCAAATATCTCTCTCTCTTAGAAGAAAAGCAGCGATGTCATGAGCCGTGAAATCCCTCTCCAAAGCCTAGCCCAGCCTCTCCAAAGCTGTGGGCGCGCCTCCAAAGGTGGAGAGAGATAGCCATAAAGATGGAAAGGAGTTCTAAATTTAGGACTGACTCGAGACTTAAAATGAGGACTAGAATCGGGCATCTAGGCGTGTGGAATTTTCTGAGCCATGTGAATCTTCCAAAATTAATTTCACAGTTTCAAGCGATGAGTACTACTCAGGTAAATTGCTACAGTGATTTGCTATAGTAATATGCTTTCTGAGCGCTGCCTTAAAATACTCCCGAATCCACACACTTTCATCTAGGTAACATAAAAGCAGCTGCGTCTAAGTGCCATAGATCGTGTCGCATCTTCAAATAAAGCACATTTGGCGACAGTCCTTGCTAGCTTTGTACAAGTCAAAACACATGAGTGTAGTACTGCCTTTGACGACCCTCAATTTGCATATTTCCTTAAACATAATGTAGGTTGGCAAACACTCACATGTCATTGAGCACAACTTGTGTCTTCACCTTTGTTCCCTCCAAGATTTCATCAACTAAGTGCACTCGCAATCTACTTTGGCTTCTTTCTTCTATGTTTGTCTCCATCAACCCTACATGCAAAGAACACAAATACACATGTAATACTTGATAAATCGAGAAAAGTAATGCTCGACGATAAGAAAAGAATACTTTGTATTACTAATACACAAACACTTACTCGATGATGGTGGAGAATGGTGGCCAAAATTCACGAGGAAGATTGATGCCTATCCCTGCTAGGAACGCTAGGGGATGGCCTAATGGAGGTGGCATTTATCAGGTCCTTATCTTTGGTCGTGAGGTCGGCTCGGAAAATGGGCCGATCATTAAGTAGCTAAAGAAGTCTGTCTACGAGTACTACCTACTCTGAATTTTCGGCTGGCAGTTGACTTCACGGCGTGGTTTCCCGTGAGGATTTCTTGGACTTAGGTTCTCACAAAGTCTTCGTGCTTCAGGCTACTATAGTGTCACTATACTGCTTTAGCTCTAAAACGCCATTTTTGGTGTCAATTTCTTCTCAATCATTCGTTGAGCTCCTAGGCTTCCTTTGTGCTTGAACCATGAAATTAAACAATTAAACAATAAAGGCATCGATTCATCAATAAAATACACAATTTCATACACTATAAATACATATAAAATACATACATTTATGCATTTATCAGATGCCTCCCACTGAAAATCTCAAGCGAACACTTAGCCGATTCACTCAAAATCAATCCATAGAAACACTAGTTTAGCACGATCGTTACTTC
>NC_052471.1:5907403-6049092 GCF_009730915.1 Dioscorea cayenensis subsp. rotundata | reverse complement strand
CAAGAATCGGGCCATACGGCCCCCATACGGCCCGTATACATCGGTGGTAGTATGGAAATCTGGACAGTAACACCAAATCAATCCGCTGACATAGAGATACTGCCCCCATAATCGGGTAGTATGGGGTAGTATGAAATTCCTGCTTTTCTCTTTTTGTCAAAATGATATCTTCTTGTTCTCCATGGCTTCCATATGCCCTACAAAGCAAATAATAGATGATTAAGCGCGAAACGAGCATCAAACCTCACAAAAATACATGCAAAGTGCATACGATATATATATGAAAACACCCTACACTTAGACACTTATCAATACACCTCACCGGATCGGTGTCGATTTGAAAAGCTTTCCTACTAACCTTCTTCCAAACGGGCGCTGATGTCGAGGCTTCATAGAACCTCTCCAAAGCCCCAGCCAATACCTCTCAAAACCCTAGCCACCGTCCTTTCTCAATTTCGGGAAAAGATGGAGAAAAGAATAGGGGAAAAAGATTGAGAAATCGGGAGACTGAATCACGGCTTTTAAAGGGCTAGAATCGAGAGCATCACACGGGCGTGTGGATGTTCCACACGCCCCTATGGAATTTTCACACGGGCATGTGGAATTTCCACATGCCTATGTGAATTCTCTAGAATTCTAATTTTTGGCTACAGTACCCCCGCTAGAAACACTCCTGAATCCACTTTTCATTGAGGCAACATAAACAGGGCACACGCTATGCCGTAGATCGCGTCACTTCTTCAATAAACGGTTTCATTGGTGAAAATCTTGCTATCATTGCACAAGTTGGAATACGCATATGTGACTACCTTCGTGCCCTCCAACTCATTCTAATGGCTTGAATACATGGAGGTTGGCACACATTCACGTATCTTAGAGCACCATTTGTGTGTTCGCATTGTTGCTTCTAAGATTCCACCAAATAGTGCATACACGATCTACTTTTTGGCTTCTTTTTCTAAAAAAACATAGCTTCACAGCCCCACTATGCAGTAAAAACACAAATACACATGTATTTGCGCTTAAACTTGATAAAAAGTAATGCTCATTGTAAGGAAATAACACTTCATATTCTTATCAAACAAGCACTTATCGCCTTCACTCCATTGCCTCTATCAACTAAGCCCCCAACGGAAGGTCATCCGTTGGCCCATTCACTCTAATATGACAACAAAGAACTCGAGGAAATGAAGGTTGGATAAATCACACTGGAGGATAAATCACACTGGAGGGGAAAGGATCCCTTGCGACGAGTAGAGGACTCTCCACAAGACCATCGACATGACCATCGAGGGGGTTTCTTTATGGATTCATTGCTTTTACATTTGATTTCTTTGATTGTACTTAGCTCCATGGAGAGCTAAACCCCTAGTTGGTACTTGGGTGATTGTGAACCCTAGGATGTATTCGTTTCATTGAACTTCTTTATTATGCTTTCAATAAATTGATGTTTATTGTGAGTTCCAACATTGAATGCTTGATTGTATGAACATTTCCACTAGAGTGACACTAGGGTTGAGAGTTCTTGTTGGTAACCTTGTGAGTGAGTGACACACCACGAGCGTTAGACAAAGCTAGGTTGGAGAGGGTTGAGAGGTTGAATCGAGAGGTACAGGAGCGTCCCCTTTCCCCTCCGACGTGATAGATTCTACCTCCGTTCCTCGAGTTTTTTTACGGCCATAATAGAGTTAATGGTCTAAGGGATGAATCTCTGCTAGGGCTTAGTTGCGCGTGCAACGTAGTGAAGCGTTGAGAGGATCTTAGTATCTAGGGCTTAATTGTGGTTAGGGACCTTCTGCCTGGACCAAAGGGTTAGGTCTATAATTAGGAAGAGATTTATCATCTGGAATCCCTAGAGCTCATTGCAACTTTATTCGAGTGCGAGGTTGAGAAGTTATTTAATCTCTCCTCCGGGACATGAATAGAGTTAAGCATAGTTGACCTTAGATTTGGGACTATGTACGTAAGGATTTTCATGACTCACCATTGCATTGATTAGGAAGCATAATAGAGAGTTCTTGCACTTGAAGCGATTATCCTAGGTGAAGCATCATCCGAGTACCCCATCTTTATCGATTGCCTAACCTCCTCCTTACTTTTGCTCTCTTACTTGTTGCTTTTAATTGTTGAGAATTGAATCATTATCACACTTATCATTGTTGATATTCCACATAGCTAAGAATCGAATTAAGTGTCTTCTACCCCTACTCCCCTCGGATTCGATACCCGCTCACCCGGGATTATTACTTTGACAAACTCCCCGCACTATGGATATACATGCAGGGGACCTTGTCATCCCACCTAGGATACACCTCGCCGGATTGATGCCAACGAAAGCTCTCCCACTAACCTTCATCCAAATGGAGTGCGATGTTGAAGCCGTAGAACATCTCCAAATCCTTTGACAATATCTCTCCAAACCCCTAGCCGCCACCCTCTTGAAAGTTGGGGAAAAGATGGAAAAAAGCCTCTTGAAATCAGAGCTAAAATCGACCTTAAATAGGGTTGGAATTAGGAGTCCACAAGGCCATCTGGATTCTCCACATGGGCCCTGTGGAAATTCCACATGGGCGCCGATAATAACCACACGCCCGTGTAGATTCTCTGAACTTCACTTTTTTGGCCGGCTCTGAATAAAACCTGCTACAGTAGCAACCCAAAACACTCCCGAATCCATGTTTTTCATCGAGGTAACATAAATGGACACACGCTTACATCGAGATCGCTTTGCTTCTTCAATAAACGGGCTTCGTTGGTGATGATCTTTCTATCAATGCATAGCGAGGGATGCTCGAATGTGACTACCTTTGTGCCCCTCCAAATCATTGTGCTAACTTGAATACAAGGAGGTTGGCACACATTCTCGCATCTTGAAGCTGACTTATGACTTCGCGATTTGAAACATATGAAGATTTCCTCCAAATAGTGCGTTCATGACCTACATTGGCTTCTTTCTTTAACATTTGGTTTCATAATACTATACGCATGAAAGTAACATAAATGCACACATATTAGCACTAAAACCTGATAAAAGTAATGCTCATCATAAGGAAAGAATACTTCACATTTTTATCACAAAAGCACTTATCAAACTCCCCCACACTTAAGCTTTTGCTTGTCCTCAAGCAAAAATTAAAACATTGAAGTATATATGAAGGAAATATTGGAAGTGGTTAGCCTTAGGTTCACCAAAACATGTAAAGAGAGCATTCTATAAGTAAGGGAAATTCAGCACTAAATACGAAAAATCAATGCTCTAGTTAAAACTTGAATCAAAAAGGACAACAAACCCGAAGTCGTGTAAGTGTGTGTAAACACACTCAAGTCAACGCAAGGTAAACTCCTCAAAGTTCTAAGTATAAGGGACTTATTTATCTACAAAAATGTAACAAAACTTAAAAAGAAGGTAGTAGGTTCACATATCCTCTAAAGTAGCCCTTTGCAAAGCGGCTACTATGGTGGCTTTCACACTTTCGAGGTAGTAGCTCTTTCTACCGGAGTGCTAGCTTTCACTCATCCTATGAGATAGCTCTTCTCTCATTAGTGCATAACTAGTATCCGACTTATGAGAGTAGCTTCATACTTCATAGGTGGTAGCTCTTTCCACCCAATAAGCACAACTTAAAAAATAAAACTATTTTGTTCTTTCTTTTCCTTTTTCCATTTTTTGTTTGAAACATTTTACAAAAGAAACAATTATAACTAGGCTTTTTAACATCAAACTTGAGTTTCCAAAAGAGTTTAAAGAGTGAGTACTGCAACAAGTGTCAACCGGGCAACAATTCCTAGAAATTCAAGCAAGAACTAGAGCATGAGAACATTCAATGTTAAAAATTCTCCTAAGCTCAAGAATACAGTCATTACAACTAAGGTGAACCGCCATTGGCTATGTGAGCATGTATATCAATCAAAAATAGTATAAAGGAGATGTGCATTATGAAACTCCCCCCCACACTTAAGTTGTACATTGTCCCCAATATACAGATGCAAGCTCACTCATAATATATCAGACAAGAATATATGTGGGAGAAGCAATCAAAACAATACTCCCCTAACTTCTAGTGTTACATTTGATGAAGATAATACTTGGGAGTGTTGTTCTAACGGGTCATAATGCACACACGGCCAAGTGCCGAAACACCTTGGCCGCGTTCATGACTAATTCTCAGTTTCCATACTGACAAGACCATCTACACGCATACACGAGGAGATTTAGTGAAGATCAATAAAAACAAAAACAACTTGAGTAAATAAAAGATGATGCAATTAATACAACTCGGGACATCAAAACAAAAAATAAACTCAAAAGAAAAGTCTTTTCTGAGTATATAAGTCCAAAATAAAATACAAAGGCAATAAAAATGAAAATGATATCAAGTGTTAGTGTCGTAAGGTCTCTGCTCTACTGGTGAAGGAGACGATGCTGGTGGATCAACTGGTGCTGGGGCTCACATCTCAAATGGTAATCTTGTGTCTCGCTCCAGCAACTGTTGTATGATATCGAACCGTGCAATGAACTCAGTGTGGTTTACGGCATGTGTAGCACGAACCTCAGCCACATCCTGTTGTAGGGTGTCTACAACACTCTCGAGCCTCTCAAATCGATCATGAGCTTGAGTTGGAGAGAATATCCGCAATGGTGGGGGCTTGTGCACTGGAGGGACCACCTCTGTCTGATCTCTCTCAGGCTGTGACTCTAATGCTAGTCGAGATCCTCTACTGTAGCTTCCTCAGATACAAATGGCTCTGGTAGGTGCATGTTTAGCACATAAACACCATTCGGATATTTCGTAATCATACCCATGAGACTCATTATCTCTAACCCGAGGGGTGCTGGTACTATCGTTTTATTGGCCCCTCTAATCGTGGTCTCATAGGCCCATCCCCAACATGAGTCTAGTGATGTATGGGCCCCGAGAAAAATGACACCAAGCCTCGGGATACTATCCCTAATGCTTCGAGATACTCCACTAAAAATGTGTCCCAAAATGAATCGCCTCATTCCGCCCCATGGAGTATAAATATAGAAGTTCCTGCCTGCTAAGGACTCCCTGCAGTTATCGCCGAGATCGCTCAACGATCTACTAAGGATGGCGTGAAGATACCTATAACTAGGGTTGACAAAGGCATGTAGACTTGGACACTCCCTCGGTTCTATACCGACCTTGACCGCATAAAATTCTATAGGCTTTATGGGGGTTAAGCTTCCCGAATAGTCAGTCAAGAACTCATCATACTCCTTCATCTCAGTGAACTCCTCATCATATAATCCAAGTCTAACAGAGAACTGCGTGACTCTCATACTATGATGCTACCCAAAAGCTTTTAACTGAATGTTGCCGATGATATGAAAATGAGTGTAAGAGCGGTCAAACTCAAATGAGGCGAGCACCTCCAATGTGAGTAGGCGGATAACCGGGTTATGAATAATCAACAGCTAGCGCCAACTACCCACCGATAATAACTCCTCAACCTCATTAGCCATGTCGTGTGCTAACTGCACTTCCCTAAGTGAACTCACATCCGGGATTCATGTTTGACCAAACTTAAGCTTCGCTAGTCGCTTAAAATCGCTTGATGCTTGGGAAGTGGAAATTACATGCCTTCGAATCGAGTAGGCTTCTAGGGACGCTTACCAGCTATTTTGTTCGATCCAGGGGCCATACCCGCATGTATTGGAAAAAGAAATTGATTAGATTCATTCATAACTTAATACTTCGAGAATCCACGACGTGGTGTGAAAAATTTCCCATGCCCATGTGGATTCACGAGGCGTGAAGACCGCACAGCACTTGTGGCAAAATCCATGAATACACCTCTTCCTCACTTTTAGAGCCCATTAAAAACATATCATAGCCATTTTAGCATGAAACTGAGGCACATTCACCAGTTTAATAAAAAAAATCAAATAGAATCAAATGAGGGGCAACAACAAGATAAAAACAAGGGTTTTACCCGATGTGATGAAGCTAAGACCGTGAAATCAGCGAGAAACTCAAATAATCTACTCAAAATCAACAATGGGAGGTTGGGAGAATGTCGGAGAGTGTTCCACGAGTGTTTGGAGGTATGTTATGGAGAAGGGCCTCTGAAGGATTTATAAAGAAGGAAATGTAGCCTTATCATTCTTGCACATCCACTACGCTGTGTGGGAAATTACCCACGCCCTGCGCCTGCACATGAGACTCACAGGCAAACACTGCCCCTGTGTCCCTCTCGTCCAACCGAGAAAAATTTCTAAGTGTTTCGCATCGTGTGGACATTTTGCACGGGCGTATCATTCTCGGCCGCACAAGCGAACCGTGCATTTTTCTGATAGGAGTGCTTTATAGAGATCCACAGGGCATGTGGGAAATACCCACGCCCGTGTTTGCATAAGTTCGCCCATGGGTATGTCCACTGTTTGCTCTGAGTGCTAACTCTCTGCAGCAACACTAGTCAAATTACCCACAGTGCGGTGTCACAAAGTCATTTACAAGGGCGTGTCCACTGCTGCCTCTCTAGACGAGCTCACAGTGCAATGCTATGGGCGTGTGGAAATTTTGGCATCCAGAGAAATTTCAGACTCCCGTGCATTTTCTCTAGATGCCTTAAATACTCTACAGGCTCTGTAGAAAATTTCTAACATGTAAACACACTCATAGCCTACTCTATTATGCAAAATATACCAGTGAAAACATGAGAAACTAGCTCACATGACCAAAAATTCACCAAATCCATATGAAAGAGCGATGACATCAAAAATCTACAAGCAAACACACAGCAATGCATCAAAACATATTGCCACCAACACTCAACACTTTATTCATGCAAACATTAACTAGCAGCTAAGAAAACAATAAACACTTGGGTTACCTCCCAAGAAGCGCTTGTTTAACGTCACTAATCTTGACATACCTTATCTTACCTTTTGGGGGTTTATAGATAAAGGTTTTCTTCTTACCGATAACTTGAAAGCATGATGAGCAAAGTCTCTTGAAGGTAGAGGAGGAGTTATCAGGCTTGGTACCACTTAACAATGGTTCATCCAACTTGTTCGGTTCATGCACATCCCCAATAGCCTTGGGGTATTTCCAGTGGCGTCTCCTTGCCCTCTTCATCTTCTGGAGCACCTTCTTCATAATCCCCTGGTTAAATGGTGCTTGTTCCTCCAGACCAAGCATCATTACTTCTTCATTGTCCACATCTTGGTCGAGCAAACCCTTGTACGGGTCCGAATTAAACACTTCCTGTATGTATTCATCCACAAGAGAATGTTGCATTGCTTCGGCGAGGCTGTATGTGAGCTTATCATCTCCAACCCTCAGTGGCAACTTCCCGCCGTCCATGTTGATCAATGCCTTGGAAGTGCGCAAAAATGTCCTCCCAAGTATTAAAGGAACATCCTCATCCTCATCGATGTCCAACACCACAAAATCTACAAGAAATTTATACTTGTCAACTTTGACAAGTACATCTTTGATTATGCCCCTCGGATGTCTCACTGCTCGCTCCGCCAATTGCAATATCATCCTGGTGGGCCTAGGCTCTCCTAAGCCTAGAATCTGAATGAAGAAATATGGCATGACGTTGATATTGGCCCCTGAGTCCACCAATGCCATTTCTTCACTCAAGTTGCTAATGTTCCACTGAATGATGAAGCTTTCTAGGTTTTTTTTCTTATTTGGCATATTCTTTTGCAAGACCGTCGAGCAAGACGCATCTAGAATCATGGAGGCACTCTCCTCCAATTTCCTTTTGTTGGTCAACAAGTCCTTCAAGAATTTTGCATATTTAGGCATTTGGGACAATGCCTCAACAAAGGGAATATTGATGTGGAGTTGCTTCAACAAACTCAAGAACTTCTTGTACTGTTTGTTCGCTTTGTCATTCTTCAATCTAGAGGGATAAGGGATTCTTGGCTTAAAAGGTGGGACCACCACCTCCTTCTCTTTGCTTGTTCCATCCTCAACCTCTATGACCTCGGTTGCATCTACATTGGGCTTCTCATTCAGAAGCCTACCCTGAATCTCACGACCAATTATCAAAGTGATCGCATTCACATGCTCTATAGGATTGGCCTCAGTATTACTTGGCAAGCTTCCTTGTGGTCTCTCCGATAGAGACTTCACAATTTCCCACTTGATTCTCAAGATTGTGTAACGAAACGGTGTGGTTGCAAAGTGTAGAATCGACTGATTGAAACCTTGCATCTGATGATTGCACAAATCTAGTCAAGGCCTTCTCTAAATCGGTCATTCGGGTCTCCAAGCCTGAAACTTGGTTCTTAATGTTCAGGGCTTGTTGTTGTTGGAAACCGGGTGGTGCCATAGCCTTTTGTGGTCCTTCGTTGCTCCACAAAAAATTGGGATGATTCTTCCAACCTGGATTGTAGGTGTTGCTATATGGATTCCCTTGGTTCCTCATTGCATTACCACAAAATCGACTTTCTCCACCGAAGATACATCACCAATAAGGATCGGGCAATCGGATGTAGCATGTCCTCCACCGCACCCGGTGTAAGTAGTCATGGCTGCAACCCTATTGGAAGTTAGAAACTCTAACTTCTTACTCAATGATTCCACTTGGCCGGCCAAAGAGGTTAGCGCATCTATTTTATGGAGCCCGGCCATCTTTTTTCTTTCCCGCGCATTCCATTGATAAATATTCATGGCCATGTCTAACACAAATTGTCGGACTTCTTCTGGGGTTTTACTCCCCATTGTACCTCCTGCGGCGGCATCTAACAATTGCCTTGTACTCGGATTTAACCTATTGTAGAAGGTTTGGATAATCATCCATTCTAGAAATCCGTGTTGTGGGCACCTCCGCAAAAGATCCTTCAAGTACTCCCATGTCTCAAACAATGATTCCAACTCCATCTGTACAAACGACAATATCTCATTGAGAAGCTTAGCTGACTTCCCCGAAGAAAAATACCTAGCAAGAAAAGCTTTGACCATCTCATTCCAAGTCGTGATGGAAGCTTTGGGCAAGGAATGAAGCCACTGCTTGGCTCTTCCCATGAGAGAGAATGGGAAAGCCTTCAATCTAATAGCATCATTGGATAGACCATTAATCTCCAACATATCACAAACTTTCAAGAAGATCTCTATGTGGTTGTTTGGGTCCTTATCGGCCAAACCATTAAACTGCGCTTACTGTTGAATTATTTGGATGAATGCCGGTTTTACCTCAAAGTTCAGAGCTGTGATCAGGTGTGGAACAATACTCGATTGTGTACCCAAAACTGAGGTTCTAGCATAATCAGAAAGTGTCTTCTATTGCTTATTCTGTTCTGCCATATTATCTGACCCTTCAACTTCTATTTCATCTTGATTAAACAGTTTTTGCACAAGTTCTTTTCCTCTTCTTCTGACTGTACATTCAAGTTCTGGATCTCCTTCAATCAATGTCAAAGGATTTCCTCAAATCATAACCTGGAGCTGTACCAAAAGAAAAGAAAAATCAGAACGATGATAGAAAAAGAAGATGTGAAATAGAATGAATGAGTGAATAGCTAAGAAAACAAAGTGCAAAGTATCTCTAAACGCCTAGTCCGCGGCAACGGCGCGAAAAACTTGATATGACCGAAAATGCGTGTAAACCGCAAGTGCACGGGTGTTGAAATAATAAATCCCATGTGAGTGGGTATCGTATCCACAGGGAGTAGGGAATAAAAAATACTTAAATTGTTTCTTAACTAATTGAAAGATAAATAATGGGTTTGTTAACAAGATGTAATTTAAATAAGAATAAAAAGACAAGAAAAGAGAAGCACAAGTAAAGGGGGAGGTATGGCAATCGATAAAAAATGGGGTACTCGGATATTATTCCACCTAGGCGATCGGGTTCAAGTGCAAAACACTCTATTATGCTTCCTAACTAATACATTAATGAGTCATGGAGATGCTCTCGATACATGGTCCCAAATCTAAGGTCAACCATGCCTAACTCTATACATGCTCTCGGAGGAGAAATCAAAGAATCTCAACATCTCGTGACTCGTATGGAATCGCAATGAGTTCTAGGGATTCTAAGTGATAAATCCTCTTCCTAGATGTAGACCTAACTCTTTGGTCCAAATGGAAGGTCCCTAGTCAAAAATTAAGCCCTAGGTGCTAAAAATCACTTCAACGCTTCACTTCGTTGCCTCTGCAACTAAGCCCCCAGCTGGAGGGATCATCCCTTAGCCCATTCACTTTACTATGACCACAAAGAACTCGAGGAAATAGAGGTAGGATAAATCACACAAAGGGGAAAGGGGACGCTCCGCTACCTCTCGACCCACCCTCTCAACCTTCTCCAATCTAGCTTTGTCTAACTCTCGTGGTGTGTCACGCACTCACAAGGGTTACCAATAAGAACTCTCAACCCTAGTGTTACTCTAAAGGAGTATTCATTCAATCAAACATTCAAGATTGGAACTCAATTAAAGCATCGATTAATGAAAGCATAATAAAAGGTTTAACAAAACAAATACATCCTAGGGTTCACAAATCCAAGCACCCACTAGGGGGTTTAGTTCTCCATGGAGCTAGTTACAATCAACAATGAAATCACATGTAAAAGCAAGTAATCCATAGAAAACCCCCTCGATAACCATGACAATGGTCTTGTGGAGAAGTCTCGACTCTTCCAAAGGTCCCTTTGTCCAGCCTAGGATACACCTCACCAGATCGATGCCAACGAAAACTCTCCCACTGACCTTATTCCAAATAGAGCGCGATGTCGAAATCGTAGAACCTCTCCAAATCCCTTGCCAATACCTCTCCAAACGCTAGCCACCACCCTCTTGAAAGTTGGGGAAAAGATGGATAAAAGCATCTTGAAATCGGGGCTGAAATCGGCTTTAAATAGGGCTGGAATCGGACATCCACACGCCCATGTGGATTCTCCACATAGGCCTATGGAAATTCCACATAGGTGTGGATAAAGTCCACACACCCGTGTGGATTCTCTGAACTTCACTTTTTCGGCTGGCTGTGAATAGAGCCTGCTACAGTAGCGACCCGAAACACTCCCGAATCCATAATGTTTTCATCAAGATAACGTAAACGGGCACACATTTACATCATAGATCACTTTGGTTCTTCAATAAATGGCTTCATTGGTGAAGATCTTGCTATCAATGCACAAGCCTGGATACTCCAATGTGACTGCCTTTGTGCCCCTCCAAATCATTGTGCTAACTTAAATACAAGGAGGTTGGCACACATTCATGCATCTTGAACCCAACTTTTAACTTTGTGTTTGAACCTTCTCAAGATTTCCTCCAAATAGTACGTTCACGACTTACATTGGCTTCTTTCTTTAACATTCGGCTTCACAACCCTATACGCATGAAAGTAACATAAATGCACATATATTAGCGATAAAACCTGATAAAAGTAATGCTCATCATAAAGAAAGAATACTTCGCATTCTTATCACACAAGCACTTATCAAGCAGGTTGACTATGTGAGAAATACAATGAGAAACAAATGCAATCCTTATAGCAATACCTACAATTCGGGATAGAGGAATCACCCTAATTTCTCATGGAACAACCAAGTGCAACCGAAGGCCACTGCACCACTAGGTTTTCACAAGCCCTAATCATGGAGAATAGAGTTTCAGGCTTGGAGGCCCGGATGTCCGATCTAGAGAAAGCCTTCACCCGATTTGTGTAATCATTGGGTACACGGTTCCAATCGGTCGACGCTACACTTCGCAACCACACCACTTCATTATATAATTTAGAAAATCAAGTGGGGCAAATCACGAAGTCTCTATCGGAGTGACCACAACGAAGCTTGCCAAGCAATACCTATTCTAATCCAAGAGAACATGTGAAGGCAATCACTTTGAGGTTGAAGGTAGGCTTTCAAGTAAGAAGACCAATTTTGAAGCATCCGAGGTCATGGAGGTTGAGGAGAGAGCTAACAAAGAAAAGGAAGTGGCACACCCACCTTACAAGACAAGAATCCCTTATCCATCAAGATTGAAGAATGACCAAAATGATGAGCAATACAAGAAGTTCTTGGGCCTATTTAAGCAATTGCACATCAACATTCCTTTTGTGGTGGCGTTGTCTCAAATGCCTCGGTATGCCAACTTCTTGAAAGGTCTTTTGACCAACAAGAGGAAGTTGGAGGAGAGTGCATCGGTGATCTTAGATGCCTCTTGTTCGGTGGTGTTGCAAAAGAATATGCTAAACAAGAAAAAGACCACGAAAGCTTTGTGATTCCATGCAACATTGGCAATTTTGGTAAAGAGATGGCATTGGCAGATTTAAGGGCTAGTATCAACGTCATGCCATACCCGTTCTTTCATAATCTAGGCTTGGGAGAGCCTAGGCCCACTCGGATGACATTACAATTGGTAGACCGAACAGTGAGGCATCCGAGGGGCATCATTTAAGATGTGCTTATCAAGGTGGACAAGTACATAATTCCTGTAGACTACATAGTGTTAGATGTCGATGAGGATGTAGATGTTCCTTTGATACTTGGTAGGCCTTTCTTGCGCACTTCGAAGGCATTTATAGACATATACGGCAAGGAGTTGATAATGAGGGTTGGAGATGACAAGCTCACATATCGCCTCACCGAAGCCATGCTACATTCTCTTGACTTTGATGATACTCTCTATTTTCTTGACACTACCGATGAACTAATTGACGAATATGTTCAGGAAATGTTGAATCCGGACCATTACGAGGGGTTGCTAGACCAAAAAGTGGAGAATGAGGAGTTGATGATGCTTGGTCTAGTGGAGAAGGTACCATCTACTCCGGGGATCATAAAGAAGATGCTCCGGAAGATTAAGCGAGCAAGGAGATGCCACAAGAAATTCCACATGGCTGTTGGGGATGCACGAGAATGTAACAAGGGTGACGAACCCTCAAGTGGTAACAAGCTCGACAACACTCCCTCTACCTTCGAAAGACTTTGTTCATTGTGCTTCCAAGTCATGGATAAGAGGGAAACCTTCATCTATGAACCCCCGTGAGGGAAGACAAGGTACTTCAAGCTAAGTGACGTTAAACAAGAACTTTTTGGGAGGCAACCCAAGTCTTTACCATTTTCTAGCTTTTAGTTTATTGTTTGCATGAATAAGGCTTTGAGTGTTGGTGTCCTGATTTTTAGATGCTATTGCCATGATTTTCTCCTGGATCATTGGTGCATGTTGTGTTTTAAATGTGTGTGGCAAAGTTTCTGGTCATTTGAGCATGTTGTGCGTGTTTCTTTGGTGAATTTTCCATGATAAAAGCAGGCTCTGAGTGTATTTATAGGTTCAGGAATTTTCTACATAGCCTGCAGTTTTTCTAAGGCATCCAAAGAAAAGGCACGGGTGTGTGGAATTTCCACACGCCCGTGGGTTTATACTGAGAAGCTCATCCAGAGAACGCACAGGGGTGTTGACTTGTCCTTGTGAGTGATCTAGCAATGGTTGCACTCCCGTAGGTAATTTCCGCATGGGCGCGTGTCTTCCTGCATAGACACAGGGTGTGGACTTGCCCCTTGGATGACCCAGTGACAAATGCACGGGCGTGGGTAATTCCCACAGGCCCGTGTGGATCTCTGTAGAAGAGTCCTCTTCTATCCCGAGAATACACAAGTTGTACGTTTGCCCTGTGAATGGGCCTTATGAAGTTCCACGCCCGTGTGGAATTTCCTCATGGGCGTGGGAAATACTTAAAGAATTTTTCTCGCTGGGATGGAGTGAGCCACTAGGGGCGTGGAGATGCCCCTGTGGGTCGGGCACACGGGCATGGGAAATTTTTGCATGCCCCTGTGGTTGCGTAAAGAGGTAAAGAGTGTTTTCCTGAGAGCACACAGGGGCATGTGTTTGTCCCTGTGGCTCTCTCCTATGGAGTCACACGGGCATGGATAATTTCCACACGGCCGTGTGAATGTACAGAAGAGCAAAACCCGAGGGATTTCTTCAAAAGGTCTTTGGCTTTATTCATTCTTAAACTCCCAATCACTCAAAGAAGACTCTCCACTACTCTCCCGATATCGCACCATTGATCTAGAGGTGTTTTTACTTGAATTTTTCAGAATTTGATCAAGGTTTTCATCTTCACTGTTGGTAAAGCCTAAATTCCTCTTTTCTTCACCATAAATTGATTTTAATCCATTAAAATGATGAATGTTGCTTCGTTTCTATGTTTATAAGGTTTATGCATGCTTTGAACAAAGTTGAAAATGATACAAAGGTGTATGTTTGGTTTAGTGAGGCGCGGCCGTGCTTTTTCCACACCCCGTGGATCCAAACTGGCGTGTGCAAATTTCACATGACCATGTGGAACTTTTGCAGAATTAATTTTTGAATTCTTTTGCTTGATTTTATGTTTTAATTTTGCAGATATGGCCCCCAGATCGAAGAAGCATGATAGTAAGCACCACCGAGAGTCATTGCCTGAGGCTGAATGCATGGATTTTGTGATTCCTGAGCATCAGGCTCTCTTTGAGTGGTTGTCGAAGTTACGATTTGGACAGTGGTGTTTTCCCGACATAGATACTTTGAGAAAGATCTAGACGGCAGGTGATATAGTGGAGGAGATAGAGGATATCCTTGCAGTTAGCATTTGGGGCCATTTATTATCGATCAGAGAGCATGTCATCCGCACATTGTCACTCAAGGTTTTAGCATCATTCGAGTTCGATCACTCATATTTAAGTTTTGACAGTATAGGAGCTACAGAGTTTCGAGCCCTCGGACGGTACCATAGCTTGAGTGTAACTCAGTTTTCGATCTAGATGGGACTATATGATGCGGCATACATAGAGATTGAGGAGTATGAACACTTGTTCACAGATTATCCTAGGAGTTTAATGCCGCACCGCGCATCCAGTGCGTTGTGTGGATAAGGGTAGTATGAGCCCGGGATTTCCAAGGCCACCTACCTCTCCCGGCAGAGTTATAGATATATTCATACCATTCCGAGACGGGTCGATAGAACATGCGTGGTGATAGTAATGGTGTGCTCAACCGACAGGAGCTGCTATACCTATGTTGTATGGCACAAAGCACACCGCTACACATGGGAACATCCTACCAGAGTATATATGATATTAGAGGCAGTATGCCTGGATCGGTACCTTTTTCTCTGGTCCTTATATTATGAGGTTTGTTGTCGTTATTGGCTTACTTGACGTGATCCGAGGTGCCGAGAAGGCGACTGTAACTACTCTGCTGGGTATAGAGACTATGAGATTAATGGGGATGTTTCGTAGGTGTCAGTCGGGAGTGTATGCATTGATTACACTTACACCAAAGATAGTGGGGAGTAGAGACAACATAGTGGAGATTCCTCAGGCCGCTTCCGGGCCATAGCAAGAGCATACAGAGATTGAGGAGACACCTGCAGCACAGGATCTGCCCCAGTGCGCATGTTTCCTCCATCTCGATCCTATGATCCTTTTGAGAGGCTCAAGAGTTTTGTAGGTGTACTCTGGATTGAGATTGCTGATGTCAGCGGGACATATGCCAAGCAGCACACTGAGTTCATGGCGCGTTTCTACATTTTACAGCAGTTTATAGAGTGAGACATGAGATGACCATTTGTGCTATGACCCTGGACCTCTCTGGCTCCTCTAGCACCATCATCACCGATTCATGCGCCGATCGATCTACCTAGTCCACCACTGCCAGCAGCGGCAGTAGAGCTGATGCAAGATGACAACGACGCTTGATGCATCCTTGCTTTACTTTGACTTTATATTTTTCTTTATTTCTGCATTTTATTTTGTACTTGTATACTTAGAAGGCATCCTTTTTCTTAGTTGTTTTTGTTTTTATTGAGCTTCACTGAACCCCCTTGTGTATGCGTGCAGTTGGTCTTGTCACTATGGGAATTCAGAACTAGTCATGGACATGATTAACGAGGGGCGTGTGCTTCACAATCCATTGGAACTTTACCCCCAAGGTTTTAGATCCATCAAACGCAACACTAGGATTCAGGGGAATATTGTTTCGATTGCCCACTCCCACATATTTTTCTTGATTGCTATACTTTCTATGGTGCTTGCATATGTACATTGAGGGTAATGTACATCTTAAGTGTAAGTGTGTGTGTGTGAGTTCACGTTGTCACATATCTTTTACATGAGTTTTGATTGATATACATGCTCACGTAGTCAATGGCAATTCACCTTAGTTTCAATCCTTGTATTCATGAGTCTAGGAGAATTTTTAACATTGAATGTTCTAATGCTCTAGTTTTTACTTGAATTTCTAGGAATTTTTGCCCAATTGACACTTGTTGCACCACTCGCTCATGAAACTCTTTTGGAAACTCAAGTTTGATGATTAAGTGACTAATTAGTTTTGTTTCTTGTTCTATTTTGCTGAAAAACAAAATTTGGAAAAGTGAAATGAAAGAAAATATATGGTTTAGTTGTGCATTTGGGGTGAAAAGAGCTACCACCTATGAAGAATGAAGCTACTGTCATAAGTCAGATACTAGTTATGCCCTAATGAGAGAAAGAGCTATCTCATGAGATGAGTGAAAGCTACCACCCAGGCAGAAAGAGCTACAACCTTGAAAGTGTGAAAGCCAACTTAGCGGCCACTTACGAAAGGGCTACCTTAGAGGATCTGTGAAGCTAATACCATCTTTTTGGTTTGTTATGCTTTGTAGTTGAATAAGTTCTTTATAATTAGAACTTTGAGGAGTATACTTTGGGTTGAATTGAGCGAGTTTGCACACACTTACATGATTTTGGGTTGTTGTCCTTTTTGATTCAAGTATTTAGCTAGAGCATTGATTTTTCGTATTTACTGTTTAAATTTACCATACTTGTAGAATGCTCTCCTTGCATACTTTGGTGAACCTAAGACCGAGCACTTTAAATCTTTCCTTCTTCTACGCTTCAATGTTTTATTTCTTTGCTTGAGGACAAGCAAAAGCTTAACTGTGGGGAAATTTGATAAGTGCTTTTATGTTAAGAATGTGAAGTGTTCTTTCCTTACAATGAGCATTACCACTACAAGAAAGTTACTATTTAAAAATAGAATATTAGAAACGGAATTTATTATGTTTGTACTTGCAACAGATTAGCAACGGAATAAAAATCATTTTAAATTTGATTTTCATAACAACGGCTTCCAAACGGGGATTTAAAAATATGATTTATTAAAATTTTAAAAACTATATGTTTCTAATCCATTTCTACTAGAAAGGGACTAGAAACGGATTAAAAAAATAACATATTATTTAAATATTATCAAGTATTAGACAAAAACCGTTTCTAAGCCTTTTCGAATAGAAAGGGTTTCCAAACGGATTTAAGAGTTAATATTTTATTTAAATATTATTAAATATTAGAAAATATCTGTTTCTAATCCCTTTATAATAGAAAGGGATTAGAAACGGATCTAAAAACTAATATTTTATTTACATATTATTAAATAGTAGAAAAGATCTGTTCTCAATCCGTTTCTAATAGAAAGGGACTAGAAATGAATCTAAAAATTAATATTTTATTTAAATATTATTTAATATTAGAAAATATCCGTTCCTAATCCGTTTCTAATAGAAAGGGACAAAATAGTAGAAAAGAATCCGTTTCTAATCCGTTTCTAATAGAAAGAGACTAGATATAAAAATTAATATTTTATTTAAATATTATTAAATAGTAGAAAAAGATCCGCTCCTAATCCGCTTTTTAATAGAAAGGGACTAGAAATGAATCTAAAAAAATTAATATTTTATTTAAATATTATTAAATATTAGAAAATATCCATTCCTAATCCGTTTCTAATAAAAAAGAACGAAATAGTAGAAAAGGATCCGTTTCTAATAGAAAGAAACTAGATATAAAAATTAATATTTTATTTAAATATTATTAAATAGTAGAAAAGATCCGTTTCTAATCCGTGTCTAATAGAAAGGGACTAGAAACGGATCTAAAAATTAATATTTTATTTAAATATTATTAAATAATAGAAAAGATCAGTTCTTAATCTGTTTCTAATAGAAAGGGATTGTAAACGGATCTAAAAATTAATATTTTATTTCATTAAATTAATAAATTTGAACATATATTTTGTAAAAATATAAAAAACAATCAATTTAACTAAATTAATCACATTATTTTGATTAATTTATCAACTAATTTGTTATGTGCAGCTAAAATCGAATTCAAAATTATAATAACAATCTAAACATTTCATTAAAACGTGTTTATAAAGAATTCAATTAAGGGGAAAAAATAGTAGTAAAGGAGAGGAACTGAAAAGTAATTTCATTATAATAATTAAAAAAATAATTAAAATAAAATAAAAATAAAAATAAAAACATATCCGTTCGGAACTTGGGATTCGCTTGAGTCCCGACCCTAGATCAAACCCTGCCTTGTGCTCCAACTCCAGCAATCCTCTTCTCCGGTCACCATTACCAGCGAAGCCGCGGTCGGCGTTGCTGCCGATGTCCCCGCACAGGCTTCTTCTCGATCAGGCTTCCCATCGCCGATCCCTTGAGCTTCCCATCGCCGATTCCTAATTTCCTCTCTTGTTTGTGGTTTCGGTTTGCGTTGCATTCTGGTGAGATTTTGTGATGGTTCTCTGCACTTGTAGTGGTGGAGAAGTATGTTATTGTGGTTTAGTCAACTGATTTCTTGTCTTGTTTGGTTTAGGTCTGAATTTATGGAAATCTTGTGATTTTTTTGTCTTCCTTGTTGTTGCTTGTCGGTAAATTCATATTGTTGTAGGAGATACGTTTCTGCTAGATATCCTATTACTGCATGGAGGTCTGGTTTTAAAGGTTGTGCGGAGCTCTTGCCTTGTTTGGCTTCGATTAAAATTTGGAAACCTTTGTCATTCACTTATGATTATCTATTTGTTTGTAATACAGTTGCAGCATTCCTAATTTTTGAATGTGACACCCTTGGTTTAGAGATGATCATTTCCATATTCTTTCTTCCATTGATGTGAAGCTGGTACCGCCAACTGAAGAAAAAGCCTCATGTTTTGAGTGATATTTTCCATAAAAACTGTGTGGACAGATATCCATTGTGCCATAGTGGTCTTTTTTTTTTCTCCTTGGTCTACTACTGCATATTGGTCTGCCTATATTCTGCTTGTTTTTTCAAAATTCATAGCATTAGATGCTTCAAGATGCAGCTATTTATATCTTTTCAGTTAGTCTTATCAATGGACTTTTGGTCTTTATGACTTTTCTAGAAATGCTTGGTATTGTTTTTGCATGTTATTGTGGGTTGGTTGGTGAGGATCATACTACACTCTAAAATGCACCATTCTACACATAATTATCTATGCATTCATTAGCATGCCTCTTTAGGTTGTCTCCTTTTGATATATTTATATACTACTGATTATGTTGTAAACTTTTTATAATTTTGGTTGTTCATTAATGTTCCTATATTGGTAACTGTTAAAAATTTTCCTTAATATTAAAATTTCCATTTAATGCATTTTAGAGCGTTGATGACATAAGGAATTATCGTAAAGCAAAAGTGCCTTGCTTTGATTTTGAGAACCATAGTCATAATGGATTCAAGGAACTTCAAGTTTTTGAGGACTGCGTAGTGGTAAAGATTGTATTGTGTATTTCTTTTCCTACTAAAAGTATTTGATGTGTCTCTTTTGATTATCGTTAGGCTTATGTTACAGTAGAACTTTAATTAGGCACAAGGCTTTCTTCTTGTCACAAATCTAAGATGCATCTATATGGAATGTAGACTGCCTGTTACTTACTAGAGCATGTTTCTTGTGTCATTAATTGTCTTTTCTCACCATGCATGTGCCTTGAGTATGCTCTTATTTCTGGCACTTCCTTTACCTGCCCATTACTCTGGTGGAATACACAAATGGAATTCATGTGTTCGGTCCTTTGGAGTGCCCCATTTGGTGGAAACTTTTCTATTTTTCTTGTTTGTTTTTTAAAGGATGTCCCTAAAGTGGATTAATCTGAAAATAGTTGCATTTGGTTAGTTACGGGCTATACGTGGCTGAAACCAACCTGTTTATACAACAAAGATAGGTGGAAACCAACCTGTTTGGTGCTGGTCTTTATTAATTTTAATAGTAATCCTCTTATATTATTTTAGACTCGTGGATTACATATCGCCATGTATTTTTGTGATGCTGCCCATGTTCTTAGCAAAAGCAAACTTAATATGATTCATCTCAGCAGTGTTTATTAGATACTCCAATCTTATGAAGTTGTTCTATTAAATATAACACAAGTAGGGCAGAATTTGTTTTTTTAAACGGATAAAACCACTTAATTATATTAGGATTTTTTTCTTCTGCTTTGTCTTTTTGGTGTTAGCTAAACTATTCTTTTGATACAAGTAGTAATTTGCTTTTATAAAAAATGAATAAATAATGAAATTTATTAATAAAAAAATAATATAAAATAAATTGAGAAATATAATAAGATATTCGGATAAGAAAATAAATAAAGAAAGTGGGATAGATTATTAGTAGTGATCGGTGTCCCTACTAGCCAATATTTTGCATATCATGAATACTTTTATTTTTTTATTTTATTGTGTGTGTGAGCTTCTCTTATTCAGGAAGAAAAAAACACATTTAGTTTGTTTCATTGCATGCTTCTTTCTTACAGCTCTTGATCCTGGTTGATGATACTGGTATTTTTTTCCTGCAATCAACCATTCACCATGGAATGGGGTTACACTCGCGGATTTCGTTATGCCTTTCTTCTTATTTATAGTTGGTGTTGCTCTTGGACTAGCATACAAGGTAACATATACTGATTCATCTGCAACTCTGGACATTTTTATAGATATATGCACCGTATAAATGGTCATGAAATTGAACGAGGAAGATAGAGATTTAATTACAACTTAACACGATTACAGAGAGTGCTAAATAGAGTTGTTGCAACAAGAAAGGCTATACTCTGGGCTCTGAAGTTGTGCCTTTTAGGCCTTATTCTCCAAGGTGTATATTCTATGTTTTACCCTGCTTCTTTTCTGGAATATAATTACATCATTTTTTTCCTGAAAACTCTCGTTGAATACTGTAAATTATGAAGCAATAATTTACTTTGTTCAGTGTTGTTGTAACTCTCTAATTGTGTCCTTAAATGAAGATATATTTTTGAATTTGTCAGTAAATTTTTCCAATCATAAATTTCCAAACTCCATGGAATGTATGGCTGACTCATATCTTTGCTGCCTGGCAGCCATCTATCAACTATTAAATAAGACAAATACTTGTCAACAATGAATATGTCATCAGATTTTTTAGTTTTTGAACATTCAAGTATACTTTGCATTTTGAAACATATATCTCCATTCTACTAATAACATTCCTATCATCATTAACCAAATAACCAAAATCCAGAGGTCAGTAAACCATGCAATGTTGTTTAGTCATTATGCAGTAGGTAGGAGGAGCTTGAAAGACATTTCTTGTGAAATAGTTATAGTTGATTCACAACTAACCTGTCTATAGGTAATGATTGTTCAATTTATCGCCTTGACAGTGTCTGCATTTGGAGATAGTATACAGTTTTGACAAACAATACTCAAATGAAATTGAAAGTGCAGTCATCCTAACATAACACTAATCATAATGAAATCAATTATGAAATGCATATAAAAGCACCACAATCAAAGGCTTGACAGAATACCTTGAACTATAGGTAGAGCAAGAAACTCATAGATATCTACCTGAGCAGAATCTTTATTGAACACCCTGTCAAAGCAAAATGGAAGATATTCTTCCTTTTCATCATACCAAAATGCAAACCAAACATAACTTCAATTGACTTGAATTATGATATTAGACACACAGAAACAGGGCTTTAAAGATAAATGAAAACCTTAAATATAAAGGGCTCTCTGTCTATGCAAGTGATACAAACACTATATGCACACCTTAAAACTAATAAACAGAAACAAGAGAAATTTTATCTTTTCATAAGATTAGCTTCATTTCTTACATATTTTCATTTTCATAATATATGTGGAAAATGCAGAGTTTTTCTATGTGCTATTTTCATGAATACAAATAGCGTGTGAAACTTTATGGTGCTCTCTAGTATAGAAAATCAAATGAAAGTCTTATCTCATGTTTCTAATGTACTTTGTTGATTGGTACCATGATGGCTAATCCAATTACTTCTGTGGTAGGTAGAGTGCTTGACATCTTCAATTTCGAGAACCGTGAGTTGACAACTCCTAATAAACACCATTGCAAAAGAGTTTCCTATAAATCGAGACAATGGAACTCGCTATTGATTCTTCCTTTGATCGATCCCGCTCTTGTGGTCAACTAACACCGTGAAGGTCGAGTGCTAGACTTCTTCAGTCGTGTTCAAATTATTTTTCCGAGTAGTTCGCTTATCTAAGCCAAGCTTTTTGTGCCTCTATATTCCATTGTAAACATGCGAACCTGGTTCCTTTCTATGATCATCCCGCTAATACCTTTTATTATAATTCCTAGTCATCGTAAAAGCCTTTTTCCCCTATCAACATGGCATAGCCTCGATATAAGGAAAATTCATAATTTATATGCTCTGTTGTGGTTGCTGTTAGGAAGAGGAGCATTTTCCCAGTGAAAAGGCCGGGCAAAGAGGTCAATATAAAAGCCGTGGAAGAGGTCAACTTCTTCAAAATTCAAATAACGATGGTACTGTACTAGTTCTAGTCATGCGTTTTTACTATGGCTTCTATTTCCACTTTTCTTTTACACATGTTCATTCTTAGAATTTGTTATACATAATGATACATTATAGTGAAATATGGCATATATTCCCAGTTACTTAACTCTAGAATACTCTTGTGTGTGTGTGTGTAAATCAAACACGGAATCGCTTAGCTTGTATTCCGTATGGCTTGTCATTGTCATTAGCGTAGGATATCAACCATGTCGCTAATAGGCTTTGACAATCTAATTTAAACCAAATTAAGCTTTAAAATTAATTGTTGATGTTCACTACCATTTTTACTTCCACTTTGCTGCATAATGGTTTTTTGATATGCTTAAGGTTATCCAGTCTTATTGTTACATTAAGAATTATTAAAACCCGCCTCTACACTTGGTGTACTTTTAATAAACATGGTTTATATCCGGTTATGTATCGCTATAACTGTGATACAATCTTTCGAAAAGAAAGAACTAGTCGCCATCGATGTTTCTTTACTTTGTCAAGATATATTTTTCACATAGGACAATTGATCATTATTTACTAGTGCTTGTGAAATTTGTGAAGCATATGAAAATATTATAATAAGTAAAAAACTTATAAAAAGAAGGTGGATACTGAATGATGAAAGCACTAGAAACAACAGTTGTATTAAGAATATTAAAACTAAGTAGATCAAAGAACTTTGCAAGATGAAATTTTTAGCAGATAAGATGAATGCGTATATCCGATATAATATAGTCATAAATGTGTATTCAACTATTCATAATCAAGTATCGCCTTCGGACAGTTGGCAAAGCAAATTAAAAATAGAAGATAATATTCCCACTCTATTGAAGATTTCATGAATGTTAGTCAATGTAATATGAACAATGAAGCTTTTTAAAAATTCTCCGTGGAGGCACAAAAGGCATGCCACACACACACTCACACTACAATTTGGCAGCTAATACAATGTGTTTAAATAATCTAACAACAGCATTTGGCCAAAGAACAAAGATAAAAGATAGATAGTGACATGATAAAAATATATGGGTGACCACCTAGTAGATCTTCAACCAAGATATCTACACCATGTCTTGGACTAGTGTTTTATATTTCTATATATATAAAACCTATTCTAAAAGAAATTTATTAGAGAAATAAGAGTTATTAATAATAGGCTAGCTCAATGATAAGATATGCACTCTCATAAGAGGCTCCATGCGTGTTCAAAATCCCACCCTAACCCATAGTGAGCAAGAGTTCATTTTATATGATAAGTACTTGTGTGATATGAATGCTGAAGCGTCTTTCCTCTTTGTCGAGCATTACTTTTTCTCGGGTTTTTACACTAATATGTGTGTTTTTATGTTACTTTCAGTGTGTAGGGTCTGTGAGGCCGAGTATGAAGGAAAGAAACCAATGTGGATCATAATGCACCGATTTTTGGAGGAAATCTTGCTAAGGTTCAAACGCCGAAGACATAGGTCGGGTGTGAGATGCTAGAGTGTGTGCCAACCTCCTCGTATTTGAGTTAGCACAAACATTTAAAGAGGAACAAGGGCAGTCACACTCAAGCATTCCGACTTATGCACATAGAACAAGATCTCCACCAACTTCTCCGCTATTAAAGAAGCAAAGCCATCCACGTATGTGAACGCGGTGCCCTTTATGCTACTCGATGAAAGTATGGACCGCTTAGGACCTTGTGAAAACCGCACGCGTGTGGGTAATTTTCCATACGCCTGCATGCGAATCTCTGCAGGAGCTCTCGCCATCTCGAGAAGACACATGTGGCGGCGCTTGCCCCTCAGTAGTTGAGATTGCGGAAATTGCCGCACGAGCGCATTTAAACACTTAGGGAGATTCTCCTCGGATGTCCCTGATCAACACAGGTGTGCATCCGCCCCTTGTTGGCTCGGGCACACGCGCATGCATAATTCTCGCACGCACCATGGAGCGGCGTTTCAAAGATCGTGGCGAAGTTTCTCTCGAGAGTGCACAGCGTGTGCATCTCACCGTGGAGCTCTCTTAATGAGGCACACGCAAGTGGGTAATGTCCGGCAGACACTGTGTGGATGCGCAGACGCCAAGGGGCACGACTTTCTTTTTAAAAGAGGAGTCGTTTCTTTCCTTGTTCACATCCTCTATTCCTCTGAGAACGGCCTCACATCATTCCCTGACTTCCTTGTGTTAATTTGGTGGATTTATTGTGAGGTTTTCTGGCCAAATCTTAAGTTTCTCATCTCAACCCTTCGGTGAGCCCTCTTTTTTTGTTTTCTTGATTTCTTCGTCAATTCATGATTTAATTCGATGAATCCTGTCAGACACTCTTTGCTTCTTCAATTAGGGGGATTAGTCATGTTTAGAACAAAGTTAGAAGTAGTTTTTAAGATTTATTTTTGATTTTTAAAGGCACGTGAAGCTTGGGTTTTTCATGCCCCTGTGGATCCATACCCAGGCAGCGTAAATTCGACGACCGCGTGGAATTCTCGCAAAGAGTGCTTTTATCATCTTGTTTGACTGATTTCTTCTTAAATTTTATAGATTATGGCACCGCGGTCGAAGAAGCAAGCTGATAAGCAGTCGAGTGAGTCATCTTCCGAGTCTGAGGATATGAGTTTCACCATTTCGGAGCACATTGTTCATTTTGAGCGGTTGTCGAGAGTTCATTTTGGGCAGACTTGATTCCTTAATACGAGTACACTGAGAGATCTGCAGCAGGGAGACGTAGCTGGCGCGATGAGGTCGAGGATCTCATACTCGGTGAGGTGGTTGGAGGCGCTTATTGACTATTAGAGAGCTCGCCCATACGAGAGCTCGCGACCGGAGGTCTTGTCATCATTTGATTTTTGACGTGATCCTATTCGAGCTTTTGACAAAGATTGATGCCATTGAGTTCAGAGTATTTGGACACCACCATAGCTTGAGCATTACTCAGTTTTTAACTCTTCTTGGCTTGTATGAGGAGGCATTTACGTAATCGAGGAGTACTCTCGCCATCGATCGATTATCCCGGAACCTTGACCCCGCGAGAGGTTACAGCTGCTATGTGGTCGTGGTCGTGAGAGCCGGGGTGTCCAAGGCCACGTGCCTTTCCCCGTCCGCATACGTATATTTAAATGCCATCATGAGTAGGTCGGGTGAATGGTCGTGGTGATAGCACTGTGTTCTCGAAAGTCGACAGGGGACTTATTTACTTTGTACTCGATGGTCCAAAGACGCATCGATTCACTTAGGACACATAATGGCAGAGTACATTAGACATCAGGGGCATTATGCTAGACTGGGAGTGATCTTCTCGGGCCCCTACATTACAAGATTAGTGCTGGGCATGGGTCTCTTGGATGCGATTCTTGGGGCTGAGAAAACAAGTATACCTACCCCCCTGAGTTTAGAGACACTGAGATTGATGGGCATGGTCCGTAGAGTTCGGACATGGGTTTATGCATTGGTGCTACCAGCTCCAGAGATACCTGAGGGTGAGGATGATCATACCGAGGCTTCCCAGCCTCATTCAGCACCGATGGAGACCGAGGCACCATCGGCGGCAGAGGACGCCTCGACGATATGTTTTCACCATCTCGAGCCCATGATCACTCGAGAGGCTCAAGAGTGTGGTGGGAGTGATCATGATGCAGGTGGCCGAGGCTCGCAAGTAGATTGCTAAGATTAGGGCTATGTAGGCCACTCAGTACACAAAGTTCATGGCATGTTTCATCGACATGACAGATCTTAGAGCGAGACGCCGCCTCCTCATTTGTCTCTGCGATCGAGGACTCCTCGACCCCTCGAGCATCTCCTCGCACACCCATCTCCTATACAAGCACCGGTGGATCCACCTTATGTTTCCCCACCACCGCAGAGTGCGAGGAGCCGATGGAGCGTGACACCGATATTTGACTTTATTTTTCTGCATTTTCTTTATTTTGCATTTTATTTTAGACTTGTTCACTCAGAAAAGATTCTCCTTCTGAGTTTATTTTCATTTTTCATCTCTAGTTGTATTCATTGTCTATCTTTTATATATACTCAAGTTATTTTGTTTTTATTGAGCTTCACTGAATCCCCTCGTATATGCGTGCAGATGGTCTAGTCACTTGCGGAATTGAGACTTTGTCATAGGCACGGCCAAAGTGCTTTGGCACTTGACCATTTGAGCTTCACAACCCGTTGGAACACTACTCCCAAGGATTTAGCTTCATCAAACGCAACACTAGGAGTCAGGGGAGTATTGTTTTGATTACTTCTCTCACATATATTCTTCATTGATATACATTATGAGTGAGCTTACATGTGTACATTGGGGATAATGTACAACTTAAGTGTGGGAGGGAGTTTCATAGTGCACACATCCTTTTTATTATTCTTGATTGATATCCATGCTCACATAGCCAATGCCGGTTCACCTTAGTTGCAATGATTGTATTCTTGAGTTTAGGAGAATTTTTAACTTTGAATATCTTCATGCTCTAGTTTTATTTAAATTTTTAGGAATTTTTGCCCGAATTACACTCAGTGCACTACTCACTCATTAAACTCCACTGGAAACTCATGTTCGATGTTAAAGGGGCTAGTTATAGTTGTTTCTTGTGTTAAATTCTGAACAAAAAAATGAATGATAAAAAGAAGGAACAAAATAGTTTTCTTGTTTGTTTTGCATTTTGGGTGGAAAGAGCTACCACCTATGCAGTATGAAGCTACTCTCATAAGTCGGATACTAGTTATGCCCTAATGAGATAAAGAGCTATCTCATAGGATGAGTGAAAGCTACCACTATGGTAGAAAGAACTACCACCTCGAAAGTGTGAAAGCCACCTTAGCGGCCGCTTTGGAAAGAACTACCTTAGAGGATTTTGTTTCCTTTTTTATTCAAGTTTTAGCTAGAGCATTGATTTTTGCTTGAGGACAAGCAATAGCTTAAGTGTGGGGGAGTTTGATAAGTGCTTGTGTGATAGGAATGCGAAGCATTCTTTCCTTATGTTGAGCATTACTTTTCTCAGGTTTTTACACTAATATGTGTATTTTTATGTTATTTTCGTGCAGGTAGGATTGTGAGGCCGAGTATGAAGGAAAGAAACCAATGTGGATCATAATGCACCGATTTTGGAGGAAATCTTGCTAAGGTACAAACGCGAAGACATAGGTCGGGTGTGACATGCTAGAGTGTGTTCCAACCTCCTCGTATTTGAGTTAGCACAACCATTTGGAGGGGCACAAGGGCGCTCACACTCAAGCATTCTCGACTTATGCACATAGAACAAGATCTCCACCAACTTGTCCGTCATTAAAGAAGCAAAGCGATCCACGACGTGAATGTATGCCCGCTTTAAGGCCACCGATGAAAGTATGGACTCTGGGAAGTACTGTAGCGAGCACTATAGCAGCAAGACTGCTCACACCGGCCGAAAAATCACACTCTAGAGAATCCACACGGTGTGTGGACTACCCACGCCTGTAGGAAATTCCACATGGGCGTGTGAAAAATCCATAGGACCGTGGATGCCCGATTCCAAATTTCTATTTAAAAGCCAATTTTCAGCCCTCGATTTCAAAGATTCTTTTCTCCATCTTTTCCCCAACTTGAGACAGGGTTTCGGCTAGGGTTTTGGAGAGGTTCGACGGCTCCGACATTGTCCTTCCTTTGGAAGAAGATTGGTAGGGGAGCTTCCATCGAGGCGTATCCTATACCGGTCAAGGGAATCCTTGGACGACGAATAGAGGACTATCCACAAGACCATCGACATGACTATCGAGGGGGTTTCTCTATGGATTCATTGTTTTTACATTCTATTTCTTAGATTGTACTTAGCTCCATAAAGAGCTAAACCTCTACTGGGTACTTGGGCATTTTTGAACCCTAGGATGTATTTGTTTCATTCAATCTCTTTATTATGCTTTCAATTAATTGATGTTTGTTGTGAGTTCCAACCTTGAATGCTTGATTGTATGAATATTTCCCCTAGAGTGGCACTAGGGTTGACAATTCTTGTTGGTAACCTTTTGAGTGAGTGACATACCACGAGCGTTAGACAAAGCTAGGTTGGAGAGGCTTGAGAGGGTGAGTCGAGAGGTACAGGAGCGTCCCCTTTCCCCTCCGGTGTGATAGATTCTACCTCCGTTCCTCGAGTTCTTTGCGGCCATAATAGAGTGAATGGTGTAAGGGATGACCCTCTGCTGGGGCTTAGTTACGCATGCAACGGAGTGAAGCGTTGAGGTGATCTTAGTATCTAGGGCTTAATCGTGGTTAGGGACCTTCCACATGGACCAAAGGGTTAGGCCTATAATTAGGAAGAGATTTATCACTTGGAATCCGTAGAGCTCATTGCAACTCTATTCAGTTAGGCATAGTTGACCTTAGATTTGGGACTATGTATTTAAGGATTTCCATGACTCACCATTGAATTGATTAGGAAGCATAATAGAGGGTTCTTGCACTTGAAACAATTGTCCTAGGCGGAGCATTATCTGAGTACTCCATCTTTATCCATTGCCTTACTTCCTCCTTTACTCGTGCTCTCTTACTTGTTGTTTTTTACTTTTGAGAATTGAATCATTGTCACACTTGTCACTACTGATCTTTCACATAGCTAAGAAGAGGATTAAGTGTTTTTATTCCCTACTCCCCTATGGATTCGACACCCGCCTCATCCGGGATTATTACTTCGACAAACCCGCACTTGCTTGGATATACGCAAGGGACCTTGTCAAGATAGCTAGTGTAGAAGCAAGCCTTAGGACTCTCAAAAAGCCATTTCATGGCTTACCATTGATATGCATTAGAGATTTTGAGAAGTCGGCCTAAGCTCCTAGCTAAACTTTGAAACCACCCTTCGGGCCGAAAAGTGTGTTCTACTTGCTCGAGAGAGTCCTCCATCTCCCCCCAACTAGTACGAACCGATCCAAGGGTACTTCTACTGAAAAGTCACACTCGGTACTGACTCAAAGTGTCACCAAAGGAAAAAGGCTCTAATTGTGTCATAATTAATGCAATTAAATTTGTCATTCAAAGATTTGAAAGCTAAAACTAATTATGTTATAAACCATCATATATAAAAGTAGTAAACCTTAAAGCATTGGTAATACACTCGTGACACCAAAGGATAAATCTTCTACAAATATAATATATAAACAACATGTTTGGGTGATCTAATATATAATGATACTTTATGTGTGTGTTTCTCTTAAGCTCAAGATTTTGTTCTTTTTATTTTTTGTATTATATATTTAGATTTATGTTTATATATTTACACAAAAATTAAAGTGTACGCAACAGAGAATAAGAAAAAAAGAAAAGAAAACTAAAGGAGATGCTAATGAATTACTTACATTATTTTTGTGGTTGTTTGTGTTATAGCAATCAAAAAGCAAGCAAACAGGATTCGATGATATTTGGATCTAGTCCACCGACCCATTTATTGGTTGCTAATTTTATTTATTTATTTATTTTGGTGATTATGCTCTTTTTGGTTACCACCCACCTTTTTCTCGATGTGCCATAATTTTCTATCAATTGCTTTTTAGTCTATTTTTGCTCTCGATTTTTGTCAGACATGAAATTCAAACTATTTCCTTTTGTTGCTACAGCTTTATTTGCATTTCGCAATTTGAGGGTGAAAGTAGTTAAGTTCTCAATTGTTTGTTAGTAAAGAGAAGGTATCACCTCTTTCCTGTGAAAATCATTTTTGTTTTTGCTTTCTTAATTACTAAATCGCATGATGTATTTCTTTAAAAGAATCTTGTTAACAAACTATTGCACAAGTGAGCTATATAAATGAACAAATTATTGATGTTTGAAATAGCTATTCTAATGGGTCAATTGTACATTTTTAGTTGATATGCTAACAACTTAGAGATTTAGCGCCAAACTCTTAGTCAAGTCCAAGATCATGAGGAGAGGCTTTCAATGTAAGTTTCGACCAAATACAAGATAATAACAAGGTGCTTCAAATGCACGCTTGGCTAAGTACAAAAATATTAACATGAAGCTTCAACAACATTTGCTTGAAAATGAAAGAGGAGAGGGAAACTAATATCGTGGTGGAGATGATGCGTCAAATGAAGGACATGATGATGAGTTTTGAGAGGAGGATCTTTAGCAACTGTAGCTTTAACACTACGTGACTCACAATCATTTATTGATGATCATGATGTTGACTTATAGTTGTATTTGTCGTATACTTATTATTTTGTGTTGAACATATATACTTAAATATTTCTTTTTGTATGAATTGATGAGTTTATCTTATTTGTTGGTGTTCTAGGTTAAAAATATATGTAGCATGTTTTTAAAAAAAATTGGGCACATAATTTTTTTATTTTATTGACTTAAATGTTAGAAAAGGATTAGAAACAGATTTATTTGTTTGAATATTGTTTTTTAATTTAAAAAACTTTAGAAATGGATTAGGAACAAAAAAGCTATTGTTTTTAATAGGAGAACAAATATAAAATAGAAAATATTCGGTTTGGAATCCGTTTATATTTTTGTAACTTAGAAATGGATTAGCAAGACATCTTATTCTGTTTTAAGTTTTCAAAATTTAGAAACATAATGCTTTCCGTTTTCAATCCGTTTCTAAATGTAGAAACAAAATATTTTCTTGTTTCTATTTAAATTAGAAACAAGGGTATTCGATATAGATAAATTTTGTTTCTCTAATCGCTGCTAATGTGAATTAGCAACGGATTAGAAACGGAAACTACTATTTCTAAACAATAATTTTCTTGTAGTGTACTTTGATCAAGTTTATGCGCTAATACATGTGTATTTGTGTTCTTTTGCCCATGTAGGGTTGTGAAGCTATGTTTTCGTAAAAAGAAGCCAAAAAGTAGATCGTGAATGCACTATTTGGTGGAATCTTGGAGAACAAATGAGAAGACACAAGTGGGGCTCTAAGATACGTGAATGTGTGCCAACCTCCATGTATTCAAGCCATTACAATGCATTGGAGGAGCACGAAGGCGCTCACATTTGTATATCCCTAACTTGTGCATTCATAGCAAGATCTTAACCAACGAGGCTTTTTTGATTGACGTAAGAGTTGCGATCTATGGCATAAACGCAGTGCTCGTTAAAAGTTGCCTTTGTTTTCAATTTCCATTTTTACCAAAATGGAACAAGAAACAAAACTAATTAGTCCATTAAACATCAAACTTAAGTTTCCAAAAAGAGTTTCAGTGAGTGAGTGGTGTGAGAAATATTCATCCGTAAAAATTCCTAAAAATTCAAGTAAAAACTAGAGCTAGAGGATGAGAACAGTCAATGTTAAAATTTCTCCTAAACTCAAGAATACAAGCATTTTCAACTAAGGTGAACCACCAATGGCTACCAAGATGTATGTCAATCAAAACTTGCGAAAAAGACATGCGCAAAGTGAACTTTTCCCCACACTTAAGATCTACATTGGGCCCAATATACATATGCAAGCACAATAGAAAGTATAGCAATCAAGTAAATATGTGGGAGTGGCCAATTGAAAAAATACTCCCCTGACTCCTAATGTTGCTAAATCCTTGGGTTGAAGTTCCAAAAGGTTGTGAAGTATACACGGACCACATTAAGCGTGTTCTGACTAGTTCTCAATTCCCATACTAACAAGAATATTTATACACATACACAAGGGGGTTCAGTGAAGCTCAATAAAAAAAACAGCCAAGTATATAAAAGAGAAGGCAATGAAATACAGCTTGAGATAAAAATATAAGATAAACTCAGAAGGAAGATCCTTTCTAATTATACAAGTCCAAATTAAAATGAAGAAAGAAAGATGAAAAATATAAACATAGCAAAAGCAAAGACGCATCAAGCCGTCTGTGGTCATCCGCGTGCTACTGCCTGCTGCGAGTGGCGGTGGTAAATAGGTGGATCGATCGGTGCTGTAACGTATCGAAATGCGCTATCACCTCTACATGCTGTGCAGCCTGCGTCTTACGAACCTCAGTGATCTCGATCCGTAGCACCACTACCGCACTCTTGAGCCTTGCAAATTGATCATGGGCTTAAGATGGTGAAAACATGCACACCGGAATGCCTCCTGTACTGCAGGAGGTACCTCGGTCTCCATCGTGCTGGCCGAGGCTCTGGGAAGGTCGAGAACCCTCGAGCATCATCACCCACATCCGTGGCTATCTCTCGGGATGGGTGTAATCAAAGCATACACTCCCTGAACAACTCGCGAACCATCCCCATCAACATCATCATCTCTATGGCCAGGGGGCAGGTATACTTGCCTTCTCGTTTCCTCGAATCACGTACAAGAAACCCATACCCATAACCAGTCTCGTGATGTAGGGGCCCAAAAATATCACTCCTAATCTGACATACTTCCCTTGCTGTCCTATATACTTTGCCAGGATGTGTCCTAGGTGCATCAGTGCACTTAGTACCATCGAATAGAGATATCGTAGCTACTGTCTGCTGAACACACCGGTATTATCACCACGACCGTTAACTAACATACTCAGAACGGCGTGTATGTACCTATAATTCTGCTGGGAGAGATATGTGGCCCTAGACACACCGGGTTTATACTACCCTTGTCCACATAGGTCTCTGTATACAGGATCCGGTGTCAACGAGCTAGGGTAATCTGTAGGTAACTGCTCGTAGTCATCTGTGTCCATGAATGCCGCATCATAAAGTCCAAGTCTAATTGAGAATTCGGTGACTGACATGCAGTGATGTTGTTCGAGTGCCCTAAACTGTATAGTGTCTACACTATCAAAACTAGAATAAGAGCGGTCGAACTCGAATGATGATAACAGCTCGAGCGTCAACATACGAATCACAGGATACCGTATGGCTAACAACCAACTCCATCCGCCTACCGCAAGCATCTCCTCTATCTCATTTACCATGTCACCTGTCCCATTAACCTCTCTCACTGTATCCATATCGGGAAAACGTGTTTGTCCAAACCTTAGCTTTGCCAATCTCTAAAATCAAGCCTGATGCTCGGGAATCATGAATTCCATCTATTAGGGTTCAGGTGATGATTCACGCAGACGTTTCTCAGCTTGCCTCTTTGACCGAGATGCCATATCTATAGAAATTAAAGAACAATCGATCAATGAAGCTCATAGAATAATACAGCAGAAATCCACATGGTTGTGTGGAATTGCCACACGCCCGTGTGGATCCACGGGGCGTGAAAACCGCACCGTCACACGCTAAAAACTCACAAATGTATCATTAAATCTCTTCTAATTTCTTCCTAAGCATACATACCCCTTCTAATTGTAGAAACGAAGCCACATTCACTAGTTTGATTGATTAAAATCAAGAATTGATGAAGAAAAGAAGGAAAGAGGGTTTACAGACAAGTTGAAGATGTAGAACTTGGAATAGGCCGGAAAAACAAGTAAAAAACCATCTAAAATTATGGTGCGAGGTCGGGAGAGGGAAAGAGTGCACTCTCTTATTTATTAGGAGTGTGAGAATAAAAGAAACACGATGAGACTTTTAAAGGAAACTAGCACCTCTTGACGCTCGTGACATCTACACGGGCGTGGTGGAATTACCCATGCCCATGTGGCTCCAAAAGAGCATCCACAAGGGGCAGACGACATCCCTCGCGCACTCCTGGGATAACACTCCTTTACTTTTGAACACATCCACATGGGCGTAGGAAACTTCCAATGCCCGTGATGCCCGACATTACGGGGAAGACGCACGCCTCCCTGTGGGCTTCTCTTTCCAACCGAGAAAATTCTCTAAGTGTTTCACATGCTCCTTGCATAAAATCCACACGGGCGTGGATCCTTACTGGGCAATTCATAAGGGAAAACACACGCCCCTGTGTCTTCTAGGGATGGAGGAGAAATTCTCTGCAGAGAACCACACAAGCATGCGGAAATTACCCACACTTGTGGATTTGTTGACAGAATCATCCACAAGGATGTGTCCATGCCCTGTGTCTTCTCAGGAAAAATCTCTAAGTCTCTGCAGAGAAACACATGCCCTATGCAAAATCCCACACGGGCGTGGACTATCACAAGGTCGCTCCACAGGGGCGAGTCTACGCATCGCATGCCATCTCCGATGATCTCTAAAATGAAAAACGCATGCCCGCAGTGTGCTCTATAGCAAATTCTCGAACACAAATATACACCTCAGAGCCTACCTAATAATGTAATTTTAACTAGAGAAAACATGAAAAACACGCTCAAACGACCAAGATTCTTTGCCACACATGATTAGGCACATGATAACGCCACAATGTCCATGAGAAAATCATAGCAAAAGCATCTAAGAATCAAGACACCAACACTTAATGCCTTATTCATGCAAACACTAAAATAAAAGCTAGGAAAACAATAAAGACTTGGGTTTCCTCCAAAGAAGCGCTTTGTTTAATATCACTTAGCTCGACGTACCTTGTCTTACCTCACGAAAGCTCATATATGAAGGTTTCCTCTTACCCATGGCTTAGAAGCATGATGAACATAGTCTTTTTGAAGGTAGAGGGAGAGTTGTCGAGCTTTCTTATTCTCTCTCAAGGGAAGAGCCAAGAAGTGGCTACATTCTTTGCCCAAGGCCTCCATCACGACTGGAATGAGATGGTCGAAGCCTTTCTTGCTAGATACTTTCCTCCGGGGAAGTTGGCTAAGCTTCTTAATGAGATATCATCGTTTGTGCAGATGGAGTTAGAGTCATTGTTTGAGACATGGGAGCGCTTCAAGGATCTTTTTGAGGAGGTGCCCACAACAAGGATTTCCCGAATGGATGATTATTCAAACTTTCTACAATGGGTTGAATCCGAGTACAAGGCAATTGTTAGATCTGTCAGTAGGAGGTACAATGGGGAGTAAAAATCCTGAAGAAGCCCTCGGCAGCTTAGTAGAAGACATGGCCATGAACTATTATCAGTGGAATGTGCGAGAAAGGAAAAAGGTGGATGGGCTCCATGAAATAGATGCATTAACTTCATTGTCGGCTCAAGTGGAATCATTGAGTAAGAAGTTAGACCTTCTAACTTCTAATAGAGTGACAGTCGTGACTACTTGCACCGGGTGTGGTGGAGGATATGCTTCCTCCGATTGCCCGATCTCTATTGGTGATGCATCTTCGATGGAGAAAAGTCGATTTTGTGGGTAATGCAATGAGGAACTAGGGAATCCATATAGCAACGCCTATAATCCGGGTTGGAAGAATCATCCCAATTTCTCGTGGAGCAAACCAAGGACTACAAAAAGGCTATGGCACCAGTAGGTTTCCAACAAAGATCAATCCCAAAACATGGAGAACCAAATTTCGGGGCTTGGAAACCCAAATGACCCGATTTAGATAAGGCCTTGAGTAGATTTGTGCAATCATTGGATATAATGTTTCAATCGAGCCATACTACATTTCGCAATCACACCACTTGCACAATCTTGAGAATCAACTGGGGAAAATTGCGAAGTCTCTATCGGAGAGACCACAAGGAAGCTTGCCGAGTAATACTGAGACCAATCCTGGAGAGTATGTGAAGGTGATCACATTAAGAAGTGATCGTGAGGTTGAGGGTAGGCTTCCGAGTGAGAAGCGCAATGTAGATGCACACGAGGTCCTAGAGGTTGAGGAAAGAGGAAGCAATGAGAAAGAGGTGGCACCCCAACCTTTCAAGGCAAGAATCCCTTATCCCTCTAAATTGAAGAATGACCAAGGGGATGAACAGTATAAGAAGTTCCTGAGTTTGTTTAAGCAACTCTATATCAACATTCCCTTTATTAAGGTATTGTCCCAAATGTCTGACAAGGTCCCCTTGCATATATCCCACAAGTGCACGGGTTTGTCGAAATAATAATCCCGGATGAGCGGGTATCGAATCCACAGGGAGTAGGAAATTAAAACACTTAATTCGCTTCCTTAGCTAGTGAAAGATCAAGTAGTGATAAGGTGACAAATGATTCAATTCTTAAAAGTAAAAACAACAAGTAAGAGAGCACGAGTAAAGGAGGGAGGTAAGGCAATCGATAAAGATGGGGTACTCGGATAATGCTCCACCCTAGGGAGCAATCGCTTTGCAGTGCAAGAACCCTCTATTATGCTTCCCTAATCAATGCAATGGTGAGTCGTGGAAAATCCTTAAATACATAGTCCCAAATCTAAAGGTCAACTATGCCTTACTCTATACATGTCCCGGAGGAAAGATTAGATAACCTCTCAACCTCGCACTCGAATAGAGCTGCAATGAGCTCTAGGGGATTCCAAGTGATAAATCTCTTCCTAATTATAGACCTAACCCTTTGGTCGAGGTGGAAGGTGCCTAACTATGATTAAGCCCTAGATACTAAGATCACCTTAACGCTTCACCCGCTGCACCCGCAACTAAGCCCCAGAGGAGGGTCATCCCTTAGACCATTCACTCTATTATGGTCGTAAAGAACTCAAGGAAGGAAGGTAGAATCGATCACGTCGGAGGAGAAAAGGGTACGCTCCTGTACCTCTCGACTCACCCTCTCAACCCTCTCCAACCTAGCTTTGTCTAACGCTCGTGGTGTGTCACTCACTCACAAGGTTACCAACAAGAACTCTCAACCCTAGTGTCACTCTAGGGGTAATGTTCATACAATCAAGCATTCAAGGTTGGAACTCACAACAAACATCAATTAAATGAAAGCATAATAAAGAGATTCAATGAAACAAATACATCCTAGGGTTCACAAATACCCAAGTACCCACTAGGGTTTAGCTCTCCATGGACCTAAGTACAATCAAAGAAATAGAATGTAAAAAGCAATGAAATCCATAGGGAACCCCTCGATAGTCATGTCGATGGTCTTGTGGAAAGTCCTTCACTCGTCGTCCAAGGATTCCCTTGTCCCGAGTAGTAGAATACGACCCGACTGTAAGCTCCCCACCGACCTTCTTCCAAAGGAATGATGATGTCGAGCCGTAGAACTTCTCAAAACCCCAGCTAATACCTCCCAAAACCCTAGCCGAAATCCTCTCTCAAGTTGGGGAAAAGATGTAGAAAACAATGCTGAAATCGGGGCTGAAATCGGCTTTAAATAGGGTCATCGGCATCCACACGGTCTCGTGGATTTTCACACTGCACGGAATTTCCATGCGGGCGTGGGGTACTTTTCACACGGCCGCGCAGATTCTCCGAAACTATCATTTTCTCCCTAAAAATACTCCAAATCCACTTTTCATCGAGGTAACATAAATGGGCACACATTTAGTCAACTCAAATACGGGAAGGTGGCACACATCTAGCATCTCAGCACCCGACTCATATTCTTGCGCTTTGAACTTTAGCAAGATTTCCTCCAATCGTGCATTGTGATCCACATTGGCTTCTTTCCTTCATAATTGGTTTCACAACCCAACCTGCATAAAAGTAACATAAAAACACACATATCAGTGTAAAAGCCGGAGAAAAGTATCTTTGTCTAACTCTTGTGGTGTGTCACTCACTCACAAGAGTTACCAACAAGAACTCTCAACCCTAGTGTTACTCTAAGGGAGTATTCATACAATCAAGCATTCAAGATTGGAACTCAAAATAAAACATCAATTAATTGAAAGCATAATAAAAAGGTTCAATGAAACGATTATATCGTACGATTCACAAATACCCAAGCACCCACTACGGGGTTTAGCTCTCCATGGAGCTAATTACAATCAATGAAATCAAATGTACAAAGAATCCATAGAAAACCCCCTCGGTGTTCATGGCAATGGTCTCGTGGAGAGTCCTCTACTCGTCCAAGGGTCCCTTTGTCCGGCCTAGGATACACCTCGCCAGATCGGTGCCGACGAAAGCTCTCCCACTAACCTTCTTCCAAACAGAGCGCGATGTCAGAGCCGTAGAACCTCTCCCAATCCTTAGCCAATACCTCTCTAAACCCTAGCCGCCACGTGAAATTTCCAGAGGTCCGTGTGGGTACCCGTGTGTATTTTTCACACGGCCGTTAGGGAAAAGACAGAGAAAAGAATCCTGAAATCGGGGCTGAAATCAGTCTTAAATAAGGCTGGAATCGGGAATCCAAACGCCCATGTGGGTACATGTGTGTATTTTTCACATGGCAGTGTGGAATTTCCAGAGGTCCGTGTGGATTCTCTGTTTTCATCCTTCTTCGGCCGACTGTGAATAGTACCTGCTGCAATGTTCTGCTACAGTGTTATGCTACTGCATCATCCACGAAACACTCCGAATCCATACTTTCATCGAAAGTAACATAAGCGGGCACTGCGTTTATGTCATAGATCGCTTTGCTTCTTCAACAATGCACATGTTGGTGGATATCTTACTATACATGCACATGCCTGAATGCTTGATGTGATTGCCTTGTGCCACTCCAAATCGTTATTCTAACTTGAATACAAGGAGGTTGGCACACATTTCTATATTTCAAACCCGACTTATGTTGTCGCGTTTGAACCTTCTCAAGATTTTCTCCAAATGGTTCATTTACGATCCACATTGGCTTCTTTCTCTAATACTTGGCCTCACAACCCTATCTGCATGAAAGTAACATAAATACACACATATTAGCATTAAAATCCAATAAAAGTATTGCTCATCATAAGGAAAGAACACTTCATATTCTTATCGAAGAAGCACTTATCACGGACAAGTACATTCTTTCTGTAGACTTTGCAGTGTTGGACGTCGATGAGGATGCGGATGTACCACTACATGAAAGTAGCAATTTACCCACGGACAATTTTGTCGGTAACACTATAAAAATCCCTGGGTAAATCTGTTTACACAGGAAATACGCAGGGATTTGATGCCTTAGCTAAATCGCTCGTGGGTAAAACATTACCCACGAAATTTCATATCCCTAGGTAAATTACTCACAGATCAATCTCTGGGTGCATAATTGATATCCCTAGCTAATTAATTCCTGGTATTTAATAAAATAGTAGGAATTACCCATGGATTAATCCCTGGGGAATCGCTGGGTAAATGTTCCCACGAAACATCCCTGGGTAACTACTAGGTAAATATATCGTTAATAATAGAAAATCCCTGGATAAACACTAGGTAAATATCCTATTAATAATATAAAATCCCTGGGTAATCCCTAGGTAACGGTTTTGTGAATTATATAGATTCCCTGTGTAATACCTGGGTAATTCTAATGTTAAAATTTTAAAATTCCTGGGAATTCGATGAGCAATTAATTGAACCTACATCCATTCAATCCCAAATTCAATATAATTTAAAAATAGCAATCTCCAATATTTTTATAAATTATACTATTAATAAAATATAGGAATCTATAAGTATTTAGGATATCAATAATACCACTACATAAGAATGTAAGACATCAACAACAAGTAACAATACAAAGAAATACCAAAAGTTAGACAAGCAAAAAAAAAAGTAGCAATTAAAGCACTAATATTTATAAAAGTCAAGGATCTTCACCACCATCTCCATCTCCATCTCTTGTGCCTTCACTCTCCTTTGGTTGATTGTTACTTGCATTTTGTGTTCCATGTAGAGGAGGCATACCGATGTGATTACACAACATCTCAATTGTTCTTTTCAAATCAACTATCAAATTATCTTGAGCCTCTATCTTCTTCTTCATAATTGCCAACTCATTTTGAAGCTTTTCTTGATTTTGTGATTCAAAAGAGCTAGTACTTGATTTGCTTGCATTTGTATTACCACCACAATAATAAGATGCTTGAATTCCAAGACCATACACCCTTCTCTTTTTTTCACAACCAACTGTCTCATAATAAAGTGCAACCTCATCTATTGGTTGAGAATTATCATTTCTAGATCCAGAAATTGTTTGAGGTGCCTCTCTCAAGCTCAATACTTTATCCTATATGCATAATATAAAATATGTAAATAAATAATTACAAATAAACTATGGAAAATGAAAAATCTTAATGATTTAAAAGACTTTAAAAACTTACATTGAGTGATTTTGATTTTTCATCAATAAAAGTTTGCCCATCATGCTTCTTAGTATGAGTAAAAAGAAACAACTCATGTGGTGTAGGCATACGGCCTAATGAAGATGCCTATTACATAAACAAAATATACGCTTTAGCTATGATTATTTAGTTAAGAATAAAAACATATGAAATTTTAGACATTAATAAAAAAGAAATATGTAAACAAGGTTTGTCCATCATGCTTTTTAGTAGTAATAAATGATAAAAAAAAATAACCACTCATGGTGTGAACACATTCATCCTAATGAAGATGCTTATAACATTGACAACATATACATTTTGACTAGATATAATCATTTAGTTAACAATAAAAGCAAATGTAATTTTAGACATAAATAAAAATAAAGTACTTTACCTTATACTACAACAATTGTAAACTCATATAACATGCAAGTTAATTTTATTATATTGCCATGTTCAACATTTGATATTGACCCTCCAGTATGAGATGATGGTCCTCGCAATGCTCCTTCGGGTTATTTGAATTTTCTCGTTTCATCTTAAATTCAGGTTTTATCCCAAGAGGCTTTCCAATGTCTCCAAACATCATTATACATGTATTCTGGTTTCTTTTCAGAATTTCTTATATCTCACAAAAAATCACTGTATCATTGTGAAGCTTTCACAACCCATGCCACCTTCACTTGAGCCTCCATTGAAGAATTCCACACACAATGCTTCTACAAAACAATAAACTTATTGATATTCCACAATGAAAATGGAATGAAATAAATAACTTGAATTCAAAATAAAAATACCCTAAACTCCTCAAAATAAAAATCTTTTGTAGCTTGTGAAATTGTTTTCCATATGTAGCCATTAGTGTCCACCTTTTGCTTGAATACCTTTGTTACCACACGTGAACATTTGCTAGAGGGTTCTAACCTGATTATAATTATAAACATGTAAATGTGTTCATATATTATAACATATAATCATATTTGAAAAAAAAGAATACTTACAATCCATTCACAACCACGATGCGAAGTCTACCTCCATTAGCTATTGCATCAAATGGATCATTACTAACTTGGGATATAGTAGGAGTTGAAATTATATGGTGTCACAATAATAGGCCAACAAGAATATTGCTTTCCTGATTGCCCAAATGGTTGAAATCCATCACGTACATAATCCAGCTCTTACATTTCGAGCCTCTAATGCAAAAAGACGGATTTGTTCGATCAAAAATGTTTCCATGCCTCGCAGTCGAGATGGATGGCATATAGCACCATCTTTTTTATTGTGTTCATCATGCCACCTCATATACTTAGCTGTAACTTCTGAAGCATACAATCTTTGTAGTCTGGGTGTAAGAGGAAAATAGTACATATTTTGATATGGTATATCAATTTTCTGTCTTGGAGATGCTCTTTGTCTATTTTTATATCGAGGATGATCACAAAACTTGCAAATTCTTCTATCAATATCGCTATTCCAGTATATCATGCATCCATTAATACAACAATGAATCTTCTCACAAGGAAGACCTAACTCTGAAGCAAACTTCTTAGTTTCATAAAAACTACCAACCAATTTATTATCCGTTGGTAATTCTTCATTCATTAATTGCAATACTGCATCATAACAGTTCTCAAACATATGAAACTCAGATTTGATATTCAACAATCTTGTCATAGCTGACAACTGTGAGTGCTTAGAACAACCTGCCCACAATGGCTCGTCGGCTGCTTGAAGCATGGCATATAATCTTTGAAATTTTGGATCTGGTGTTTCCTCCTCATTTTCATCATAATTTGGGTCAAAATTAGAACCAATGGCACCCATGACCATGTTGCGATATAGATTTGATCCTTCTACTTCTCCTGTAAAAGATGAATTACATTGTGTTTGCATAGGATTTGATATATCTAAAGGTTCCCCATGGTAAACCCATTCATAGTAATCCTTGACAAATCCATCTCTAGTAAGATGCAACTTGACTTCATCAGTTAAAAGATACCTTCGGTTTTGACATTTACAATAGGGACACCTTATTTTATCACAATCCATAAATGCTGGTTGATGACAAGCATATTCAACAAATGTCTCAACTCCAACCAAAAATTCAGGATTAATGTATCTATGCCCATCTACAAGTCTGTTATACATTAAGTCTTGATCAGTTCTCATTTTATTTCCTCTACAAATAGGGCAAAAATCAACATAACATTAGTAAATTCCATCCTAATAATGAAAAATAGTCCTTATGTAAATCATCTAAAGATAGATGCCAAAAATACATGAACATAGCATTAATTAGTACCACTTTGATTATAATAAAAAGCACATTTATTAAAAGAGGTCAAAAGAATGAACAAAGAAGAGGCTGGGTTTTTCATATAAAACCCTGTAAATGGATTAATACCCTGTAAAAATGGGTATTTTGCCTACTTACACTCTTACACTTGTTTGTAAAATAATTGTTTTTCCATGGGTTAAAGTGCAAACTTTTGTAAAAACATAAAAATTAAATAAAAGATCAAATCTTTTTGGAAGAACTCCAAATATTTCTCCGGAATTTAAGATCAGAATTTTTTTTTCAAATTTTAAAGTCATTGGAAAAAATATAATATAATATCAAGTTAAAAAAAATCTCATACCTTTTCTTTTACTACAAAATTGTTACAATTCAATGTTCACACACGCACTCATATAATATTATGTAAAATATTAAAAACTATATGAATGTATATATTTAATATATATTATGTAAAATATATTCGTGATTTGAGTGCAATTGCAATTGAAATTCTGAATTCTTTTTGGATGAACTTTTAGGATGTTACCAAACTGGTTGTATTATGGGCAGTGAAGATGCTTGACAATACCCATAAGAAGAGGCTGGAATTAGAATACTGAGAAAAGGAAAGGCAAAATGTTGAAAAGTGATATAAAGAAGCCATGGGACCTGTGTTTGTGTGTATGTCCTTGATCCATTTAATGGGGATCAAACCTTAGAATAAAGTGGAACCTCTAGTGCTTTCCCAATTCAACTTGCAGAAAAGGATGCCACTTCTTTACTATAAAGAAAGTGAATTGTTTTGTCACACTAAACTTTGGAAAAATATAAAAGTTTGGATAAATAAATAAAAAAAACAACAACAAAAAATAATAATAATAATTAATAAATAAACATCTAGAACAAATTGGACATTAAGCTCACTAGGCAGCCATTAATCTGGTAGGCACTCCTATATAGTTGCCTAATCTTTCTCTTGTAGATGCCTTCAAGCATGTAAATCATGTTTTAGCAATGACACTCCTAAGATAAGATATAAGATAAGTAGGATTCAAAAAATCATTAAAGATTTAAGAGTATCTAGAAGATAGGTAAAAGATAATAAAGAGTCTATTTGAAATAATAAAGAAAATTGATAAAAAAAGTATAAAGAAGATTGATAAAGATTTAAAAAGATAAAGAAAAAAATTAAAGAAATGTTCAGAATTAATCAAGTTAAATAAATGCTATTGATTGGTTCTCACAAATCCAGTCATCCATTTCGCTTTTCTTTCCTTTTCCCTCAACTTATTTTAATATTATATTCAAATCCATTACATCATAGCTAGGATACAACCAATGAAACTAAAGTATTAACAAATATAAAACCCCAAATGAAATGAAAAATCCTTTAAAAAGAGATGATGATTTGTCCTTTATTTCATTCCTATGTTAAATCAAAACCTAAGGTACCAATCTATGGTTTATCAATATTTAATATCAAAACTAAAAGATGAAGATTATCTCACCAATCTCAATTAATTAAATATAATAATAAACATTAAATAACACCATCATTAATTATAAAATATAGATTTACTTTTTAAAAATATTTTAAATTAATACCAACTCAATCAAAATCATATGATACTTTTCTTCGAAAAACAAATTCAACCGACCAATTGAAAAACCTATTTAACCAGATCAAAAAAAAAAGCATGAGAAAAATTTAGTGATTTGCCTCACAATAATATGAAGCGATATAGTTTTAAGTTCATGTGATGGTAAAACTATATTTATATATGAAACGTATATTATAATATATTTATTATGATATATATCATAATAATATGAAATGTATACCACCAATTTAACCAGATCAAAAATATATTTTTTCTTTGTTATTGGTCAGTGATGTTAAATACTAATCAAACAAATACTTTTCTTGGTTTACTTGTTATCGGCCACCACTTCCAAGTCCCAAGGTGGGAAATGGAACCCTATGCAAGTAAAGAAAAAGCTGTTCCACACTTGGTCCTCTCTTCCTAGACATTCATTCGTAAGTTTGGTAAATTAAACCAGTTTAATGTTCACTCAAAGATATAGACATCTAGCTAATCATATCATCACTTTGCCTTTCATCATCACCATCATGTAAAAGAAACAAAAGTAAAAACAAATATTTTCTTTCTTAAAATTTCAAAATACAACGAAAACATGTTAAAGAATTTTAGTAGGTCAGGTATTGCAATTTGGGGTTAAGATGATTGATTTTATATGGGAATTCCAAATTGGATTTAAATTGATATATAAAAAGAGCAGCAGGTTTATATCATAATCTGACACGTACAAAAGCCTTATTAAGGCTAATCAATTTAGTTTCACTACATCTCAAGCTTGGATGAATGAAATCCTTGCTTGGATATGTATATTTGAGAAGTTCAGTACAGGCATTGTTATTGGGGTTGGATCTACGCTAGCTATTACATTGTTAGAATGAAAATACAATTTCAAAAACTCAGGTTATGAATCAGAATGATAGAGAAAAAAAAAGGATGTATTAATATCGAGTAGCATGATGTGATAATACCTGCTATTGAACCTAGTGCTTTTGTAGCTTCATGTTTGACCATGGGGTGCTCATTTGCATTTCTGAGGATCTCGGATAATGCAGCAGAAGCAGCCTTGTTCTGCAATTGACCTAATACATATGCTACCTGCATATGAAGACAAGAATGTATCAATATATTTGATTTTTGTTACAGGACTAATCTCAAAAGTGAGACAAAACAATAGTATATGGGCACAATGAATCTTCCGTTAACACTGAAAACTTCAGTCTAGAGAATATTCTGAATTTTATAGACAAGTGTCTCGATATCGTCAACTATGCACATGCAAGTACTAAGCGATATCTCATAAAGTACAAATGTTTACTGCCAGACATTTGGCAACTGAGTAGATGAATTGAGTTCTATAAAACAATTAAAGCAATTGAAATCCATGAACTTTGTAGAACAGAAGAAACTTTACTAAAACAAATCCATGATTTCTCTTTGCTTGTTATCTTGGCAAGGATATTTTGCATTGACAAGTTGATCTCAAGCCGAATAGGTAAAGAAAGAAGAGAAATGGGAGTTAGCATAACAATTTTATGGTTAAGATATTGAGGAGGGAGCATGAGTTGTTTCCTTCTTAGAGGTAATTACTACTTGCTCATATTACAGGCCTACCTAATTTGAATTTTACTCTACTTGTTTAGATGCTAGAAAGATTACAGGTGTAAATTACAGTTGTGGTCATTCTAATTCTTAGGTTACCTGCTCAGATTACAGGTATATCTGCATTAATTCTCATGTTACCCTCCTAGAGATGTCCATTATCCGCCTGTCAGCTATGCCAAGTACTTGTTCAAATTGTGTATGTGTCCACTAAGAATCATGCATATATTTAGAAGATAAGAATAGTGGGTTCAAATATATAAACATTTAATTTTACTCATCACAAATAGTTGAAATGTTGGGTATCATCATCCAATCATGGTTCAGATCTCCGCAGTAACCATGACACTGACAACGTTTAAGACCTATTAAAAAATCCACCTCAACCATGACCTCCTACTTCCAAGTGATTTTAGAAGTGGGGCACCATTTATGATTTTTTAAATCCTAAGCAGACAATTACTCTACTACCATAATTTAGTCACAAATGAGATCTAAAAATATAAGTATTTTCTTGATCTGTTGATTTACTCGTGTCAATCGTGCATGACATGGGCAGCCATAAAACTAGTATAATATGTTTGATTTTGCATGTGCAATTTATTATGACCAAATGGTCAAAGACCGATAGACTAATGATTGGGTGTGTATTATGGAATTCTTTTGCAAGAGTTGAGATCTGTAGGTGGAGAATCTTCATGGTATTCTTATTTAAGCACTGCAAATTGTACATCTGAGAGTGTTTTCTTTATCCATGCACTCTCTCCATTCTCTGTGTCACTAATGATTCAATTGTCATGTATACATTGCAACTTTTTTATAATTTAATAAAAAGACTTGCAACCGAACAAGGTAAATATGTGGGTTGATCTTGCTTGAAAGCATTACGACAAGTTATCGACAGTTAGGCGTGAGCACTTCTATTTACTATTTAGAAGTATGTTATTTGTCACCTCCGGACCAACACCGAAATTACTCCTATAATTCTCAAAAGTGTCTTTCTCCATATTAAGCTTTATTTTATGTTTGACCTTCCGAGTAAGTTTTTATGGTTTAATTTGGATCATTAAACTATATGTAAATGATTTTCTGTTAGTCTTTATGAAGCCTACTAGATTATATGCTTCAGAATCCTTCCATATGATAATTAGAGTGCAATCAAAATACTAAAAACCAACATTTGAAACAGCCGTTGTTATGGTACAAAAAGTTTTTTTATGAAACAAAGAAAAATGGCTGCGAAGAAGCTATAGATTTATAATGTGTGTATATGTATATTAGAAACAAATAACCTTGTATCCTTGATTCCGAGCAACTTGAATTATACTTTTTCTTGTGATTCTAGGCAAGATTGTCCCAAGAAGCTCTGGAGTTGAAATAACATTGCCCTGTAATAAAATAAACCCAGAAATTTATTTCTTTGCAAATCTAAAAGGGAACAATAAACATATTTCCTTTCCAACAAAAATGACAAAATTTATGAAAAACGCAACTTCAACAAGCTGTACAATGAAATAAAGAATTCAGCTTGAAGTTAAAAAAAAAAATAAGAACAAATAAAGAGACTTGCTATTGACTGTTATCATAATGTTTACAGTCATTTTGATAGCATTGTTAGCACATTGGTGAGAGGATTTGAGCTTTCTTGACTTTTTTCTATCTAGCAATTGTTAGAATCGATAGTTAATTATGAAAAATTTTCTTTTAAAAATAAAGATTAGAGGATTGTTGTGGCATGTGTCCTATTTCTATGCACCATAGCACATGAAAAAGCCATTCAAGAACTAATGAAATGTTTAGCATGAGGAAAATGTTTTGAAAAAAGTCCTGAAAAAGCTTAAAGTGGCCAGAAGTCTTAAAAAAATTTATCTTCAATTGCGTATTGGAATATAATCTAGAAATTTTTTAAGGAGACCATATCACTTGGTAAAAAGATTTATACAAAGTAAAGATTGACTGCATTATACATTTCAGTAACCCTTTTGGTAAATCCATATACTAAAAATATAATGAGAAAACATGAGAAAATATTCCCTAAGTATATAAATTTTGGAAGATTATGATGAAATCAATCCATGAAGAATGATTGTTTTTACAGAATAGACAGGAGATTTTTCTTTAAAAGTAAAGCTAGAAGGATCACTATGTCATGTGGCCTGTTTTTGTGCATCATAGCATATAAAATTGTTATTCACGGGCTAGTAAAATGTTTACTTTTAAAGGAAAATCCTCCATAGTTAAATGTGTTGACTATGTATAAAAGTGGTCTTCATGGACTAATTAGACCATAGTCTCCCTAAATTATTTACCTAGAGAAGTTATACTTATGCCTTAGTTGTATACAAAATAGACAGGAGATTTTTCTTTAAAAGTAAAGCTAGAAGGATCACTATGTCATGTGTCCTATTTTTGTGCATCATAAGATAATAATTGAAGTTAAATAAACTAAGCTTTCTCATATCATATTAATTAATAATCATATAAAAAATATGTCCCAAAAAACACTAAATTTTGCATCATGGAAAGAATAGTTGAAGATAAACAGACAGTGAAGTGATTCATGTACAAAAACAATTGTGCCTATGCATCAGCAAATTAGCAAATTGAATACCATCATCTTCATTCATTATTGATAAAGAACATTGCTTTTCCAAAATCTCCATTGTATTATATGAATTAAAACATCAAGAAAACAACTACAGTAGAAACTACTAGCTCTGTTCATCCATTAAAAACATATGAATATTCCACTAAGCAGACGCAAGTCACACAACCAATGAACATAAATCATACTAGCAACAAATAATCAGGTCACATTGCTAGAATGTCGGAAACAAACTATCTTAAATCAACCCAAAATTCAAGAAAGAACTTTCTATTCTTTAATATAACACAACAAAGCTGAACTTTTCATCAAGCCAAAGTTGAGTGGTTTCTCAATCGGGTCAAGTTCTCGTATCGAAAAATGAACAATAGCAAGTAAAGGGAACAAACATCAAACAGATAAACTTCATAATCGAAAAAATTAACAATTAATAGTAGAGCATGAAAATATTCAATGAAAAAATCAAACAGATATACTACAACTAGTCCCTTTAACATCGAACATGAGTTTCCAAACGAGTTTAAAGAGTGAATAGTGCACTGAGTGTAAATCGGGCAAAAATTCCTAGAAATTGAAGCAAAACTAGAGCATGAAAATATTCAATGTTAAAAATTCTCCTAAACATAAGAATATGATCATTGCAACTAGGGTGAACCGCCATTTGCTATGTGAGCATATTTCAATCAAGAACAATAGAAAAGATGTGTGCACTATGAAACTCCCCCCCACACTTAAGATGTACATTGTCCTCAATGTACACATGCAAGCTCACTCACAATGTATATCATTCAAAAGCAAATGTGGGAGAAGCAATCAAAACAATACTCCCCTGACTCCTAGTGTTGCGTTTGATGAAGCTAATTCCATTGGAGTGGTGTTCCGAAGGGTTGTGAAGCTCACACGGCCAAGTGCCTAAGCACCTTGGCCGTGCCCATGACTAACTCTCAATTCCAATGATGACAAGACCATCTGCACGCATACACGAGGGGGTTCAGTGAAGTTCAATAAAAACAAAAACAACTCGAGTACATATAAAAGATAGACAATGAATACAACTCAAGATGCAAAATGAAAATAAACTCAGAAGAAAAATCCTTTCTGAGTGAAAAAGTCCGAAATAAAATGCAAAATAAAGAAAAATAAAGTCAAGTCAAGTGTCGGTGTCGCCCTCGGGCTCCGGTGCTGCTGCTGGTGAAGACGCACATGGTGGGTTGACACGTCCGAATATGCGTGCGTAAACCGCAAGTGTACGGGTGTCGAAGTAATAATTACCCGGTGAGTCGGGTAGTCGAATCCACAGGGAACAGGGCTACTAGTACTAACTTCTTCTCTGCTATCTAGCCTAATGATAATGGGATAGTGTGGTGATCTAATGTGCGAAGAGATGAACACCGGAGACGAATATGCAAGGGTAAAATGGAAGAAGAATCTCAATCAGTAAAAGTGGGGCATTCGGGCATTGCTCCCCCTAGGATTCAGGTATTAGGTACCGGATAAGCAAAGTGTTTCTATGATGAGTAAGTTAAGTCGTGGAAATCCAAACATAATCGGGTCTATCTCTAGATCACCGATACTAGTCCCCTACGAGGTCCCGGTGGAGAAATCGCTCAATCTCAACACCTCACACCACATATGACCGCAAAGCACTCTAGGGATTCCAAATTGTGTATCCAATTCCTAAAGATTGATCCAACCCTAATTCCCGGCGAAGGATCCTAACCCCCTACAAGGTCCCGGCGGAGAAATCGAGCAATCTCACGCCTCACACCAAATATGGTTGCATAGAGCTTAGGGAATGGAGATAGAATACACCAATCGGAGGGGAAAGGGGATACTTCACTATCTCATGATTTACCCTCTCAACCCTCTTCAATCTTGAGGTTCTAACCCTAATGGAGATCTCTCTCCCACCAAGGCAACAAATCATGCAAATCCAATCAACCACAAGGATTAATTAAACAAGCAAGCAATGAGAATACAAGATTAAAACTTAATCAAACTCGGATTAAATAGAAACACAAAGCAAATCCACAAAAGATGAGAATCCTAGGGTTCACAAGCCCAAATACCCTCTAGGGTTTTAGCCCTCCATGGAGCAACATACAAAAACACACCATCAATGAATGAAAGTACATTAAAACCATAGAAATAAACCCCTTATATATGAACCGATGGCCTTGATGGAGAGCTTCGACGCCTTGAAGGACCCACTCGAAGCTAGGTTCACCGGTGGCTTCCTTGATGCTATGACGGAGGAGGAATCGATCAAAGTTGGTGATGAAGCGCCTCCAAAGCCGCAAAGACCTCCTCTCCAAACCCTAGCCGCTCTCACCCTCAAGAGCCGCACAAAAGATGAGAAAGAATAGGGCAAAACGGCTATTTATAGGCCTTAGATCGCATCTGTCACGTGCCCTCACGCGCCCGTGTGGATTTTCCACGCGCTCGCGTGGGTCGCAAGAACTTTCCACGCGCCGCGTGAGCATGAATCTCGCTACGGATTGATACGAGTGAAATTGCTACGAGTACTTTTCACAAACCGCGATCCGAACACTCTTCTCTTAAGGCCACATGTCCGGGCACACGTCCATGTGGTAGGCTATAAAACTTTTCTTCATCGACGTATCTTTGAGAGGTCTTGCAATCTTCACAAAGAGAAGGAATATGAAGATGTGGCTGCCTTTGTGCCCTTCCAAATGGTTAATTGACTTGAATCTTCTTGAAAGTTGGCACACATCTCCACGTTTATGAACTGCTCTCGTGTCTTGGTCCTTGAATTGAACAAGAACTCCCAACATTGTGTCTTTATAGCCTATCTTTGCTTCCTTTTTACTCTTCAAGGCATTCACAACCTATATGCATAAAAGAACACCAAATACACAATATGAGACATAAACCACAGTAAAAATGATGCTCAATGCCTGTAAAACATATATAAAAATATGTCTACTCAAGCACTTATCATGGGTCCACCGGTCCCGGGGTAGAGGATGGGGGTGCAGTAGATGCCGAGGGTCTGGATCTCAATAGATCTCATAGAAAGTCGAAACGGGCCATCAGATCTGTATACTGAGCTGACTGTATAGCGCGGAGCTCCGCTATCTCGGTCTGAATCTCTCTCACAATGCTCTTAAGCCTCTCAATACGGTCATAAGCTCGAGGACCCTGTGCTGCGGGGGGTCTGGGACTCTGCTGAGAATCCTACGCAGTATCTCCTCCGCTCGTGGCGCTCTTTGGGGTAGCTGTAGCAAGAATATAGACCCCTGGCCCACATCTCCAGACCAACCCCATCATCCTGATCATCTCAAACGCAAGAGGAGTAGGCAGAACTGTCCTCTCAGCACAACGTAAAGCATCCCCCAAACCCATTCCCAAGATGAGCCTGGTGATGTAAGGGCCATCAAATAATAAACCCACTCTCACAGACTGACCCTGGTGTCTCAGAATATCCGCTAATATGCACCCCAAGTGAGTCGGCACATTGCGGGCCATGGAGTATAAAAAGAACAAATCCTGCTTGGTCAGAGCAGTTGTGCTATCAGCTTGACCTGACACAGACCTGATGATAACCGCGTATAAATACCTGTAGCTCAACCAGGATAGGCTAGTGGCCTTCGACATCCCCACTTCATACTCCCCATCTCCACACAGAATCCTATACGCATGATGTGGAGTCACTGATACCGGAAAATCCGCAGGTAAACATCCATACTCCACTGTACCTGTATATGCGACATCGTACATGCCCATCTGAATCGAAAACTCAGTGACAGTCATGGAAAATGGATGTCTGAATGCCCGAAACTGTATAGGCTCCATAGTGTCAAATCTCCCATGCATTAAATGAAACTCAAAAGAAGCTAAAACCTCAAGCGTCAATGCGCGGTAAGCTGGCTCACTGATCGTCAGTAGCCTCTTCATGCTTCCTACTGCTAGCATCTCATCAATCTCATTAGCTAGCTCGTCACCCCACTGAATATCTCTCAACACTTGCAAATCCGCGAAACAAGTCTGACCAAAACCAAGTGCTGAAAGTCTCTCAAATCGAGCTTGATGCTCGGGATTTGAGAATTCCATGTGTATTGTGATATGTGTTTAAATGTAGATATTTTCATGTATATATCATATTCACTTTGCATGTATTTCGTGAGGTTTAATGCCTGTTTTGTGCTTAATCATCTATTATTTGCTTTGTAGGGCATAAGGAAACCATGGAGAACAAGAAGATATCATTTGGGCGAAAAGAGAAGAAAACAGGAATTTAATACTACCCCCATACTACCCAATATGGGGTCGTATGCACTGTAACAGCGGAATGATTTGGAGTGTCTGCCCAGATTTCCATACTACCCAGTATGGGAGCCGTATGCACCCCATATGGATTGCGAATCTAGGGTTTTTGAGTGCCATACGACCCCCATACGACCCCCATACGATCCGTATGCCTCGGGGGGTATAAATACCAACTTTTAGGCCAGGACAAGGACTTTTCGGTGGACCTTTTCTTGGCCAACTTTGGGGAGATCACATGGGAGATTTTGGGCGACCTTGGGAAGGAGAAGAAGGCAAGGAAGCTAGAATATCATTCAAGCCCAAGGTCCAAGACTCTCAAGGCAAGAAGGCAACATCATTCAAGAGGAGATTTAACACGATTTGAATGAAAGAGACCCGCGGCTAGAAAAAGCATCATTTGGCACTCCTTTGGTGGGGAAAGCATCATTCGGCACATTCTTCACCTCCTCCTTCACTATTTCATCTAGGGAGTGTCATTTATGCTTTTCTTTCATGTCTTGTTTGTTTGTATTGCTTGTTGTGGGATGATGACACACTAGACCTCCAAGGCCACCGGGTGTTAGTGAACCTTGGGGGGTTTTATCATGTATGTTGGATGATAATTTGTTAATTCCATGCTTGGGTAATTTTGAGATTTAATCCATTGTTTCATGATAAGTGCTACACTAAGGAGAAATCCGTAGCTCTTTTATGAATGATGCATGTAGATGTAACTTGCTCGCATGTATTAGGTCATGAATGGATTAAAAGGGGATGCTTGTATCATCACGCCGAGAAATTGGGTGTTTGGTAGCCCTCCATGTAGGTTTAATCCGAAGAAGAGTAGGTTTAATCCTAAGTTAGATTTCGTCGTACTTAATGCAATCGTAAGAATGTGGATTTGGAAGAAATTCCTATCCATGTTCGTATGGGATTAGGGTTCAATCGCCGAAAAATTGGGGTTGTTCTAATCTTGGAATCTCATGGTCCATTTTACCCTTGCATCTTTAGATCATCATCCATGTTGTATGATAACACCTCAAGGGGATCCTCATCCATAGGCCTTTGCACCTCATTGATTATCTTGCTTGCTTATTTCTTGTTCTCTCTAATTTGGTCATATTCTCATTTTAGCTTTAATTACATTTAGTAGAGTAAAAATCCATCACTTGAGATCTTAGGCTAGATAATAGCTCGAGAAGGAGTAATAGGAGATCTTAGACTGGAGATGAAGAATGAGACAGATCACATGGTTTTTAAAGAAAAAATCGCGTCTCATGGAATTCTGTGCATTCACACGGGCGTGTGGAAATTACCCACACCCGTGCGCCTCATTACAAGAGAACCACAGGGGCGCACTACACGCCTGCGCCCGGAAAAACTCTCAATCGACTTTGAACGATCTCACACGCAGGCGATGGAAAAATAATACCCACGCCTGTGCGCTCGGGCCCGGAGGGCGCCCTGCACGCCCGTGGCTTCTCTGGACATCCAAGAAAAATACCAAGTTTTCTACACGCCCGTACAGAAATTTCGCACGGGCGTGGATATACACATGCCCAACTCACAAGGGCAGCCACACGCCCCTGTGTCTTCTCGGGATGGAGAGAACTCCTCTGCAGAGTTTCGCTCGGGTGTGTGGAAATTACCCACGCCCGTGCGGTTTTCACAAGGTCGCCCACAGGGGTGAGTCAACGCCCCTGTGTGCTCTCGGGATAATCTCGCTCAACTCGCAGAATTCACACGCCGCGCTGGGAAATTACCCACAGCGTGTGAGGCCGTGATGGTCGCTCACGAGGGGCCGTCGACGCCCCTATGCCTTCTCGGATGAGCTCATGCAGGCAAATCCACCGGCGCATGGAAATTTCCCCACACCCGCAGTGTTTTCTCTCGGATGCTCTTAGAGAAGTCTCGGGCAGCTCGCAGAAAAATCTCCGAACATGTTTATACACTCGAGCCCCGCCCCTATTATGCAAATTTTACTAGTGAAAAACATGAAAATAGAGCTCAAACGACCAAACTTCGCCAATTCCACATGAAAACACACGATGAATACTCAAAGCACACAAGAAAATCTCAGCACAAGCATCCAAAAATCAAGACACCAACACTTAATAGATTATTCATGCAAACAAACTAAACTAAAAGCTAAGAAAATAGTAAACACTTGGGTTGCCTCCCAAGAACCGCTTGTTTAACATCACTAAGCTTGACGTACCTTGTCTTACCTCACGAGTGTTCATAGATGAAGTTTGCCCTCTTACCCATGACTTGAAAGAATGATGAGCACAATCTCTTGAAAGTAGAGGGTGTAATATTGGGCTTGGGACCACCTAGCAATGGTTCATCCAACTCTTTCCGTTCACGGACGTCTCCAACAGCCTTGGAGTGTTTTCGGTGGCGTTTCCTAGCCATCTTCATTTTCCGGAGCATCTTCTTCAAGATCCCCGGGGTAGACGGTACTTCTTCCGTCAATCCAAGCATCATTACATTTTCATGTCCCTCCTCTTGGTCGAACAAACCTTCATACGGATCCGGATTGAACATTTCCTGCATGTATTCATCAACAATTTCATCAGTAATTTCTAGAAAGTATAAAGTATAATCGAAATCAAGAGAATGCCGCATGGCTTCTGCAAGGCGGTATGTGAGCTTGTCATCTCCAACTCTCAATGTGAGCTCTCCGTCGTCCATGTCAATCAATGCTTTGGAAGTCCGCAAGAACGCTCTCCCAAGGGTACATCTGCATCCTCATCGACATCTAGCGCTACAAAGTCAATCGAAAAAATGTACTTGTCAATCTTGACAAGCACGTCTTTAATGATGCCTCTCGGATGTCGCACTGTTCAGTCCACTAGTTGCAAAGTCATCCGAGTAGGCCTAGGCTCGCCCAATCCTAGCTTTTGAAAGAAAGTGTATGGCATAATGTTGATACTAGCCCCTGAGTCCGCCAATGCCATTTCCTCACCTAAATTGCCAATATTACACGGAATGATGAAGCTTCTCGGGTCTTTCTTCTTGTTTGACATATTCTTTTGCAACACCGCCGAGCATGAAGCATCTAGAATCACTAAAGCACTCTCCTCCAACTTCCTCTTGTTAGTCAACAAGTCTTTTAAGAACTTGGCATACTTAGGCATTTGGGCCAATGCCTCAACAAAAGGAATATTGATGTGGAGTTGCTTGAACAAACTCAGGAACTTCTTGTACTGTTCATGCCCTTGGTCATTTTTCAATATAGAGGGATAAGGGATTCTTGGCTTGAAAGGTGGGGGTGCCACCTCTTTCTCTTTGCCTGTCCCCTCTTCTACCTCTATAACCTCGGGTGCGTGTTCTTTTGGCTTCTCACTCGGAAGCCTACCTTCAACCTCATGACCACTTCTCAAAGTGATCGCCTTCACATGCTCTCTAGGGTTTGTCTCTGTATTGCTCGACAAGCTTCCATGTAGCCTTTCGGAGAGAGACTTCGCAATTTGCCCCACCTGATTTTCAAGGTTATGCAAAGAGGCGGTGTGGTTGCGAAGTGTAGCATCGACTAATTCAAACCTTGTATTTGCAGATTGCACAAATCTAGCCAAGTGCTTCTCTAAGTTAGTCATTCGGGTTTCCAAACCTGAGACTCTGTTTTCCACTTGAGGGGCTTGTTGTTGCTGTTGGAAACTTGGTGACCCCATGGCCTTTTGTGGACCCTGATTACTCCATAAGAAATTGGGATGATTCTTCCAACCCGAATTGTAGGTATTGCTATATGGGTTTCCTTGAGTTCTCATGCCATTACCTACAAAATCAAAATTCTCTACCGAAGAACCATCACAAATAGAAATCGGGCAATCGGAAGGAGCATGTCCTCCACCACACCAATTGCAATTAGTCACGCCTGCCACTCTATTTGAAGTGAGAAGATCTAACTTCTTACTCAAACTCTCCACTTGAGCCGCCAATGAAGTTACCGCATCTATCTCATGGAGACCGGCCACTTTCTTCTTCTCCCTAGCATTCCATTGGTAGTTGTTTAACCGCATTTCTTCAATCAACTGACGGGCCTCATCGGGGGTCTTGCTACCTAAGGTACCTCCTGCTGCCGCATCCAAGAGTTGCCTTGTACTCGGGTTCAAACCATTATAAAAATGTCTGAACAATCATCCACTCCGGGAATCCGTGTTGCGGGTAATTTCTCGGGGAGCTCCTTGAACCTTTCCCATGTCTCGAATAGAGACTCCAATTCCAACCGAACAAAGGATGAGATCTCATTCCTAAAGCTTTGCGGATTTTCCGGGGAGGAAAATAACGGGTAAGAAAAAGCTTCTACCATCTCCTCCCATGTGGTGATCGATGCTCTAGGTAATGAGTGTAACCATCGCCCGCTCTCCCCTTTAGGGAAAAATGGGAAGGCTCTCAACTTGATGGCATCATCCGTTACTCCGTTTATCTTCGAGATATCACACACCTCGAGAAAAACTCTCTAAATGACTGCTTTGGAACCCTCATCGGCCAAACCGTTGAACCGTGTGGATTGTCGCAACATGTGGATGAATGCCGGCTTCAACTCAAAGTTCTGAGCTGTAATCGGGGAACGCACGATACTCGATTGTGTCCCCAACACTGAATGTATGGCATAATTGGATAATGTTCGTTGTTGCTCTTTCTGTTCTGACATGTTTTCAGATCCTTCCACATCCAAATCAGCTAAATTAGATTGTTCTTGCACAGGCTCTTTCCCTTTTCTTCTAAGTGTACATTCAAGCTCAGGATCTCCTTCAATCAATATTAAGTGATTCTCTCAGGTCATAACCTGGAGCTGCACCCAAAAAGAAAGAAAAAGAAATCAGAACAATGATAGAATAAGAAGATAGGAAATAGAATGTATGGTGAAATAGCAAAGAAAACAAAGTGCAAAGTATCTCTAAACGCCTACTTCCTGACAACGGCGCCAAAAACTTGACAAGGTCCCCTTGCGTATATCCTGCAAGTGCACGGGTTTGTCGAAGTAATAATCCTGGATGAGCGGGTATCGAATCCACAGGGAGTAGGGAATAGAAAACACTTAATTCGCTTCTTAGCTATGTAAAAAATCAATAGTGATAAGTGTGACAATGATTCAATTCTCAAAGGTAAAAGCAACAAGTAAGAGAGCACGAGTAAAGGAGAAGGTAAGGCAATCGATAAAGATGGGGTACTCGGATAATGCTCCACCTAGGACGATAGCTTCAAGTGCAAGAACCCTCTATTAGTTCTCTTGTGCACTTGTGAGAGTCTTGCTAGCGTAATAGATCGGTTGAAATTGCTTGCTTCTTCTCTGACCCAAGACCGCTCCCACTGCATAATCACTAGCATCACACATTACTTCGAATGGCTCATCCCACTTCGATGTTGTCAGGATTGGTGCTTGCACTTATTTTTCTTTCAGCACATTAAATGCATTCAGACAGTCATTACCGAAATCAAAAGGGGTATCCTTCTCCAAGAGTTTTGTTAACGGTTGGGAGATCTTCTAAAAGTCCACAATGAACCTTCTGTAAAAACCTGCATGACCCAAGAAACTGCGGATCCCTTTTACATTCGTAGGCGGAGGAAGCTTTTCAATTATCTCAATCTTCGCCTTATACACCTCCATACCTGCCTGGGAAATCTCATGTCCAAGGACAATACCTTCTTGTACCATAAAGTGACACTTCTCCCAGTTGAGGATGAGATTCGTCTCTTCACATCTCACTAAAACTCTTTCCAAATTATTTAAGCAAGCATCGAAAGAGTCCCCTGAACACTTTGAAAAAAATCATCCATGAAAAACTTCCATAATATCTTCGAGAAAGTCATCAAAAAAATGGCCGTCATGCAGTATTTGGAATGTTGCGAGGAGCGTTACACGACCCGAAAGCCATTCTTCTATAAGCAAAAAGTACCATAAGGGCAAGTAAATGTGGTTTTCTCCTAATCTTTCCGGAGCTATTGGGATTTGAAAGTATCTCGACATGCCATCAAGGAAAGCAGTAGAAATGATGCCCCGCTAGTTGTTCCAACATTTGGTCAATAAATGGCAAAGGAAAGTGATCTTTCCGGCGTGGCGTCATCGGTCTCCTATAGTCAATGCAAACTCGCCAACCCAAGAATGCGTCCTAGTGGGCATTAACTCATTCTTTTTCATTCTTCACTCATCGCTATTCATCCTTTTTTCGGGATAACTTGGGTCAGGCTCACCCACTTGCTATCTAATATGGGATAGATGATTCCTGCATCCAAAAGTTTTATTACTTCCGCCTTAACAACTTCCTTCATATTCGGGTTCAATCTTCGCTGAGGTTGGATCACAGATTTGTAGTCATCCTCCATTAGGATCTTATGAGTGCAGAATGATGGGTTTATACCCCTAATGTCGGAGATCTTCCATGCAATAGCTGATTTGTGCTTTTTCAACATGCTAACAAGCTTATCCTTCTGCTCCGCCGACAAGTTTGAAGCTACAATCACAGGGAGTTTAGAGTCCTCCATTAAGAATGTATATTCCAAATGTGTTGGAAGAGTTTTAAGCTCAAGTTCTGGTGGTTCAACAATTGATGGGTGCAAGCCGCCCTCCTTCAATTTATCAATCTCCTCGAAATCATTTGCCTCATGTTCACAGTTATTCTCCTCCTGTTCTAACTGGGTACCTATTTCTTTACAATCGGCAACAGATATCAACGTGTCCATTCCATATAGTTCTACTTTTGAAATAGCAACCCCAACTGAAAAGAGTTCCTGCCTCTGGTCTTGATAGGTAGAATCAAACTGAGCAAGTATTCTTTCTACACTTTCCTGTAACTGGTCGCTCATTGACGCCGACGTGGATTCCTCAAACTGCTTTATCACATTATCTAATTCACTGTTTTGCCCTTGAATCCTGGCGATGTACTCTTCAACTGATTTTTCTACTGGCTGTTGAGTTGTACATTGCCCATGGTGAGAATAACACGGCATGTCATGCCATGTAATTGTTTGAACATTCTGCTCCACGTGTTCAAACATTCTCATGATAGTGTCAAATGATTCAAACATGTTAGTCATTTCCTAGAATAAAAAGAATAAGGAAAAGTCAGAACAATGATAGAATAAGAAGATAGGAAATAGAATATATGGTGAAATAGCTAATAAAACAAAGTGCAAAGTATCTCTAAACGCCTAATCCCCGGCAACGGCGCCAAAAACTTGACAAGATCCCCTTGCGTATATCCCGCAAGTGCACGGGTTTGTCGAAGTAATAATCCCGGGTGAGCGGGTATCGAATCCACAGGGAGTAGGGAATAAAAATACTTAATTCCATTCTTAGCTATGTAAAAGATCAATGATACGGAGTGTGACAATGATTCAATTCTCAACAGTAAAAGCAACAAGAGAGCAAAAGTAAAGAAGGGGGTAAGGCAATCGATAAAGATGGGGTACCCGGATAATTCTCCGCCTAGGATAATTGTTTCAAGTGCAAGAACCCTCTATTATTCTTCCTAATTAATGCAACGGTGAGTCGTGGAAATCCATAATTACATAGTCCCAAATCTAAGGTCAACTATGCCTAACTCTATACATGTCCCGGAGGAGAAATCGAACAATCTCAACACCTCGCACTCGCATAGAGTTATAATGAGCTCTAGGGATCCCAAGTGATAAATCTCTTCCTTATTATAGACCTAACCCTTTGGTCTAGGTGGAAGGTCCCTAACCACAATTGAGCCCTAGATACTAAAATCACCTCAACGCTTCACTCCGTTGCACGCGCAACTAAGCCCCAGCGGAAGTTCATCCCTTAGACCATTCACTCTATTATGACAGCAAAAAACTCGAGGAACGGAGGTAGAATCTATCACGCCGGAGGGGAAAGGGGACGCTCTTGTACCTCTCGACTCACCCTCTCAACCCTCTCCAACCTAGCTTTGTCTAACGCTCGTGGTGTGTCATTCACTCACAAGGTTACCAACAAGAACTCTCAACCCTAGTGTCACTCGAGGGGAAATGTTCACACCATCAAGTATTCAAGGTTGGAACTCACAATAAACATCAATTTATTGACAGCATAATAAAGAGGTTCAAAGAAACAAATACATCCTAGGGTTCACAATACCCGAGTACCCACTAGGGGTTTAGCTCTCCATGGAGCTAAGTACAATCAAAGAAATAGAATGTAAAAGCAATGAATCTATAAAGAAACCCCCTCGATAGTCGTGTCGATGGTCTTGTGGAAAGTCCTCTACTCATCGTCCAAGGATTCCCTCGTCCGGTATAGGATACGCCTCGACGGAAGCTCCCCTACCAACCTTCTTCTTAAGGAATGACGATGTCGGAGCCATAGAACCTCTCCAAAACTTTGGCCAATACCCCTCAAAACCCTAGCTGAAGCCATCTCTCAAGTTGGGGAAAAGATGGAGAAACAAATCTTGAAATCGGGGCTGAATCGGCTTTAAATAGGGATGGAATCGGGCGATTGCATGGCCGTGGATGCTTCACGCGCCCGTGGGGAATTTCCACACGGGCGTGGATAATTTCCATACGCCCGTGTGGATTCTCTGAACTCCTATTTTTTCGGCCGGCTGTGAGCGGTCTTGCGTCACGATGACTCGCGGCCCGTGTTGCTGCGATGCTTTCTGCTATATTATCTGGCCTGAATAGCTTCCCGAATCCATACTTTCATTGGAGTAACGCAAATGGGCACATGTTCACGTCGTGGATCACTTGCTTCTTCAATGATAGGCGAGTTGGTGGAGCTCCTATTCTATGTGCATAAGTCGGAATGCCCGAGTGTGACTGCCTTTGTGCACCTACAAATGGATGTGCCAAACTCAAATACGAGGAGGTTGGCACACACTCTAGCATCTCACAACGATCTATGTCTTCGCGTTTGAACCTTATCAAGATTTCCTCCAAAATCGCTTCATTGTAATCCACATTGGCTTATTTCTTTAATACTCAGCCTCATAACCCTACCTGCACGAAAGTAACATAAAAACACACATATTAGTGTAAAAACCTGAGAAAAGTAATGCTCAACATAACGAATGAACGCTTCGCATTCTTATTGTACAAGCACTTATCAAATACGAAAAGTGAAATGAACTATAAACTAAAATACGAAAAATGAAAGAAAACACCACCGAAGGCTTGGTTTGCCTCCCAAGAAGCGCTTGTTTAACGTCACAAGCCTGATGTACCTCATTCCTTACATCATGGGGGCTCAAAGAGTTTGAAGCCACCCCCGGTTTCTCTTGTAGTGTTGTTATTGAAGTATAATTTCAGTAATTGCCCATTGACCTTAAAAGTGCCATTATCCGGGTGGGTTACCTCAACCGCCCCATATGGGAAGACTTGAGTGACCTTGTATGCACCTGACCAACATGATCTTAACTTCCCTGGAAATAATTTCAACCTAGAGTTGAACAGTAGGACTTGATCTCCCTCACGAAATTGTTGAGGGGTGCTTGATGCGTGCAGTCGTGGTACTCTTTTTACTTTTTCTTTATAGAGCTTCGAACTCTCATATGCTATGGAGCGCCACTCATCAAGTTCATTTAGTTGGAGTTTTCTCTTGCAACTTGCAAGAGAAGAATTGAGATTTAAAAACTTGATAGCCCAATAAAGCTTTTATGCTCAAGCTCAGCAGGGTACATGGCAAGCTTTTCCATAGACTAGCCTATACGGAGTGATTCCAATAGGAGTCTTGTAAAGGCGTTACTGCAGAGCCCGGAGGGCATCATCTAGTTGTTCCGCTAATCTCTTGGGATTCGAGATCACGATTTTCTCCAAGATTCATTTTAAGTCCCTATTGGACACTTCTACTTTCGAGCTAGTTTGTGGATGGTATGGTGTTGCCATTTTATGGGAGACTCCATAGCGCTTCACAATTTTTGCAAATTGGGTGTTACAGAAATGAGTGCCCCTGTCACTAATGATCGCACGTGGTGCACTGAACCTGGAATATAATTTCTTTAAGAATTTCATGACTACCCTCGCATCATTTTTTTGCAAGGCTTGAGCCTCCACCCATTTAGACACATAATCGACTGCCACGAGTATGAACTTGTATTCATGGGAGCTCGGGAAGGGTCCCATAAAATCAATTCCCCACACATCAAAAACTTCACAGGCTTGGCTCCAATTTTGGGGCATCTCGTCCTGGCGAGATATGTTGCCAGACCCAGCTGACATCTATCACAAGCTTGAATGAATTTTTGGGTGTCTTGGGAACTATCGATGGTCAATAGAAACCTGCATCAAGAATTTTCTTTGTTGTTCTATTTGCATCATAATGGCCACCAGTGGGTCCTAAGTGGCAATGCCTCAAAATGCATACACCCTCTGCCGTAGAAACATATCTTCGAGCAACCTCATCGCAACAAACTCTGAATAGGTATGGGTCTTCACATATGTAGTGCTTAAGGTATGAAAAGAATTTCTTCCTTTGTTGATACCTAAACCATTTCGGGATGACCACCCCCAACCAAGTAATTAGCAAAACTGGCAAACTAGGGTGGTTCCTTCTCTTCCACTACCAGGATATTTTACAAGTGTTCTTCAGGGAATGAGTCGTTAATGTCCTGTTCTCTTATAGTGTTTGTGTCGGAGCCCTCTAAACGAGATAAGTGATCAGTTGTGAGATTCTCTGCTCCCCGCTTGTCCTTAATCTCAAGGTCAAATTCTTGAAGTAATAAAACAGACCTTATCAAACGTGATTTGGCATCTGATTTGCTAAGTAAGTTCCTCAAAGCCGAATGATCGGTGTACACCACCATTTAAGAAAGAACAAAATATGACAAGAATTTATCAAAGGCAAACACCACGGCAAGTAGTTCCTTTTCAGTTGTAGTGTAGTTCTCTTGGGCTCCCATTAGAGTCTTACTTGCGTAGTAAATGGGATGGAAATGTTTGTCTGTCCGCTGACCAAGCACCGCCCCAACTAAAAAGTCACTCGCATCGCACATCAATTCGAATAGGGTGTCCCAATTTGGAGCTACCATGATGGGTGCTTGAATTAGTTTCTCCTTGAGTGTCATGAAGGACGTCATGCAATCATTATCGAACTCGAATGGGACATCCTTTTCCAACAACCTTGTAAGGGGTCTAGCAATTTTAGAAAAATCTTTGATGAATCTTCTATAAAACCTGGCATGTCCCAATAAACTTCTTATGGCCTTCACAGAATTTGGAGCTGGTAACTTTTCGATGGTGGAAATCTTTGCCTTGTGGGCCTCAATTCTTTCTTTCAAAATTTTGTGATCCAAGACTATCCCCTCTTGGACCATGAAATGGCATTTCTCCCAACTTAGCACAAGATTAGTCTCTTCACATCGAATGAGGACCCGCTCAAGGTTATTGAGGCACACATCGAATGAATCACCAAAGACGGAGAAATAATCCATGAACACTTCCATAAAATCTTCCACCATGTCCTCAAAAATTTCCGTCATGCATCTCTCAAAGGTAGCCGGGCCGTTACATAGCCCGAAAGGTATGCGGCGATAAGCAAATGTGCCATACGGACTAGTGAACGTAGTCTTCTCTTGATCTTTGGGGGCGATGGGAATTTGGAAATAACCAGAGAACCCATCCAGAAAGCAATAGTAGGCATGTCCAGTTAGTCTCTCCAGCATCTGGTCAATGAATGGTAGGGGAAAATGATCTTTTCGGGTGGCATCATTTAATTTCCTATAGTCGATGCATACCCTCCACCCGGTAGTTGTAGTAGTTGGGATTAATTCATTTTTTTCATTGGTGATCACAGTATTTCCTCCCTTCTTTGGAACCACTTGCACGAGGCTTACCCACTCACTGTCTGATATCAGGTAGATAATGCCCGCATCGAGAAGCTTAGTGATTTTTGTCCGAACCACTTCCTTCATATTTGGATTGAGTCTTCTTTGCGGCAAGCTTTGGGTCTGTGTTCATCTGTCATTAGAATTTTGTGAGTGCAAACAGAGGGGTTTATCCCGTTTATGTCAGCAATCTTCCAAGCAATCACTCTCTTATGCCTTTTTAGAACATCCACCAATCCTTTCTTTTGTTCAACTGTTAGGTTTGAAGAGATGATGACTATAAGATGTGTACCTTCTCCCAAAAAGGTGTACTCAAAGTGTTTAGGTAGTGTTTTCAACTCCAAATCTGGTGCTTCCTCAGTTGATGGCATCAAACCTCTGTTCCAAATCCCATCACCCTGTTCGCACCGCATTCTCATCGGAACTGTTGTCTATACCATGGACAAGAAACTCAAAACATTCGACATGATATCCTAGACCTGCATGTAGCCCATACTGATGCTCCAAGCCAGCCTCCTATACCTTTGCTAACATCTGGCCCATTTCAACATGGTCCTCTAGGGTGAGATTCATAGTAGCAGACTGTCGGTCCTCGGTAGTCAAAACAAACTATTCAATTGGTGATCCGTTTCCTCCTCCTACTGACGGTGTTCCACTTTCCATAAAGGCCTCAAACATTGTGTGGCAGCTGCCACCGTCATAAGATATGCTAGAACCACCTGATAGTAAAAGTGTATATAAATATTTGCCTGGAGGGTGTGAAAAATGTTGCTGAGTTTGACAATTAATCCAGCCTTCAAATCTGTGTACATAACCTTCCAACTTGATGTTCGGATTTGCTATGTTGCACTCACAAGATGAACTATACAGAAAGGAATAGAGAATGAATTCAATTATTAAGATCAAAGGAAAATAAAAATAACAATAACAAATGAGTAAAGAATTGAATGGCTAGAGTAATAATCTAAAAGTTTCCTAGAATTCCTTAAATGTTCCCTGCAACGGCGCCAAAAACTTGATTGCTTCCCCTCAAGTGTACACGATCGCAAAGTAATACCTCGTGTGAAGACACGAGGATCGTATTCCACAGGCCTAAGGATCTCCTATTACTCCTTCTTGAGCTATTATCTAGCCTAAGATCTCAAGTGAGGGAACTTACTCTACTAGGTGCAATTAAAACTAAAACAAGATTATCAACACATTAGAGAGAACAAGCAATAAGCAAGCAAGAAACTCAATGTAATGCAAAAGCCTATGGATGAGGATCCCCTTGAGGGGTTATCATGAAACATGGATGATGAATAAAAGATGCAAGGGTAAAATGGCCCATGAGTTTCCAATATTAGAACAACCCCAATTTCTCGGCAATTGAACCCTAACCCCATACGAACATAGATAGGAATTTCTTCCAAATCCACATTCTCACTTAGGAGTAAGCCTACTCTTCTTCGGCTTAAACCTACATGGAGGGCTACCAAACACCCGATTTCTCGACGTAATGATACAAGTATCCCCTTCTAATCTATTCATGATCTAATACATGTGAGCAAGTCACATCTACATATATCAATCATAAAAGAGCTACTGATTTCTCCATAGTGTAGCACTTAGCATGAAAACGATGGATTAAATCTCAAAATTACCCAAGCATGGAATTAACAAGTAATCATCCAAAATACATGATAAAACCACCCAAGGTTCACCAACACCCGGTGGCCTTAGGGGTCTAGTGTGTCATCATCCCACAACAAGCAATATAATCAAGTGAAACACAAAAGAAAAGTATAAGTGACACTCCCTAGATGAAATGGTGGAGGAGGAGGTAGAATATATGCCGAATGACGCTTCCCCCACCACAGGAATGCCGAATGATGCTTCCTCTAGCCGCGGGTCTCCTACCTTCCAATCGTGGTAGATCTCCCTTTGAATGATGTTGCCTTCTTGCCTTAAGAGTCTTGGACCTTGGCCTTGAATGACCTCCTAGCTTCCTTACCCTTCTTCTCCTTCCCAAGGTCCTCCTAAAGCCTCTCAAGTGGTCTCCCAAAATAAGCCCAGGAAAAAGCCCCTTGTTATGCCCTAAAAGTCAGTATTTATACCCCCCACGACATACGAGCCATATAAGGGTCGTGTGGGGGTCGTATAGCACTCAAAAACCCTAGATTCACGTTTCATACGGGGTGCATATGGCCTCCATACGACCCCATATACTGGGTAGTATGGAAATCTGGGCAGAAAACTCCAAATCATTCTGCTGCTACAGTGCATACGGCCCCCATACTGGGTAGTATGGGGAGTGGTATGAAAATCCTGTTTTCTTGTCTTTTCGACTAATGATATCTTCTTATTCTCCATGGCTTCCTTATGCCCTACAAAGCAAATAGTAGATGATTAAGCATAAAACAGGTATCAAACCTCACAAAATACATACAAAATGAATACGATATATATACGAAAACACCTACATTTAGACAATTATCAATATCGAGACACGTTATTACTTCTGTGTGGTTCAAGACATGTGTTGTGTGAACCTCAGCTAAATTTGAATATAGTACCCCACAGCACCACTAGAGGCTCTCAAAATGATGATGGGCTCAACTCGGCAAAAAATACACACTGGAGGAGGCTCCTGTGTTGTTGGGGGTGCCTCGGTCTCCACCTGCTTAGGCTATAACCTCTCTGCTTTCTCTCTCTCCCTCTTGGTTGTCTCTGGGGGGCATGATCATCACATAGACACTGTCTCTGTACCTCTAGATTATGATCATGAGTCTCATCATCTCAAGTATGAGGGGAGATCATACAATCGTCTTCTCGGCACCTCTATTCGCATCTAATAGACGCATATCGATGATGAGTCTAGTAATGTATGGGCCTGAGAAGAGAACTCTAACCTTGTCCTACTGACCCTGCTGCCTCATGTTCTCAACCATAATGTGGCCAAGATAGAGTGGTGACACACCCCTTGCATGTGACCCGCAAGTGCACGGGTTTGTCGAAGTAATAATACCATGGTGAGTGGGTAGTCAAATCTATAGAGAATAGTGATTAGAAACACAAATATTGCTATTTCATTAAAGTCAAGATGAATCAATAGTACTGTGAACAAAATCAATATGAAAAGAACTAAAGAAAATAAGAAAGAGATGCACAATAAAATGAGAGGAAGGCAATCGATAGAAAATAGGACACTCAGACATTGCTCCGCCTAGGATTATTGCTTGAAGTGCAAGACCAAATATTATGTCTCCTAACTGATGCTTAATCAGTCGTGGAAATCCTGACATACACGGTCCCAAACCTAAGGTCAATCTTGTTTAACTCTACACTATGCCCCGGCGGAGAAATCAGTAAGTCTCAACACCTCACATTATGTATAGTTGCAAAAAGCTCTACGGATTCCAAGTGATAAACCTTATTCCCTAATATAGGTCTAACCCTTTGGTCTAGACGAAAGACACCTAGTCATTATTAAGCCCCAGTACTAAGAATTACTTCAACGTTTCACTCCGTTGCTAGCGCAACTAAGTCCTAGTAGAGGTCCTCTCTTAGCACTTCACTCGATTGTGACTGTAAAGAATCCTTGGAACATGGAGGTAGGATAAATCACACCGAAGGAGAAAGGTGATGTTCTGCTACATCTCGACTCATCCTCTCAACCCTCTCTAGTCTTGCTTTGGCTAACCCTCATGGTGTGTCACTCACTCACAAGGATTACCAATGTAGACTCTTAACCCTAGTGCCACTCTAAGAGAGAAATCATTCAACAAGCATTAAAAATAAGAACTCAATTAAAGTCATCAATTAAAGAAACATAATAATAGGTCAATGAAATAATAACATCCTAGGGTTTACAAGTCCAGGTACCCTCTAGGGGTTTAGCTCTCCACAGAGCAAGATACAGTCAATAATGAAATCAAAAGGAAAAACATGCAATCCATAAGTAAAACCACCTCAGTATTCGTGTCGATGGTCTTATTAAGTAAAACATTCAAGTACTATAGTAGTTACTGTTCACAGCCAGACGAAAATAGGATTTCCAGAGAATCCATACCGGCGCATAGAAATTCCCCACGCCAATGTGGAAATTCTACAAGCTCGTGGGAAAAATCCACAGGGCCGTGTGGATTCTAATAAGTGCTTGTGTGATATGAATGTGAAGCATTCTTTCCTTGTGTTGAGCATTACTTTTCTCGGGTTTTTACACTAACATGTGTTTTTTATGTTGCTTTCGTGCAGGTAGGGTTATGAGGCCGAGATTGAAGGAAAGAAGCCAATGTGGATCATAATGCACTGATTTTGGAGGAAACCTTGCTAAGGTTCAAACGCGAAGATATAGGTCGGGTGCGAGATGCTAGAGTGTGTGCCAACCTCCTCGTATTTGACTTAGCACAACCATTTGGAGGGGCACAAGGGCAGTCACACTCAAGCATTCTGACTTATGCACATAGAACAAGATCTCCACCACTTGTCCGTCATTAAAGAAGCAAAGTGATCCACGACATGAACGTGTGCTCGTTTGCATCACCTCGATGAAAGTATGGACTCGGTAAGTATTTTAGGGTAGGTACTATAGCGGAACATTGTAGCGAAAGCACTGTTGTAGCACTATTCATAGTCGGCCGAGAAAACAGGAATTAATAGAATCCACACAGGCGTGTGGAAATTATACACGGCTTTGTGGAAATTCCACATGGGTGTGTGAAAAATCCACAAGCCCGTGTGGTCACCCGATTCTAGCCCTATTTAAAGCCGATTCAGCCCCGATTTTTGTATTCTTTTCTCCATATTTTCCCCAACTTGAGAGAGGGTTTTGGCTAGGGTTTTGAGAGATATTGCTAAGGTTTTGGAGAGGTTCTACGGCTCTGACATCGTCATTCCTTAGGAAGAAGGATGGTAGGGGAGCTTCCGGTGGGGCGTATACTATACCGGACTAGGGAATCCTTGGACGATGAGTAGAGGACTTTCCACAATACCATCAACACGACTATCGAGGGGGTTTCTCTATGGATTCATTACTTTTACATTCTATTTTTTTTATTGTACTTAGCTCCATTGAGAGCTAAAGCCCTAGTGGGTACTTGGATATTTGTGAACCCTAGGATGTATTTGTTTCATTGAATCTCTTTATTATGCTTTCAATAAGTTGATGTTTGATGTGAGTTCCAACTTTGAATGCTTCATTGTATGAACATTTCCCCTAGAGTAACACTAGGGTTGAGAGTTCTTGTTGGTAACCTTGTGAGTGAGTGACACACCACGAGCGTTCGACAAAGCTAGGTTGCAGAGAGTTCAGAGGGTGAGTCGAGAGGTACAGGAGCGTCCCCTTTCCCCTTCGGCGTGATAGATTCTACCTCCGTTCCTCGAGTTCTTTGTGGCCATAATAGAGTGAATGGTCTAAGGGATGACCCTTCACTGGGGCTTAGTTGTGCGTGCAACAGAGTGAAGCGTTGAGGTGATCTTAGTATGTAGGGCTTAATTGTGGTTAGGGACCTTCCACCTGGACCAAAGGGTTAGGTCTATAATTAGGAAGAGATTTATCACTTGGAATCTCTATAGCGCATTGCAACTCTATTCTAGTGCGAGGTTGAGAGGTTATCTAATCTCTCCTCTGGGACATGTATAGAGTTAGGCATAGTTGACCCTAGATTTGGGACTATGTATTTAAGGATTTCCACGACTCGCCATTACATTGATTAGAAAGCATAATAGAGGGTTCTTGCACTTGAAACAATTGTCCTAGGCGGAGCATTATCTCAGTACCCCATCTGCATCGATTGCCTTACCTCCTCCTTTACTCGTGCTCTCTTACTTGTTGTTTTTACTTTTGAGAATTGAATCATTGTCAGACTTATCACTATTGATCTTTCACATAGCTAAGAAGAAGATTAAGTGTTTTTATTCCCTGCTCCCTGTGGATTCGATACCCGTTCATCCAGGATTATTATTTCGACAAACCCGCGCACTTGCGGGATATAAGCAAAGGGACCTTCTCAAGTTTTTGGCACCGTTACCGGGGAATAGGCATTTAGAGATACTTTGCACTTTGTTTTCTTAGCTATTTCACCATATATTCTATTTCATATATTCGTATTCTATCAACGTTCTATTTTCTTTTTCTTTCTTTTTTGGGTGCAGCTCCAGGTTATGACCAGAGGGAATCCCTCAATATTGATTGAAGGAGATCCTGAGCTTGAACGTACACGTAGAAGAAAGGGAAAGAGCTTGTGCAAGAATAATCTAATTTAGCTAATTTGGAAGTGGAAGGAGCTGAAAACATGGCAGAACCGAACTAGCAACAGCGGACATTATCTGATTATACCAGACCTTCAGTGTTGGGGACACAATCGAGCAATGTGCGTCCCCCGACTACAACTCAGAACTTTGAGTTGAAGCCGGCATTCATTCACATGTTGCAGCAATCCGTACAGTTCAATGGTTTGGCCGATGAGGATCCAAACAGTCATATAGAGAGTTTTCTCGAGGTGTGTGATATGCTGAAGATAAACGAAGTGAGGGATGATACCATCAAGTTGAGAGCTTTCCCATTTTCCCTAAAGGGGAGAGCGAAGCAGTGGCTACACTCATTACCTAGAGCATCAATTACCACATGGGAGGAGATGGTAGAAGCTTTTCTTGCCCGTTATTTCCTTCCGGGAAAATTAGCAAAGCTTAGGAATGAGATCTCATCCTTTGTTCAGTTGGAATTGGAGTCTCTATTTGAGACATGGGAAAGGTTCAAGGAACTCCTGAGAAAGTGCCCGCAACACGGATTTCCGAAGTGGAAGATTGTTCAGACCTTTTACAATGGTTTGAATCCCAGTACAAGGCAACTCTTGGATGTGGCAGTTGGAGGTACCTTAGGTAGCAAGACCCCCGATGAGGCCTGTCAGTTAATTAAAGAAATGGGGCTAAACAGCTACCAATGGAATGCTAGGGAGAAGAAAAATGTGGCCTGTCTCCATGAAATAGATACAGTAACTTCGTTGGCGGCTCAAGTGGAAGGTTTGAGTAAGAAGTTAGATCTTCTAACTTCAAATAGAGTGGCGGCCGTGACTAATTGCACCGGGTGTGGTGGAGGACATGCTTCCTCCGATTGCCCGATCTCTATCGGTGATGTTTCTTCGGTGGACAACGTTGATTTTGTAGGTAATGGCATGAGACCTCAAGGAAACCCATATAGCAATACCTATAATTCTGGTCGGAAGAATCATCCCAATTTCTCATGGAGTAATCAGGGTCCAGAAAAGGCCATGGGGCCACCAGGTTTCCAACAACAACAACAAGCACCTCAGGTAGAAAACAGAGTCTCAGGTTTGGAAACCCGAATGAATGACTTAGAGAAGCACTTGACAAGATTTGTGCAATCTGCAAATACAAGGTTTGAATCAGTCGAGGCTACACTTCGCAACCACACCGCCTCTTTGCATAACCTTGAAAATCAGGTGGGGCAAATTGAGAAGTCTCTCTCTCAAAGGCCACATGGAAGCTTGCCGAGTAATACAGAGACCAACCATAGAGAGCACGTGAAGGCGATCACTTTGAGAAGTGGTCGTGAGGTTGAAGGTAGGCTTCTGAGTGAGAAGCCAAAAGAATACGAGGTTATAGAGGTGGAAGAGGAAACAAGCAAAGAGAAAGAGGTGGCACCCCCACCTTTCAAGCCAAGAACCACTTATCCCTCTAGATTGAAAAATGACCAAGGGGATGAACAGTACAAGAAGTTCCTGAATTTGTTCAAGCAACTCCACATCAATATTCCTTTTGTTGAGGCATTGGCCCAAATGCCTAAGTATGTGAAGTTCTTGAAAGACTTGTTGACTAACAAGTGGAAATTGAAGGAAAGTGCTTCAGTGATTTTAGATGCTTCATGCTCGGCGATATTGCAAAAGAACATGCCGAACAAGAAGAAAGACCCGGGAAGCTTCATCATTCCGTGTAATATTGGCAATCTAGGTGAGGAAATGGCATTGGCAGACTCAGGGGCCAGTATCAACGTTATGCCATACACCTTCTTTCAAAAGCTAGGCTTGGGTGAGCCTAGGCCTACTCAGATGACTTTACAACTAGCGGACCTAACAGTACGACATCCGAGAGGCATCAATGAAGATGTGCTTATCAAGGTGGACAAGTACAATTTTCCGGTTGACTTTGTAGTGCTAGACGTTGATGAGGATGCGGATGTACCTTTGATACTTGGGAGACCGTTCTTGCGGAATTCCAAGGCATTGATTGACATGGACGCCGGAGAGCTAACTTTGAGGGTTGGAGATGACAAGCTCACATACCGCCTTGCTGAAGCCATGCAGCATTCTCTTGATTTCAATGATATTTTATATTTTCTAGACACTACTGATGAGATTGTTAATAAATACATGCAGGAAATGTTCAATCCGGACCCATACGAGGGTTTGTTCGACCAAGAGGAGGATTATGAAGAAGTAATGATGCTTGGTTCGACGGAAGAAGTACCATCTAACCCGGGGATCTTGAAGAAGGTGCTCCGGAAAATGAAGAGGGCTAGGAGACACCACCGGAAACACTCCAAGTCTGTTGGATACGTACGTGAACTGAAGAAGTTGGGCGAATCATTGTTAGGTGGTCCGAAGCCCGATAATTCACCTTGTACCCTCAAGAGACTTTGCACATCATGTTTCAAGCCATGGGTAAGAGGGCAATTTTCATTCATGAACAACCGTGAGGTAAGACAAGGTACGTCAAGCTTAGTAACATTAAACAAGCACTTCTTGGGAGGCAACCCAAGTGTTTACTGTTTTCTTATCTTCTAGTGTAGTTTGTTTGCATGAATAAATTGTTAAGTGTAGGTGTCTTGATTTTTAGATGCTTGTGCTGAGATTTTCTTGTGAACTTTAAATATTCATCGTGTGATTTCATGTGGAATTGGCGAAGTTATGTCGTTTTAGCTTTATTCCATGTTTTTCGCCGGTAAAACTCGCATACTAGGGCAGGCTCTGACTGTGTAAACATGTTCAGAAACTTTCTGCAGAGCATGCAGGTTTTTCTAAGGCATCAAGTGAAGAAGCACAGGCGTGTGGAATTTCCGCACGCCCGTGGATTTGTATTACGAGCTCATCCAGAGAAGGCACAGGGGCGTGCGGCTGCCCCTGTGAACGACCATGCGAATATCGCACGCCCGTGGGTAATTTCCACACTGTTCACAGCCAGCCGTGAAAATAGGAATTCAGAGAATCCACACGGGCGTGTGGAAATTATACACGGCTTTGTAGAAATTCCACATGGACGTGTGAAAAATCCACAGGCCCATGTGGTCACCCTATTCCAGCCTTATTTAAAGCCGATTCAGCCCCGATTTCAGTATTCTTTTCTCTATCTTTTCCCCAACTTGAGAGAGGGTTTCGGCTAGGGATTTGAGAGGTATCGACTAAGTTTCTGGAGAGGTTCTACAGCTCCGACATCGTCATTCCTTAGGAAGAAGGTTGGTAGGGGAGCTTCCGTCGAGGCGTATCCTATACCGGACGAGGGAATCCTTGGACAATGAGTAGAGGACTTTCCACAAGACTATCGACATGACTATCGAGGGGATTTCTCTATGGATTCATTGCTTTTACATTCTATTTCTTTGATTGTACTTAGCTCCATGGAGAGCTAAACCCCTAGTGGGTACTTGGATATTTATGAACCCTAGGATGTATTTGTTTCATTGGATCTCTTTATTATGATTTCAATAAATTGATGTTTGTTGTGAGTTCCAACTTTGAATGCTTGATTGTATGAACATTTCCCCTAGAGTGACACTAGAGTTGAGTGTTCTTGTTGGTAACCTTGTGAGTGAGTGGCACACCACTAGCGTTAGACAAAGCTAGGTTGGAGAGGGTTGAGAGGGTGAGTCGAGAGGTACAGGAGCATCCCCTTTCCCCTTCAACATGATAGATTCTACCTCTGTTCCTCGAGTTCTTTGCGGCCATAATAGAGTGAATGATCTAAGGGAAGACCACCCGCTGGGGCTTAGTTGCGCGTGCAACAGAGTGAAGCATTGAGGTGATCTTAGTATCTAGGGCTTAATTGTTATTAGGGACCTTCCACCTGCACCAAAGGGTTAGGTCTATAATTCGGAAGAGATTTATCACTTGGAATCCCTAGAGCTTATTGCAACTCTATTCGAGTGCGAGGTTGAGAGGTTATCTAATCTCTCCTTCGTGACATTTATAGAGTTAGCATAGTTGACCTTAAATTTGGGACTATGTATTTAAGAATTTCCATAACTCACCATTGCATTGATTAGGAAGCATAATAGAGGGTTCTTGCACTTGAAACAATTGTCCTAAGCGGAGCATTATCCGAGTACCCCATCTTTATCGATTGCCTTACCTCCTCCTTTACTCGTGCTCTCTTACTTGTTGTTTTTACTTTTGAGAATTGAATCATTGTCACACTTATCACTATTGATCATTCACATAGCTAAGAAGCGGATTAAGTGTTTTTATTCCCTACTCCCTGTGGATTCGATACCTGCTCATCCGGGATTATTACTTCGACAAACCTGTGCACTTGTGGAATACGCAAGGGGACCTTGTCAGATTCCCAATCCAACCCTATTTAAGCCGCGATTCCACCCGATTTTTATGGTCATTTTTTCCCCTTTTCTCCAACTTTCATCCATCTTTCAGGAGGCCGTCGGCTAGGGTTTAGAGAGGCTTTTGGTACATCTTTGGAGTAGTTTTAAATATTCAACACTGTGTTCCACTTGGAAGAAGGTTATTGGGGGAGCTTTCGTCGGCACCGATCCAGCGAGGTGTGCCCTAGGCCGAACAAGGGGCCTTTGTAGAAGACTTGGCTACTTCACAAGACCATCGACATGACTACTAAGCGGGTTTTCTTATGGAACACTTGTTTTTACTTTTGATTTCATTGTTGATTGTAATGTGCTTCATGGAGAGCTAAACCCCCTAATGGGTACTTGGATTTTGTAAACCCTAGGATGTTATTGTTTCATTGATCTTTTATTATGCTTTCCTTAATTGATGTTTCAATTGAGTTCCAATCTTGAATTCTTGTTGAATGATTTCTCCATTAGAGTGACACTAGGATTGAGAGTCCATCTTGGTAACCATTGTAGATGAGTGACACACTATGAGGGTTAGACATAGCTTGATTGGAGAGGGTTGAGAGGGTGAGTTGAGAGGTAGCGGAGCATCCCCTTTCCCCTCCAGTATGATTTATCCTACCTCTATTTCCTTGAGTTCTTTGCGGTCACAATAGAGTGAAGTTCTAGAGGATGAACTCTGATGGGGCTTAGTTGCGTGAGTAATAGAGTGAAGCATTGAAGTGACTCTAGTGTCTAGTGCTCAAATGTGACTAAGAGCCTTTCGCCTGGATCAAAGGGTTAGGCATATAAATAGGAAGAGGGTTTATCACTTGGATTCTCTAGAACACCATCCAACTTTACACAGTGTGAGATGTTGAGACTTAGCGATTTTTCCACCGGGACATAGTGTAGAGTTAGCTACGGTTGACCTTAGATTTGCGACCGTATGCTTAAGGATTTCCACAACTCAATAAGCATTGATTAGGAAGTATAATAGTGGGTCTTGCACTTGAAACATTAATCCTAGGGGGAACATTGTCCAAGTACCCCACTTCTATCGATTGCTTTATCTCTCACTTACTTGTGCCTCTCATTCTTATTCCTTTTATCTTTGTTCACATTACATTTTATTGACACTATCATTGTTCACTTTCATGTGGTTAAGTAGCAATTTATGTATTTTTACTTTCTCCTCCCTGTGGATACGATACCCTACTCACCTGGGAATTTATTACTCGACAAACCCATGCACTTGCGGGTCACACTCAAGGGGCGTTATCAAGTTTTTGGCGTTGTTGCTGGGGATAACCGTTTAGAGATACTATGCACTTTGTTATCTTAGCTATTCATTCATTCTATTTCATATCTTCTTATTCTATCATCTGTCTAATTTTGTTTTCATTATTTTGGTGCAGCTCCAGGTTATGACCCGAGGCAAGCCTTTGACATTGCTTGAAGGTGATCATGAACTTGAGCATACACTCAGAAGAAGGGGTAAAGAACCTGTACAAGAACCAATGAATCTAGCTGAAGTGGAAGTTTAAGGATCTGACAACATGGCAGAACAGAATAAACAACAGAGAACAATCTCTCTTTATGCCAAACCATCAGTATTGGAGACACAATCGAGCATTGTGCGGCCCCCAATCATAGCTCAGAATTTTGAGCTAAAGCCAGCATTCATCCACATGTTACAGCAATCTGCACAGTTCAATGGTTTGGCCGATGAGGATCCAAACAGTCACATAGAGAATTTCTTGGAAGTGTGTGATATGCTCAAGATCAATGGTGTTACGGATGATGCCATCAAGTTCAGAGCCTTCCCATTTTCCTTAAAGGAGGGAGTGAAGCAGTGGCTACACTCATTACCTAGTGCATCGATCAGTACATGGGAGGAGATGGTAGAAACTTTTCTTGCCTGTTATTTTCCTCCCCGAAAATCTGCAAAGCCTAGGAATGAGATCTCGTCCTTTGTGCAAATGGAAATGGAGTCTCTATTTAAGACATGGGAAAGGATCAAGGAACTCCTGCAAAAATGTCTTCAACATGGGTTTCCAGAGTGGATGATCATTCAGACTTTTTACAATGGTTTAAACCCAAGTACAAGATAGTTACTTGATGCAGTGGTAGGAGGTACCGTAGGTAGCAAGACCCCTGGAGAAGCCTGGCAATTGATTGAAGAAATGGGTTGTACAGGTACCAATGGAATGCTAGGGAGAAGAAGAAAATGGCTGCCATCCATGAGATCAATGCGGTTACGTCATTGGCAGCACAAATGAAGGCATTGAGTAATAAGTTTGGCACTATAACTTCTTCGAGATTGGCGGGCGTAACGAGTTATGATGGATGTGGAGGGGGATATGCCCCATCTGATTGCCCGATAGGTATTGGTGGTACACCATCCGTTGAGCAAGTTGACTATGTGGGTAATGCAATGAGAAACCAAGGCAATCCTTATAGCAATACCTACAATTCGGGTTGGAGGAACCACCCAAATTTCTCATGGAACAACCAAGGCAGCAAAAGGCCACCGCACCACCAGGTTTCCAACAACTTGCCCTGAACATGGAGAATAGAGTTTTAGACATGGAGACCCAGATGACAGATTTGGAGAAAGCCTTGACTAGATTTGTACAATCATCGGATACAAGGTTCCAATCAGTCGAGGCTACACTTCGCAACCATACCCCTTTATTGCACAAAGTAGAGAATGAAGTGGGGCAAATTGGGAAGTCTCTATCAGAGAGACCACAAGGTAGTTTGCCTAGTAATACTGAAACCAACCCATGTGAACATGTGAAGGAGATCACTTTGAGAAGTGGTCATGAGATGTAGGGCAAACTTTATAGTGAGAAGACCAATGTTGAGGAACCGGATGTCGTGGAGGTTGAGGAAAGAGTTAACAAAGAAAAAGAGGTGGCACTCCTACCTTACTAGCTAAGAAGCCCTTATCCTTCAAGATTGAAGAACGTCCAAAATGATGAGCAATACAAGAAGTTCTTAGGTCTTTTTAAGGAATTACACATCAACATTCCTTTTGTAGAGGCGTTGTCTCAAATGCCTCGGTATGCTAAGTTGTTGAAAGATTCTTTGACTAATAATAGGAAATTGGAAGAGTGCATTGGTGGTCTTAGATGCATTTTGCTCGGCGGTCTTACAAAAAAATATGCTGAACAAAAATAAAGACCCAGGAAGCTTTATTATCCCGTGCAACATTGGCAATTTGGGTGCTGATAAGTGCTTGTGCGATATGAATGTGAAGCATTCTTTCCTTATGTTAAGCATTACTTTTCTCCGGTTTTTATACTAATATGTGCGTTTTTATGTTACTTTTATGCAGGTAGGGTTGTGAGGCTGATTATGAAGGAAAGAAGCCAATGTGGGTCATAATGCACCGATTTTAGAGGAGATCTTGCTAAGATTCAAACGTGAAGACATAGGTCGGGTGTGAGATGCTAGAGTGTGTGCCAACCTCCTCATATTTTAGTTAGCATAACCATTTGGAGGGGCACAAGGGCAGTCATACTCAAGCTTTCCGATTTATTCATATAGAATAAGATCTCCACCAACTTTTCCATCATTGAAGAAGCAAAGCGATCCACGATGTGAACATGTACCTATTTGCGTTACCTCAATGAAAATAAGGATTCGGGAAGTATTTCAGGTGGATACTGTAGCAGAGAACTGTAGCAAAAGATTGTAGAAGCACTGTTCACAGCCGGCTGAGAAAACTGCAGAACAAAGAATCCACACGGGGCTGTCGAAATTCCACACGCACGTGTGAAAAATCCACAGGGGCGTGTGGATCCCTGATTCCAGCCCTATTTAAGGCCGATTCCGCCCCGATTTCAGCATTCTTTTCGCCATCTTTTCCCCAACTTGAGAAAGGGCTTCGGCTAGGGTTTTGAGAGGTATTGGCTAGGGTTTTGGAGAGGTTCTATGGCTCTAATATCGTGCGTCATTTGGAAGAAGGTTATTGGGAGAGCTTTCGTCGGCACCGATCCGGCAAGGTGTATCCTAGACTGGATAAAGAACCCTTTGAGACGAGTAGAGGACTCTCCACAAGACCATCGACACGACTATCGAGAGGTTTTCTATGGATTCATTGCTTTTACATTCTATTTCTTTGATTGTAATTAGCTCCATGGAGAGCTAAACCCTTAGTGGGTACTTGGGTATTTGTAATCCCCAGAATGTATTCGTTTCATTGAATCTCTTGATTATGCTTTCAATTAATTAATGTTTATTGTGAGTTCCAACCTTGAATGCTTGATTGTTTGAATACTCCCCTAGAGTGACACTAGGGTTGAGAGTTCTTGTTGGTAACCTTGTGAGTGAGTGACACACAACGAGTGTTAGACAAAGCTAGGTTGGAGAGGATTTAGAGGGTGAGTTGAGAGGTACAGGAGCGTCCCTGTTCCCCTCCAATGTGTTAGATTCTACCTCCGTTCCTCGAGTTCTTTGCGGTCATAATAGAGTGAATGGTCTAAGGGATGACCTTCTACAGGGGCTTAGTTGCGGGTGGGATGGAGTGAAGCATAGAAGTGATCTTAGTATCTAGGGCTTAATTATGGTTAGGGACCTTCAACCTGGACCAAAGGGTTAGGTCTATAATTAGGAAGATATTTATCACTTAGAATCCCTAGAGCTCTTTGCAATTCTATGCGAGTGCGAGGTTGAGAGGTTATCCAATCTCTCCTCCGAGACATGTATTGAGTTAGGCATGGTTGACCTTAGATTTGGGACTATGTAATTAAGGATTTCCATGAATCACTATTGCATTAATTAGGAAGCATAATAGAGGGTTCTTGCACTTGAAATGATTATCCTAGGCTGAGCAATATCCGGGCACCACATCTTTATCGATTGCCTTACCTTCTCCTTTACTTGTGCTCTCTTACTTGTTGTTTTTACTTTTGAGAATTGAGTCATTGTCACATATATCATTATTCACTTTTCACATAGATAAGAAGCGAATTTAGTATTTTTATTCCCTACTCCTTGTGGATACAATACCCACTCATCCGGGATTATTATTTCGACAAACCCGTGCACTTGCGGGATATAAGCAAAGGGACCTTGTCAGGTGTAGAGATGGCATTGGCGGACTCAGGGGCCAGTATCAACATCATGCCATACTCTTTCTTTCAGAAGCTAGGCTAGGGAGAGCCTAGGCCCTCTTGGATGACAATGCAATTGGCAGACTGAACGGTGAGACATCCGAGAGGCATCATTGAAGACGTGCTTGTCAAGGTGTACAAGTATATATTTCCTGTAGACTTTGTAGTGTTAGATGTCGATGAGTATGTAGATGTTCTTTGATACTTGGGAGGCCATTCTTACGCACTTCCAAGCCACTAATCTACATGGATGGTGGGGAGTTGACACTGAGGGTTGGAGATCACAAGCTCACATACCGCCACGCCGAAGCCATGCGACATTCTCTTGACTTTGATGATACTTTATATTTTCTAAACACTACTGATGAACTAATCGATGAATATGTTGCAGTAAATGTTGAATCCGGACCCATACGAGAAGGAGGAGTTGATGATGCTTGGTCTAGAGGAAAAAGCACTACCTACTACTGGGATCATGAAAAATATGCTCCGAAAGATGAAGCGAGTGAGAAGATCCCACATGAAATGCCCCAAGGCTATTGGGTATGTGCATGAAAGGAACAAGTGTGACAAGTCCTCAAATGGTAACAAGATCGACAAGTCACCCTCTGCCTTCAAGAGGTTATGTTCATCATGCTTCCAAGTTATGGGTAAGAGGGAAACCTTCATCTATCAGCCACCATGAGGTAATACAAGGTACGTTAAGCTTAGTGACGTTAAACAAGCGCTTTTTGGGAGGCAACCCAAGTCTTTATTGTTTTTCTAGTTTATAGTTTAGTGTTTGCATGAATAAGGTTTTGAGTGTTGGTGTCCTGATTTTGATATGCTATTGCTATGATTTTCTTGTGGATCTTTGGTCCACACGCGTGTTTAAATGAGGATGGCAAAGATTTTGGTTGTTTGAGCATCTCGTGCATTTTTCTCTGGTGTATTTGCATAATGAAAGCAGGCTCTAAGTGTCTTTATATGTTAAGGAATTTTCTGCATAGCCTAAAGAGTTTTCTAAGGTATCCAGACAAAACACACGGGCGTGTGGAATTTTCACACCTTTTTTCCCTTCCCACATCTTTTTCCCTTCCCAAAACCTCTTTCTTCCGTTGTATGAATTGATCAATCCCAAAGAGAGATGCTTGTTCCATTACCTTAGGATTTGGTTCTTCTTGTATATTTTTAACTTAAGAATAGCATGACACTAGCAAATCCCCTTGAAAATTTTCTCGCTCACTAGCACAATCTTCATTTACACAATACAAAATCTCAAAATTATATTCAACTTCTTTCTTTTCATTTTCTACACCAATGTACTCCATTTGCCAAACTTCATCAATGTTGATCATGACCTCATCATGTCCCGGAGACACTTGCCTTGCTTTTTCAAATTCTTCTTTTTCCTTAGCAAGCATGTTCAAGATCTCTCCTAATTGATGCTCAAGGTTTTTGATGGAGATCTCGAGACAACTTAATTTGGCCTCAATATTTTGAAAACATGCATCGGTTGCTTCAATAAATCTCGGTAACACTCTTTCCAACTGAAGTGCATCTTCTTCAACTTTCTCATCCCAATGAAGTTCTTGATGAGGTGCTTCCCATTATTATCCATCAATATCCCATAAGTGATTTGGGTAGCTCCTTCGAGTTGGATGATATGTGGTGCGACATAGATTGTATTGTTGATGAACACTAACAAGTCAATCAATTTTTCTAGTGACAGCATCAACCTGTGAACATAATTCCATAAGTGGATCAATCATCATTCAAGTTCCATGCAAGAAAAAAAGTAAATAAGACAAAAATAAAAACAAAAATAGAGACGGTGGAAAAAGATAGAGTGAAATAGATAAAAAAACAAAAATAAAAAAATCGATGAGAATGATGGAAGAAAAAAAGAAAGTGTGGACTAGACAAAAATAAAGAAAAAGATAAGTGGCTAGAGCCATAAAAGTCCTAGCATTCCTAGTATCCCGTTTCCCCGACAGCGGTGCCAAAAAAACTTGACACGTCCGAATACGGCGTGTAACCCGCAAGTGCACGGGTGTCGAAGTAATAAAAATACCCGGTGAGTCGTGTGAGTCGAATCCACGAGGGAACAGATACTACTAGTACTAACTTCTTCTACGCTTTCTAGCCCTAATGATAAATGGAAAGGTGTGGTGATCTAATGTGCGAGGAAATGAATACGGGAGATGAACATACAGGGGTGAAATGGAGGGAGAATCTCAATCAATAAAGATGAGATATCCGGGCAATGCTCCCTCTAGGATCTAACATGAAGTTCCAGATTCGCTAAATGCTTCTAAGCCGAGTCTAATAAGTCGAGGTAATCCAAAAACAACCGGCCCTTTCCTCGAAGCCACTGGTACTAGTCCCCTACAAGGTCCCGGTAGAGAAATCTCTCAATCTCAAGACCTCATACACAATATGACCACAATACGCTCTAGGGACACCTAAGAGTGAAACCAATTTCTAAAGATAGATCCAACACCAATTCCTTGCGAAGGATCCCTAAACCCCTACAAGGTCTTGGCAGAGAAATCTCTCAATCTCACACCTCACACCAAATATGGTTGCATAGAGTCTAGGGAATACAGAGATAAAAAACACTCAATTGGAAGGGAAAGGGGACGCTCCACTATCTCATGACTCACCCTCTCAACCCTCATTAACCTTGAAGTTCTAACTCTAATGGAGATCTCTCTCTCATCAAAGTAACAAATCATACATATAAAATCAACTACAAGGATCAATAAAACATGCAAGCAATGGGAACACAAGATTAAAATTCAAATCAACTCGGATTAACTAGAAACATAAAGCAAATCAATACAAAAGAATAGATCCTAGGGTTCACATGCCCAAGTACCTACTAGGGTTTAGCGCTCCATGGGGCACGTTACAAGACAATGATTAATACAATGAAAAACAACAAAAACCATAGAGAAAATCACCTTGAATTCGTGATGATTGGCCATGGTGGGTAGTTCAATGTCTTGAAGGATTCCTCTCTGAAGCTAGGTCGCCGGTGGTTTCCCAAGTGCTATGACGGTGAAGAAAACTATCAAAGTTGGTGAAGAACAACCTCCAAATTGGCAAAGACCTCCTCTCTAAAACCCTAGCCATCTCACCCCTCAAGATCCGCACAAAAGATGTCAAAGAATAGGGCAAACGACCTGTTTATAGCCCAAAACCGCGCAGTCACGTGCCCCCACGCACCCATGTGGATTTTCCACTCGCCCGCATGGGTTGCAGGAATTTCCACGCGGGCGCGTGAATTTCCACGTGGGCGCATGAACATGGTCCAAACACTCTTCTCTTGAGGCCATATGTCTGAGTACAAGTCCATGTGGTAGGCTATAAGACTTTTCTTCATCGATGCATCTTTGAAAGGTCTTGCAATCTTAACAAAGAGAAGAAACATGAAGATGTGCCTGCCTTTGTACCCTTCCAACTAGTGGATTGACTTGAATCCTCTTGGATGTTGGCACACATCTGCATGTTAATGAACTCCTCTCATGTCTTGGTCCTTGGAATTGAACTAGAACTCCCAACATTGTGTCTGTATAGCCTATCTTTGCTTCCTTTTTACTCTTCAAGACATTCACAACCTATATGTATAAAAGAACACCAAATACACAATATGAGACATAAACCATGGTAAAAATGATGCTCAATGCATGTAAAATATATATAAAAATATGTCTACTCAAGCACTTATCAGTAGCGATAATCACAAGTTTTCAGGGTTGTGGGGTTCGCATATGCCATCCGATTGTCATATCTCGATTGCTACTCTAGACTCAATTGAACAAGTAGATTTTGTGGGTAATTTGTAAAGTGGACAAGGTAATTCTTATAGGAACACCTACAACCAAGGGTGGAGGAATCACCCAAATCTCTCATGGGGCACTCAAGGGCAACAAAAGGATGCTGCACCACCAGGATTTCAACAAACTCCTTCGATTCCAGAGAGAGTTTCTGAGTTAGAAAGGGTTTTGTCAAAGTTTATTCAATAAACCGACACAAGGTTCCAAAACATAGAGGCAACACTCCGTAATCACACCGCTTTCTTGCATAATTTAGAGAATCAAGTGGGACAAATAGGGAAGTCACTAGAGGAAAGGCCTCCAGGAAGCTTGCCAAGTAACACTGAAACTAACCCAAGAAGGCAAGTGAAGGTGATAACTTTGAGGAGTGGACGAGTGCTCTAAGAAAAGCTCATTGCTGAAAAAAATTCTGAAATTCTTCGAGCTAAAACGCACACTGGTTTCATCCGTCCAACTAAGTGACCTCATTGTTTTGTACGGCTGGACAAGATGCAACAGATGATGTTATCAATACTCCTCAATTACCGGATGGATGCATACGTATTTTACAAGTTTTAATTTGTTTATTTTTTGTTACTGTTTTTTATTATGTTGTTTCCTGATAAGTGCCTGTGTGTTAAGAATGCAAAGTGTTCTTTCCTTACAATGAGCATTACTTTTATCAGGTTTAAGAGTTAATGCATGTGTATTTGTGTTCTTTTGCGGATTTAGGGTTGTGAAGCTGAGTATTAAGAAAAGAAGCCAAAAGTAGATTGTGAACGCACTATTTAGTGGAATCCTGGAAGGAACAAACGCGAAGACATAAGTGGGGCTCTAAGATATGTGAATGTGTGCCAAACTCCATGTAGTCAAAGCATTACAATGAGTTGGAGAGGAACAAAGGCAGTCACATGTGAGTATCCCGACTTGCGCATTGATAGCAAGATGTTCACCAATAAGGACTTTCATCGAAGAAGAGTTGCAATCTATGGCATAAATGTGTGCCCATTTATGTTGCCTCAATGAAAAGTGTGGAATTGGGAATATTTTGGTGGACCACTATAGCAGTTTACTGTAGAAAATCACTATAGCAAAATACTGTAGTAGTTATTGTTCACAGCCGGCCGAAAATCAGGTTTCAGAGAATCTACACTGGAGTGTGGAAATTTCCCACGCCCATGTGGAAATTCCATAGACCCGTGTGGAGAATTGACAGGGGCGTGTGGATGCCCGATTCCAGCCCAATTTAAGCCGTGATTCAGCCCGATTTTTGGAGAATCTTTTCATCCTTCTCTCTAACTTCTCCCCATCTTTTGAGAGGCCCTCGGCTAGGGTTTTGAGAGGCTTTTGGCAAGTCTTTGGAGTGGTCCTACGGATTCGACACCACGCTTCTCTTGGGAGAAGGTTATTGGGGTAGCTTTCATCGGCACCAATCCGGCGAGATGTGCCCTATGCCGAACAAGGTGACCTTTGGAGAAGAAGAGGCTACCCCACAAGACCATCAGGTTTTCCTATGGATTACTTGATTTTACTTTCGATTTCATTTTTGATGGTGTCTTCCTCCATGGAGAGTGTTGAGAGGATGAGTCGAGAGGTAGCGAAGCATCACCTTTCCCCTACAGTGTGATTTATCCTATCTCCAATTCCTATAGTTCTTTACGATTACAATAGAGTGAAGAACTAAAGCATGAACTCTTCTAGGGCTTACTTGAGCGAGCAATAGAGTGAAGCGTTGAAGTGACTTTAGTATGTATGGCTTAATTGTGATTAGGGGTCTTTCGCCTAGACCAAAGGGTTAGATATACACATAGGAATAGGGTTTATCACTTGGAATCCCTAGAACTCCATGTAACTTTTCTTAATCGACGTATCTTTGAGAGGTCTTGCAATCTTTACAAAGAGAAGGAACATAAAGATGTGGATGACTTTGTGCCATTCCAACTAGTGAATTGACTTGAATCTTCTTGAATGTTGGCACACATCTCCACGTTTATGAACTCCTCTCGTGTCTTGGTCCTTGAATTGAACAAAAACTCTCGACATTGTGTCTTTATAGCCTATCTTTGCTTCCTTTTTACTCTTCAAGGCATTCACAACCTATATGCATAAAAGAACACCAAATACACAATATGAGACATAAACCATGGTAAAAATGATGCTTAATGCATGTAAAACATATATAAAAATATGTCTACTCAAGCACTTATCATTTACCTTTATCTTAGGATCTCCATGTACTTAATGAAAATCGTAGGGATGTTGGTTAGGGAGAAATTCCATTTAACACTCGTATCAGATTAAGGTTCAATCGCTGAAAAATCAAGGTTAATCTCATCTTGAGATCCCTCGGTCTACATCTCCCTTTCTATGTTCTATTGTACATCCATGTGTCATGATTACCCCTCAAGGGGACCCACATCCATAGGCCTTTGCATATTATTGTAGCTCTTGCAATCACTTGTCTTGTTCCTTAATTCATATAATTGTATTTTGTTTACTTTCTTGCATTGATTAGAGTAATTCACCATGCTTAAGATGTTAGGTTAGATAATAGGTCATGAAGGGGTAATAGGAGCTCCTTCACCCCGTGGAATACGATCATTGTGTTCTTACACGAGGTATTACTTGGCAATCCCTTACACTTGCGAGGAAGTGATAAGTGTCTAAATGTACATATTTGAGTACATGTATTTTATACACTTAGCATGTATTTTTGTAGGAATGGATGCCCGTTTTATGATTAATCATGTATATTTGCATTGTAGGGCATGGAGGAGCCATGGAGAACACAAGAATACGATTTGGGTGAGAAAGAGAAGAAACCAGGTCTCACATTAATATAGCATATTCATTGTAGCACATTACTATAGCTGAAGTACTATAGAAGATGTTTTATATTAAGACATGAAAAACTTATAGGCCAATTGGTAAAGGTTATGATTTCCTATTGGTGTTTCCTGGATCAAATTCCATCCATGACACCAATTTTTTAGAAGTTTAACTTGTAAAAAAAAATTTGAATTTAATAATAAACTATTACTTAACAAAATAATAATAATAATGTAGAAAACTCAGCGGGCCAAACGGGCTTGGCCTAGACCCGGCGGGTACTGTGATAAATTGGGACGGGCCCGATTCATTCTATGAGTGAACCGGACCTAGAGGTTCTGCTGCTTCAGCCCGGCCCAGCGGGCTTTCCCTGTTGCACGGGTCGGTTCTGGTTCTGGCTTCTGATGAACCAAACCCGGCGAATCTAGCCCGATGAGCACGATTAACAGACATGTGCCCCTCTCTACATATAAGTTTATACCCATCTGTGTATAACTAATCCTTACATGTATATGGAGAGAGAGAGAGAGAGAGCTGCATGAGGGTCATGGCATCGCACCATCTTTGTATAACTGATCCATACATGTATCTAGAGAGAGAGAGAGAGAGAGATGCATGAGGGTCATGCCGGCGCCTGCATGAGGGTCTTTTTCTCTTATTCATTATTATATATCCATTTATAAAAATTAAAAATATATTAAATATTTTTTAAATAAATTTATTTTTTATTTTTAATGTGTTTCCACCCTTTCCTAATATAATCTAAAAAGTGTAAAGTACCATTTTGAGATGGAATAATAGATAATTGATGTACAGATAAGTTAATGAAATTTGATGGAATTTTATATAAGGGTAAATTTAGATAGTTGGTATAATTTTTTTTTATAATATTTAAGACTTTAAACTAGTTTTAGTTAAGCTTCTTAATCAGTGTAAATCAACTAAAATTACCTTTATTTAAATATTTATAATGGCTATTCGCATATAAGTATCTAACAATCAGTGTAAAAGTAATTCATATATAACAATCCGTGTATAAGTAATCCATACATGTATCTAGAGATAATTCATAAAAACCATCCACATATAAGTATATAACAATCTGTGTATCAGTAATGCATACATGTATTAAGAGAGAGAGAGAGAGAGCAGCAGCATGAGTGTCATGGTGGTGCTTGCATTTGAACCTCCAACTCAACCTTCAGGATGGTGGGTGCCCTTGTGAATCATCAGAAGGGTGGGAGTTGGTGGCGGCATCAAAAGAATTCCGGTATCCTGCCAAAGATTATGATAACCCTTAGAGCAATAATCATATCATTTCAACCTCTCTTTTGAAGATAAGGTAGGTTAGGTGACGTACTTGTGTTATGATCAATGAGGTTGGGGAAAGAGGGGAAGTGGGAAGGATGGAGATGGTCAAAGCGGTAGTGGGCGGGCATAGTAGATGGGGTTGGAATGTAAGTGGGGATGGCTAGGGTGGCGAGGGATTGGGCAAATGCAGCGATGGCCATGTGGATTTTTGGGCCGGAGGGGAAACGGTAGGGTTGGAAATGATCGACAAGGTAGTGGATGGCTGTTGGATTTTAGATTTTTCATTAACAGGTTGTATGTAATTATTGGGCTATAATAATTTAAATGAATGCCAATGTATGAAAACCTCAAGGTTATTTGTGTTATTCCTCTTAATTATATAAGCACAGTACACTTTTACTTTTTATCCAATGTGGAACTATCTATTATGTCACTTAATCATTCCAACACCCCACTTTTAGTTCAACTGGTTATATGGTCTTCTCTCTCTATTTTTTTATAAGCTGGAGATAGAGTTTTTTTTATACTAGTCCTTGGATTTTTATTCTTGGGTTGGTAAGCGTAATGGGCTTTGATACCATGTTGAATTTTAGATTTTATATTAGTAGGCCTTATTTAATGGTGGGGCTACGATAATCCAAATGTTTATGTCTCAGTTCTAATGCTTAAATGGGTTTTTATTGTGCAAATTCACAGTTGGTTTTGTTGTTTGTAAGGTATGTAAGGCATGAATATGCAATTAACACTGACAAAATCATTGTGTAGTAATGGTTTGGTGAGTGGAGTATAGATTATTTTGAAAAGGAAGTGGGTAATTCAGTCCTTTTTTCCCCAAGATTTATTGTATCCACAATCTTCCAGCTTCTATTCTCTCATATTCTATTTATGTCTTTATCTCTTACTCATTGTTATATTTTCATTTAAATATTTTTAATAATATTTAATATTTTTCATAAAAAAATTTATCTTTTATTTTTAATGTGTTTCTACATTTTCTAATACTTTTTGAAAATGCAAAGTACCATTTTAGATGGAATAAAAGATAATTAATATATAGATAAGTTAATTTAAATTTGATGGATTTTAAATAAGGGTAAATTTAGATTGTTAGGATAATTTTTTCATATCTTTAAGACTATAAATTCATTTTAGTTAAGCTTCTTAATCAGTGTAAATCAACTAAAATTACCATTATTTAAAGCTTTATAAAAGCCATCCACATATAAGTAGATAACCCTCTATATATAAGTAATTTATACTTGTAACTAGAGAAAATTCATAAAAGTCATCCACATATAAGTATATAACCATTTATGTATAAGTAATCCATACATGTATCTATAGAGAGAGAGAGAGAGAGAGAGAGAGAGAGAGAGCAGCAGCAGCAGCAGCAGCATGAGGGTCATGGCGACGCCTGCATCTGAACCTCCAACTCAACCTCCGGCATGGGAGGTACCCTTGTCACACATTGGAAGGTGGAAGTTGGCGGCGGCATAAAAAGAGTAACATTATACCACCCAAGATTGTGATGACCCCTAGAGCGATAATCACATCAACCCAACCTCTCTTATGAAGATAAGGCAGGTAGGTTAATGTAAGGGGGCTGTGATTGGTTCCATCAGGGATGGAGGGAAAGCGGGAAGGGTGTAGATGATCGATGGGATAGGGGTTGCTGGAGTGGTCAGGGTAGAAATGGTGGCATGGACAAACCGGCGGTGGGGGATTTGGTGGCTGCAGCGTTGAAGGTGTGGGTTTTAGAGCCGGAGGTAAAGCGGGAGCGGTGGAGATGGGCGATGAGGTAAGGGACTGCTGTTGGACTTTAGATTTTGTAGTAGTAGGCTATATTTAATGATTGGGCTATGATAATCCCAATAAAGGCCAATTGATAAGTGCTTGTGCGATACGAATCCGAAGCGTTCATTCCTTATGTTAAGCATTACTTTTCTCGGGTTTTTACACTAATATGTGTGTTTTTATGTTACTTTTATGCAGGTAGGGTTGTGAGGCCTAGTGTGAAGGAAATAGGCCAATGTGGATCATAATGCACCAATTTTGTAGGAAATCTTGCTAAGGTTGAAACGCGAAGACATAGGTCAGGTGTTAGATGCTAGAGTGTGTGCGAACCTCCTCGTATTCGAGTGGGCACATCCATTTGGACGGGCACAAATGCAGTCACATTAGTGCATTCCAACTTATGCACATAGAACAAGAGCTCCACCAACGTGTACACCATTGAAGAAGCAAGTGATCCATGACGTGAACGTGTGCCCGTTTGCATTACCCCGATGAAAGTATGGAATTGGGAAGCTATTCAGGTCGAATACTATAGCAAAGCACTGCAGCATATACTGTAGCAGCACTGCTCACAGCCGGCCGAGAAACCAGAGAAATAGAAAATCCACACGGGCGTGTGGAAATTATCCACGCCCGTGTGGAAATTCCGCAAGGGCGGGTGGAGCATCCACGCCCGTGTAGTCGCCCGATTCCAGCCCTATTTAAAGCCGCTTTAGCCCCGATTTTGCTATTCTTTTCTCCATATTTTCCCCAACTTGAGAGAGGGCTTCGGCTAGGGTTTCGAGGGGTATTGGCCAAGGTTTTGGAGAGGTTCTATGGCTTTGACATCGTCAGTCCTTAGGAAGAAGATTGGTAGGGGAGCTTCCGTCGAGGCGTATCCTATACCGGATGAGGGAATCCTTGGACAACGAGTAGAGCACTTTCCACAAGACCATCGACACGACTATCCAGGGGGTTTCTTTATAGATTCATTGCTTTTACATTCTATTTCTTTGATTGTACTTAGCTCAATGGAGAGCTAAACCCCTTGTGGGTACTCGAGTATTGTGAACCCTAGGATGTATTTGTTTCTTTGAACCTCTTTATTATGCTTTCAATAAATTGATGTTTATTGTGAGTTCCAACCTTTAATGCTTGATTGTATGAACATTTCCCTTAGAGTGAAGCTAGGGTTGAGAGTTCTTGTTGGTAACCTTGTGAGTGAGTGACACACCACGAGCGTTAGACAAAGCTAGGTTGGAGAGGGTTGAGAGGGTGAGTCGAGAGGTACAGGAGCGTCCCATTTCCTCTCCGGTGTGATAGATTCTACCTCCGTTCCTCGAGTTCTTTGCGGCCATAATAGAGTGAATGGTCTATGGAATAAACTTCCGCTGGGGCTTAGTTGCGTTGAGGTTAGGGACCTTCCACCTTGACCAAAGCGTTAGGTCTATAATTAGGAAGAGATTTATCACTTGGAATCCCTAGAGCTCAATGCAACTCTATGCAAGTATGAGTTGTTGAGATTGTTCGATTTCTCCTCCGGGACATGTATAGAGTTAGGCATAGTTGACCTTAGATTTGGGACTATGTAATTAAGGATTTCCGCGACTCACCATTGCATTGATTAGGAAGCATAATAGAGGGTTCTTCCACTTGAAACATTTATCCTAGGTGGAGCATTATCCGGGTACCCCATCTTTATCGATTGCCTTACCCCCTTCTTTAGTTTTGCTCTCTTACTTGTTGCTTTTACTGTTGGGAATTAAATCATTGTCACACTCATTATCATTGATCTTTTACATAGCTATGAATTGAATTAAGTATTTTTATTCCCTACTCCCTGTGGATTCGATACCCGCTCACCCGAGATTATTACTTCGACAAACCCGTGTACTTGCAGGGGAGCTAGGCTTTTAGAGATACTTTGCACTTTGTTTTCTTAACTATTTCACCACACATTCTATTTCACGTCTTCTTATTCTATCATTGTTCTAATTTTTCTTTTTCTTTCTTTTTGGTGCAGCTCCAGGTTATGACCCGAGGGAATCCATCAATATTGATTGAAGGAGATCCTGAGCTTGAACGTACACTTAGAAGAAAAGGGAAAGAACCTGTGCAAGAACAGCATAATTCAGCTGATTTGGAAGGAGAGGAATCTAAAAACATGGCAGAATAGAATGAGCAACAGGGAACACTATCCGACTATACCAGACCTTCAGTGTTGGGGAGACAATCGAGTATTGTTCGTCCCCCGATTACAGCTCAGAACTTCGAGCTAAAGCCGGCATTCATCCATATGCTGCAGCAGTCCGCACAATTCAACGGTTTGGCCGATGAGGATCCAAACAGTCACATAAAGAGCCGTCCCATTTTCCTTTAAGGGGAAAGTGAAGCAGTAGCTACACTCATTACGTAGAGCATCAATCACTACAAGGGAGGAGATGGTAGAAGCTTTTCTAGCCCGTTATTTTTCTCCCAGAAAATCAGCAAAGCTTAGGAATGAGATCTCGTCCTTTGTTCAGTTGGAATTGGAGTCTCTATTCGAGACATGGGAAAGGTTCAAGGAGCTCCTGAGAAAGTGTCCGGAACACGGATTCCCGGAGTGGATGATTGTTCAAACCTTTTACAATGGTTTGAACCCGAGTACAAGGCAACTCTTGGATGCGGCAGCAGGAGGTACCTTAGGTAGCAAAATTCCCGATGAGGCTCGTCAATTAATTGAGGAAATGGGGTTAAATAGCTACCAATGGAATGCTAAGGAGAAGAAGAAGGTGGTCGGTCTCCATGAATTGATGCGGTAACCTCATTGGCGGCGCAAGTAGAGAGTCTTAGTAAGAAGCTAGATCTCATAGCTTCGAATAGAGTTGCGTCCGTGACCAATTGCACCGGTTGTGGTGGAGGACATGCTCCCTCCGATTCCCGATCATTATTGGTGATGTTTCTTCAGTGGAAAACGTTGACTTTGTAGGTAATGGCATGAGACCTCAAGGGAACCCATATAGCAATACTTACAATTCAGGTTGGAAGAATCATCCCAACTTTTCATGGAGTAATCAAGGACCACAAAAGGCCATGGGGCCGCTGGGTTTCCAACAACAACAACAAGCCCCTCAGGTGGAAAAAAGAATTTCAGGCTTGGAAACCCGAATGACGGATTTAGAGAAACACTTGGCTAGATTTGTTCAATTTGCAAATACACGGTTTGAATCAATCGAGGCTACACTTCGCAACCACACCGCATCTTTGCACAAACTTGAAAATCAGGTGGGGTAAATTGCGAAGTCTCTCTCCGAAAGGCCACATGGAAGTTTACGAAGCAATACAGAAACCAACCCTATAGAACATGTGAAGGCGATCACTTTGAGAAGTGGTCGTGAGGTTGAAGGGAGGCTTCCCAGTGAGAAGCCAAAAGAACACGCACCCGAGGTTGTAGAGGTTGAGGAGGGAGCAAAGAAAGAGAAAGAGGTGGCATCCCCACCTTTCAAGCCAAGAATTCCTTATCCCTATAGATTGAAGAATGACCAAGGGGATGAACAGTATAAGAAGTTCCTGAGTTTATTCAAGCAACTCCACATCAACATTCCTTTTGTAGAGGCATTAGCTCAAATGCCTAAGTATGCGAAGTTCCTGAAAGACTTGTTGACTAACAAGAGGAAGTTGGAGGAGAGTGCTTCAGTGATGCTAGATGCTTCATGCTCGGCGGTGCTGGAAAAGAACATGCCGAACAAGAAGAAAGATGCAGGAGCCTTGCTGAAGCCATGTGGCATTCTCTCGATTTTGATGAAACTTTGTATTTTCTAGACACTACTGATGAGCTTGTTGATGAATACATACAGGAAATGTTCAACCCGGATCCATATGAAGGTTTGTTCAACCAAGAGGAGAGCAATGAAGAAGTAATGATGCTTGGGTCGACTTAAGAAGTAATATCTACCCCGGGGATATTGAAGAAGGTGCTCCGAAAAATGAAGAGGCCTAGGAGACGCCATCGAAAACGCTCCAAGACTGTTGGAGACGTACATGAACCAAGAAAGTTGGATGAACCATTGCTCGGCGATCCGAAGCCCAATAATACACCCTCTACCCTCAAGAGACTTTGCTCATCATGCTTTCAAGTCATGGATAAGAGGGCGACTTTCATTCATGAACCCCAGTGAGGTAAGGCAAGATACGTCAAGCTAAGTGACGTTAAACAAGCGCTTCTTGGGAGGTAACCGAAGTGTTTACTGTTTTCTTATCTTTTAGTTTAGTTTGTTTGTATGAATAAATTGTTAAGTGTTGGTGTCATAATTTTTAGATGCTTGTGCTGTGATTTTGTTGTGGATTTTTAAAATTCATCGTGTGTTTTATGAGGAATTGGCGAAAGTTTGGTCGTTTGAGCTCTATTTTATATTTTTCACTGGTAAAATTTGCATAATAGGGTAGGCTCTGAGCGTGTAAACATGTTCATAAATATTCCGTAGAGCCTGCAGATTTTTCTAAGTCATCCAGAGAAAAAACACGGGCGTGTGGAATTTCCACACGCCCATCGTGGTTGCACTGCGAGCTCATCCAGAGAAGGCATAGGGGCGTGTGAATGACCATGCGACTATTACACGCCCGTGGGTAATTTCTGCATGGGCGTGTGAATTCCTGCAGAGTTGGACAGATTTTCCCGAGAGCACACAAGGGCGTGGACTCGCCCCTGTGAGTGACCTTGTGAACCACTGCAGGCGTGGGTAATTTCCACTGCGCCCGTGTGAAACTCTGCAGGAGGAGTTCTCTCCATCCCAGAAGACACAGGGCGGCTGCACTGTGAGTTTAGCATGTGAATGTCCACGCCCGTGGGGAAATTTCCAGCAGGGCGTGTGAAACACTTAGTGTTTTCTCGGATGTCCAGGGAAGCCACAGGGGGCGTGCGGCTGCCCCTGTGGGTCGGGGACACGGGCGTGGGTATTTTCCGCACGCCCGTGCGAGAGAAGTCAGAGTCAAAGGAGCGTTTTCCCGAAAGAACAAAGGGGCGTGCGCACACCGCTGTAGTGCTGTTGAAGTGAGGTGTACGGGCATGGGGAATTTCCACACGCCCGTGTGGATGCACAGAACGCCAAAAGTCGTGGGCTCTGTTTAAAAGAGGATAGTTCCTCTCCCTCATCACGACTTCTATTCGCCTGAAAACACTCTCACAGTATTCTCCAAGTTCAGAGTGCTAATTTGGTGGGATTTTAGTGAAGTTTTCTGACCGGTTCTTCATTTTCTCACTCCATCGCGTCGGTAAGTTGTTTTTGTTTTTATCATCTTCCTTGCCAATTCATGGTTTCTATCGATTAACCTGGTTAATAATGCTTCATTTCTTCAATTGGAAAAATGATTTATGTTTAGAATGAAGTTAGAAGTACTATTAAGTTGTATTTTTGGATTGTTAAAGCGTGACTGTGCGGTGCTCACGCCCCGTGGATCCACACGGGCGTGCGGAAAGTCCACACGACCGTGTGGATTTCTGCAGCATTGGTTTATCAACTTGTTTGATCAATTTCATTTAAATCTTGCATATTATGGCACCTAGGTCAAAGAAGCAAGCTGATAAGAGACACGTGAGTCATCTCCTGAGCCCGAGGACATGCGGTTTGCATTTCTAGAGCATCAGATTTGCTATGAGCGCCTGTCGAGGCTCTGTTTTGGGTAGACTCGATTCTAAGACACGACTATATTGCGAGATCTGCAGCAGTGAGATGATTTTGCTGATAAGATCGAGGATCTCATCTCAGAAGGTGGTTGGCGGCAGTTGCTGATGATTAGACAGCCAGCCATCCGAGAGTTTGCACTAGAGGTGCTACCATCATTCGAGTTTGATAAATCGTATGCGAGCTTCGACAGTGTGGACACCATTCAGTTCAGAGTATTTGGACACCACCGTAGCTTGAGCATTACGCAGTTTTCAGTAGTACTTGGCTTGTACGAGGAGGCATTCACAGATACAGAGGAATATGCGCAGTTAGCGACTGATTACCCTGGAACCTTGACCCCGCAGAGAGCTTACAGAGTGTTATGTGGTCATGGTCAGTATGAGTAGGGGGTGTCCAAGGCCACGTGCCTTTCCCGACCTGCATATAGATACTTGCATGCCATTATGAGTAGGTCGGTGAATGGCCGTGGTGATAGCACTGGTGTCCTAAGCCGTCAGGAGCTACTATACTTGTAATGATGGTATAACGAGTACCGATTCACTTAGGGCACATCCTGGCAGAGTACATCAGACATCAGAGATACTATGCTAGACTGGGAGCGATCTTCTCGGGCCCCTACATTACGAGATTAGTGCTGGGCATGGGTCTCTTGGATTCGATTCACGGGGCAGAGAAGATGAGTGTACCTACTCCCCTGAGTCTAGAGTTGATGGGCATGGTTCGCAGGGTTCAGACAGGGGTTTTTGCTTTAGTACTACCAGCTCCAGAGATAGCCGGAGATGAGGGTGATGAAGCCGGAGCATCTCAGCCCGTTCTCGAGCCTCAGCCAGCAACGATGGAGATAGAGGCACCTCCAGTTGCAGAGGAGCCACCCCTAGTACATATGTTTTCACCATCTCGAGCCAATGATCGCTTTGAGAGGCTCAAGAATGCTATAGGGGTGGTCCGAGCTAAGGTTGCTGAGATTAGGACTACGCAGGCTACTTAGTACACAGAGTTCATGGCGGCGTTTCGACGTGTTACGATGAGATTTTAGAGCGAGACATCGCCTCATCATTTGTATTATGCGGCGAGGATTTCTCGAGGCCCCCTCGGTTACATCCGAGCACCTCCATCCTCGACCTCGAGCACCCGGGGTGGACCCACCGAATCGTCTCCGAGCAACAAATGCTGAAAGACAGGAGCCCCGAGGCAGACCGACATTTGACTTCTCCTTTACTTTCTTGCATTTTTATTTTATTTTTTTCTTGTTTTTTTAGACTTGTTCACTCGAGAAAGGATTCTCCTTCACGAGTTTATTTTTCATTTTTCGCATCATCGAGTTGTATTCATTGCTTCATCTTTTATATACACTCGAGTTATTTTGTCTTTATTGAGCTTCACTGAACCATGTCGTGTATGCGTGCAGATGGTCTTGTCTTCTTGGGAATTGAGACTTAGTCATGGGTACGGCCAAGGTGATGAGGCACTTGGCCATGTGAGCCTCTCAACCCGTCGGAACACTACTTCCATGGAATTAGCTTCATCAAACGCAACACTAGGAGTCTGGGGAGTATTGTTTTGATTGCTTCTTCCACATTTGCTTTTGAATGATATATATATTTTGAGTGACCTTGCATGTGTATATTGAAGACAATGTACAACTTAAGTGTGGGGGGGAAGTTTCATAATGCGCACATCTTTTCTATTATTCTTGATTGATATATGCTTACATAGCAAATGGCGGTTCACCTTAGTTGCAAATATTGTATTCTTAAGTCTAGGAGAATTGTTAACATTGAATGTTTTCATGCTCTAGTTCTTGCTGGAATTTTTAGGAATTTTTGCCCCATTTACACTTAGTGCACTACTCACTCTTTGAACTCTATTGGAAACTCATGTTCGATGTTAAAAGGACTAGTTAGGTTTATTTTATTGTATGAAATTCTAAAAATAAAAAATAAAATGATGAAAATGAAAAGAAGGGACAAAATAGTTTTATTGTTTATTTATGTTTGTTGGGTGGAAAGAGCTACGACCTATGAAGTATGAAGCTACTCTCATAAGTCGGATATTAGTTATGCCCTAATGAGAGAAAGAGCTATCTCATAGGATGAGTGAAAGCTACCACTCGGGTAGAAAGAGCTACCACCTCGAAAGTGTGAAAGCTACCTCAGAGGATGTGTGAAGCTACTACCATCTTTGAAATTGTTATCACTTTTGTAGATAAATAAGTCCCTTGCACTTAGAATTTTAAGAAGTACACCTTGGGTTGTTTTGAGTGAGTTCACACACATACACGAAATTTGGGTTTGTTGTCCTTTTTGATTCAAGTTTTTAGCTAGGGCATTGTTTTTTTTCGTATTTAGTGTTGAAATTTTCGTTAATTGTAGAATACTTTCGTTGTATACCTTGGTGAACCTAAGGCCAAGCACTTTCAATATTTTCTTCATTAATGCACAGAATGTTTTAATGTTTGCTTGAGGATAAGAAAAAGCTTAAGTGTTGGGGAGTTTGATAAGTGCTTGTGCGATACGAATGCGAAGCGTTCATTCCTTATGTTGAGCATTACTTTTCTCAGGTTTTTCCACTAATATGTGTGTTTTTAGGGGAGCATATACTGTAGCAGCACTGCTCACAGCCGGCCGAGAAACCAAAGAAACAGAGAATCCACACGGGCGTGTGGAAATTATCCACGCCCGTGTTGAAATTCTGCACGGGCGCGTGGAGCATCCATGCCCGTGTAGTCGCCCGATTCCAGCCCTATTTAAAGCCGATTTAGCCCCGATTTTGGTATTCTTTTCTCCATCTTTTCCCCAACTTGAGAGAGGTCTTCGGCTAGGGTTTCGAGGGGTATTGGCCAAGGTTTTGGAGAGGTTCTATGGCTCCGACATCGTCATTCCTAAGGAAGAAGGTTGGTAGGGGAGCTTCCGTCGAGGCGTATCCTATACCGGATAAGGGAATCCTTGGAAGATGAGTAGAGGACTTTCCACAAGACCATCGACACGACTATCGAGGGTATTTCTTTATAGATTCATTGCTTTTACATTCTATTTCTTTGATTGTACTTAGCTCCATGGAGAGCTAAACCCCTAGTGGGTACTCGGGTATTGTGAACCCTAGGATGTATTTGTTTCTTTGAACCTCCTTAATATGCTTTCAATAAATTGATGTTTATTGTGAGTTCCAACCTTGAATGCTTGATTGTATGAACATTTCCCTTAGAGTGACACTAGGGTTGAGAGTTCTTGTTGGTAACCTTGTGAGTGAGTGACACACCACGAGCGTTAGACAAAGCTAGGTTGGAGAGGGTTGAGAGGGTGAGTCGAGAGGTACAGGAGCGTCCCCTTTCCCCTCCTGCGTGATAGATTCTACCTCCGTTCCTCGAGTTCTTTGCGGCCATAATAGAGTGAATGGTCTAAGGAATGAACTTCCGCTGGGGCTTAGTTGCGCGTGCAACGGAGTGAAGCGTTGAGGTGATCTTAGTATCTAGGGCTCAATTGTGGTTAGGGACCTTCCACCTTGACCAAAGGGTTAGGTCTATAATTAGGAAGAGATTTATCACTTGGAATCCCTAGAGCTCATTGGAACTATCCGAGTACGAGGTGTTGAGATTGTTCGATTTCTCCTCCGGGACATGTATAGAGTTAGGCATAGTTGACCTTAGATTTGGGACTATGTAATTAAGGATTTCCACGACTCACCATTGCATTGATTAGGAATCATAATAGAGGGTTCTTGCAGTTGAAACAATTATCCTAGGTGGAGCATTATCCGGGTACCCCATCTTTATCGATTGCCTTACCCCCTTCTTTACTTTTGCTCTCTTACTTATTGCTTTTACTGTTGAGAATTGAATCATTGTCACACTCATTATCATTGATCTTTTACATAGCTAAGAATTGAGTTAAGTATTTTTATTCCCTACTCCCTGTGGATTCGATACCCGCTCACCAGGGATTATTACTTCGACAAACCCGTGCACTTGCGGGATATACACAATGGGACCTTGTCACCAATGTACCAAAAACCTCAAGGATATTGGTGTGATTCCACTTGAACTATATACGCCCAATACACTTTTATTTTTTAATCGATGTCAGATTATTATCTCACTCAATCATTCCAACAACGATCAGAGTGGTCTTTTAGGAAATGCGAGTAGGTAAGATTGGTGGTTGAGGAGATGGCGGCGGGGGATTGGTTGGCTGCAGCGACGCTGAGGGAGATTAGCAAGCAATGATGATGTAGAGGCATGTCATTCCGTGGGGTTCTTGTTCTTGTATGCATAAGACGGAAAGCTCGAGTGTGACTGCCTTTGTGCCCCTCCAAATGGATGTGCTCACTCGAATGCGAGGAGGTTGGCACACACTCTAGCATCTCACACCTGTCCTATGTCTTTACGTTTGAAACTTAGCAAGATCTCCTCCAAAATAGGTGCATTATGATCCACATTGGCCCATTTCCTTCATACTCGGCCTCACAACCCTACCTGCATAAAAGTAACATAAAAACACACATATTAATGTAAAAAACTGAGAAAAGTAATGCTCAACATAAGGAATGAACGCTTCGCATTCATATCGCACAAGAACTTATCAAACTCCCCCACACTTAAGCTTTTGCTTGTCCTTACGCAAACATTAGAGCATTCTGTGCATCAATGAAGAAAATATTGAAAGTTCTTGGCCTTAGGTTCACCAAAGTATACAAAGATAGCATTCTACAAGTAAGGAAAATTTCAACACTAAATACGAAAAATCAATGCTCTAGCTAAAAACTTGAATAAAAAAGGATAACAAACCCGAATTTCGTGTAAGTGTGTGAACTCAATCAAAACACCCCAAGTTATAATCCTCAAAGTTATAAGTGCAAGGGACTTATTTATCTACACAAGTGATAAAAAATTTAAAAGATGGTAGTAGCTTCACACATCCTCTAAGGTAGCCCTTTCCAAAGTGGCCACTAAGGGGGCTTTCACACTTTCGAGGTGGTAGCTCTTTTTACCCAGGTGGTAGCTTTCACTCATCCTATGAGATAGCTCTTTCTCTCATTAGGGCATAACTAGTATCTGACTTGTGAGAGTAGCTTCATACTTAATAGGTGGTAGCTCTTTCCACCCAACAAATACAAATAAACAAAAAACTATTTTGTTCCTTCTTTTCATTTTTCCATCATTTTTCCTAACTAGTCACTTTAACATCAAGCATGAGTTTCCAATAGAGTTCAAATAGTGAGTAGTGCAGTAAGTGTAAATCGGGCAAAAATTCCTAAAACTTCAAGCACGAACTAGAGCATGAAAACATTCAATGTTAAAAATTCTCCTAGACTTAAGAATACAAACATTGCAACTAAGGTGAACCGCCATTGGCTATGTGAGCATATATCATTCAAGAACAATAGAAAAGATGTGCGCATTATGAAACTCCCCACACTTAAGTTGTACATTGTCCTCAATGTACACATGCAAGCTCACTCAAAATATATCATTCAAAAATAGATGTGGGAGAAGCAATCAAAACAATACTCCCCAGACTCCAAGTGTTGCGTTTGATGAAGGTAATTCATTGGGAGTAGTGTTCCAACGGGTTATGAAGCTCGCATGGCCAAGTGCCGAAGCACCTTGAACGTGCCCATGACTAAGTCTCAATTTCCAAGAAGACAAGACCATCTGCACGCATACACGAGGGGGTTCAGTGAAGCTCAAGAAAAACAAAAATAACTCAAGTGTATAAAAGATGAAGCAATGAATACAACTCGATAATGCAAAATAACATAAACTCAGAAGGAAAATCCTTTCTGAGTGAACAAGTCTTAAAACAAGAAAATAAGATAAAGTAAAATGCATGAAAGTAAAAGAAAGGTCAAGTGTCGGAGTCGTTCTTGGGCCCCGCTACTGCTGCTGCTGAAGTGGAAGCATATAGTGGGTCCTCTGGTGCTGGGGTCAAGGATGGAGGCGCTGGAGGCACTGATAAGGCCTGAAGAGTCCTCGACTGTAAGACAAATGATGAGGCAACGTCTCTCTCTAGGATCTACTGTAATATGTCGAAACGTGCCATGAACTCTGTGTACTGAGTGGCATGTGTAGCACTAATCTCGGCTATCTCTGCTCGAGCTTCAGCCACCTCTGTCTGTACCATTCCCAAGGCGCTCTTGAGCCTTTCAAAATGATCATGGGCTCGAGATGGTGGAACTATACGCACGGGGAGTGGTTCCTCTGCCGCGGGAGGTGTCTCGGTCTCCATCGGTGTTGGTTGTGGCTCGGGGGCTGACTGAGATGCCCCAGCTTCATCTTCGAATGGTATGTTCAGCACGTAGACACCATTTGAATATTTTTGGATCAACCCCATGAGCCTCATGGTCTCTAACCCAAGTGGTGCTAGTATTATCACTTTCTCGGTTCCGCTGATTTTGTCTCGCAAACCCATCCCCACAATGAGTCTGGTAATATATGGACCCGAGAAGATGACACCCAATCGAGGATATTGTCCTTGATGCTTCAAATACTCTGCTAAAATGTGTCCCAGATGGACCGGTTTGTTCCGAACAATGGAGTACAAGTACAAAAGCTCTTGCTTGTTGATGACTCCCGTACTATCACCACGCCCATTCACTGACCTGCTTATGATGGCGTGAAGATATCTGTAACTCGGTCGAGATAAACATGAAGCCTTAGACACTCCTGGTTCATAACACCCTTTTCCACATAATAATGAATACGCCTTAATGGGAGATAAACCCGTCATGTCAATTGGGAGGTTCTCATACTCCTCAGTTTCAGTATATTTGTCATCATATAGACCAAGTCTAGTGGAAAACTGTGTGACACTCATACTGTGATGCTGCCCAAAAGCTCTAAACTAAATCGCGTCCACACTATCAAAATGAGCATAAGAGCGGTCGAACTCAAATGAAGCAAGCACCTCCAAAGTAATTGTGCAGTTAGCAGGGTCACGAATGTTCAGTAACTTATGCCAATTACCGACCAATAATAATTTCTCGACCTCGTCAGCCATATCATCCGCTAGTTGTACCTTCCTAAGTAACTCAACATCTGGGATTCGCGTTTGACCAAACTTAAGCTTCTCTAACTGCTCAAATCTAGCTTGATACGCCGGTAGTGTGAATTCCATAACTTCCGGTTCAGGGGCAGGCTTTCGAGGCCGCATAGCAACTGTTTTCTTTGATTTGGTAGCCACGCCTGAATGTATTAGAAAAGGAAAATCCATCAGTTCCATTCAGACTGCAGAAAAATGAGAACACACGGTTGTGCAGAAATTCCGCACGCCCGTGCGCATCCACGGGCCGTGGAAACCGCATGCCCCTTGTAGCTAATCTCCATGCCACCGCTCTATTTCACTTCCATATCATCTTAGAAATAAATTATAATCAGTTTAGCAAGAAAACGATGCGTATTAACCATTTCAATCGTAGATAATCAGTTAGAATCCAACGAAATCGAAGAAGAGAGAAAATCAAGGCTTACCGATGAACTGCACATAAACACTCCTACAATCCACACAATGCTCTATCAATCGACTCGAAGACGACAGTAGCAGGGGACAAGAATGTCAGAAAAATGCTCTTTGGGTGGTTTAGGGTTATTTGAGGAGAAGGGTGTGACTCTTGTATTGGGAGAGCGAATGGTCCTTTAAATCCTGAGGAACCACACGGGCGTGCGGGAGTCATCCACGCTCGTGTACCCGCAAATGACGGGTTCACAGGGGCGGACGCACGCCCCTATGGCCTTACTGGATATCCGAGAGAAATGTATACACGCCCGTGTTGAAATTCCGCACGGGCGCTGCCATTCACATGCCGAACTCACAGGGGGTAGCCGCAAGCCCCTATGTTTCTTTGGGATGGAGGAAGCAACCTGCAGAGATTCGCACGGGCGTGCGGAAATTACCCACGCCCATGTGTGGTTCACAAGGTCACCCACAGGGGCGAGTCCACGCCCCTATGTGTTCTCAGGAAAATCCACCCAACTTAGCAGGAAGGCACACGCCCGTGCGGAAATTACCCACGGGCGTGCGCCAGTCACATGGTCATCCGCAGGGGCAGCCACAAGCCCCTGTGCCCTCTCTGGATGAGTTCACAGTGCACATCCACGGGCGTGCGGAAATTCCACACGCCCGTGTGTTTTCTCTGGATGACTTAGAAAAACCTGCAGGCTCTGTAGAACTAGTCTGAACATGTCTGCACACTCAAAGCTTGCCTTATTATGCAAAATTTACCATATAAAAACACAAAATAGAACTCAAATGACCGAACTTCGCCAATTCGCAGCAAAACACACAATGAATACTTTTTTTTTAAAAATCCAACATAGAATCGAAGCACAAGCACTCAAAAATTTCAGCACCAACACTTAACAATTTATTCATGCAAACAAACTAAACTAAAAGGTATGAAAATAGTAAACACTTGGGTTGCCTCCCAAGAAGCACTTGTTTAACGTCACTAAGCTTGACGTATCTTTTTTACCTCACGGGGGTTCATGGAGGAAAAACACTTCTCTATTATCACTGCAAATCTCTCCGCCATGGTATGGTTTCAGTCTATGTCCATTCACCATGAATGTGCCCTTCTCTGAATGACTAATCTCAATGGCTCCATGAGGTGAAACTTCTGTTACGGTATACAGACCAGACCATCTTGATTTAAGTTTCCCCGGGAATAAACGTAGACGGGAATTGAATAGTAGCACCTGATCGCCGACTTTGAAGTCTTTTGGGATTTTAATATGTTTGTCATGCCACTTCCGAATTCTTTCCTTATATATCCTTGCATTCTCATATGCCTTCATCCTCCATTCATCTAGCTCATTGAGATGTAATATTCGTTGCTCTTCAGATTTGCACAAGTCAAAATTCATCAATTTAATTTCCCAATACGCTTTGTGCTCTAACTCCACCGGTAAATGGCAAGATTTTCCATACACTAAATTATAAGGAGTGGTCCCTATTGGTGTTTTTTATGTTGTTCTATTAGCCCAAAGCGTATCGTCCAACCTTTCAGACCAATCTTGTTTACCTTGTTCCACTGTTTTGGTCAAGATTCTCTTGAGCTCTCTTTTTGTAACCTCCACTTGCCCACTCGTTTGTGGATGGTAAGGTGTCGCAAGACGATGATGAACTCCATAACGCTTTAACACTTTCACTAATTGTGTGTTACAAAAGTGTGTTCCCCGATCGCTAATGATAATTCTTGGAGTTCCGAATCGAGCGAATAACTTCTTAAGAAATTTTACCACAGTTCTTGAATCATTAGTTGGAAGAGCCTGGGCTTCCACCCACTTGGAAACATAGTCAACTGCTACCAAAATGTATTGATTGCCATTGGACTTTGGAAATGGTCGCATGAAATCAATTCCCCATACATCAAACACCTCGCAAAATTGCATAGGATTTTGAGGCATCTCATCCCTTCATGATAAGTTTCCAGCCCTTTGACAACTATCACATCGTAAGACGAATTGATGAACATCTTGGAATAAAGTCGGCTAGTAGAACCCAGCTGCTAGAACTTTCTCTGCAGTTCGACTTGACGCAAAGTGCCCCCCCACTGGGCCTGAGTGACAATGCGCAATGATGTTCCACCCTTCCCCCCCTAGAAACACACCTTCGCACCACTTGATCTGTGTAAATACGGAACAGGCACAGATCTTCCCAGAAGAAATTCTTTAGATCAGTGAAACATTTCTTCTTCTGTTGAAAGCTTAAGCCCTGCTTCAATACCTTTCCTGACAGATAATTTGCAAAATCCGCAAACCACGGGGTATCTTCCGATTCTGATTGCTGTACCGCATAAAGGTGTTCTTCGGGGAAGAAATCATTAACTTCCTTGCTTGTTGGTTCTTGCCCCTCACAACCTTCTAATCTCGATAAATGATCAGCAACCACATTCTCTGTCCCCTTTTTATCTTTTGATTTCCATATCGAATTCTTGAGACAACAATATCCACCGAATCAATTTTCGCTCGCGATCCGCTTCTTGTTCATGAGATAACGGAGTGCGTAATGATCCGTGAACACGATGACATTAGATAGGATGAGATATGGTCCGAATTTATCACTAGCATACACTCATCGCTAATAATTCCTTATCAGTAGTGGTGTAATTATCTTGTTCACTTGTGAGGGTCTTGCTAGCATAATAGATCGGTTGAAATTGCTTATTTCTTCTCTGCCCTAAAACTGCCTCCCACTCGCGATAATCACTAGCATCACACATTACTCGAATGGCTCATCCCACTTCGGTGTTGTCAGGGATTGGTGCTTGCACTAACTTCTCTTTCAATACATTGAATGCATTCAAACAGTCATTCCCTCAAGTCAAAAGGGGTATCTTTTTCCAGAAGTTTGGTCAACGGTTGAGAGATTTTTGAAAAGTCCTTAATAAACCTTCTGTAAAAACCTGCATGACCCAAGAAACTGCGGATCTATTTCACATTCGTAGGTGGTGGAAGTTTGTCAATTATCTCAATCTTCGCCTTATCCACCTCCATACCTACCTGAGAAATCTTATGTCCAAGAACGATGCCTTCTTGCACCATAAAGTGACACTTCTCCCAGTTAAGGACGAGATTCATCTCTTCACATCTCACTAATACTCTTTCCAAATTGTTTAAGCAAGCATAAAAAAAGTCCCCGAACACTGAAAAGTCATCCATGAAAACCTCCATAATATCTTCGAGAATGTCGTCGAAAATGGCCGTCATGCAATGCTGAAATGTTGCAGGGGTGTTACACAACCGGAAAGGCATTCTTCTATAAGCAAAGGTACCATAAGGGCAAGTGAATGTGGTTTTCTCCTGATCTTCTGGGGCTATCGGAATTTGAAAGTATCCAGACATGCCATCAAGGAAACAATAGAAATGATGTCCTGCTAATCGCTCCAACATTTGGTCAATGAAGGGCAAAGGGAAGTGATCTTTTTGAGTGACATCATTTAGTCTTCTATAATCAATGCAGACTCGCCAACCAGTCACTGTCCTCATGGGGATTAACTCATTCTTTTCATTCCTCACTACTGTTATTCCTCCTTTCTTCGGGACAACTTGGGTCAGACTCACCCACTTGCTGTCGGATATGGGGTAGATGATTCCTGCATCCAAAAGTTTTATTACCTCCGCCTTAACAACCTCCTTCATATTCGGGTTCAATCTTCGCTGAGGTTGGATTACAGATTTATAGTCATCCTCCATTAGGATCTTATGAGTGCAGAATGATGGGTTTATACCCTTAATGTCGGAAATCTTCCATGCGATAGCCGATTTGTGGTTTTTCAACATGCTAACAAGCTTATCCTTTTGCTCTGTAGATAAGTTCGACGCCACGATTAAGGGGAGTTTAGAGTCCTCCTTTAGAAATGCATATTCCAAATGTGCTGGAAGAGTTTTAAGCTCAAGTTCTGGTGGTTCAACAATTGATCGCCGCAAGCTACCCTCCTTCAATTTATCAATCTCCTCGAAATCATTCGCTTCATGTTCACACTTACATTCTTCCTTATCTACCTGGAGATCTATTTCTTTACAGTCTGTAATGGATATCAACTTGTCCATTCCACAGAATTCCAAATGTGAGATAGTAACACCAACTGAAGAGAGTTCTTGGCTCTGATTTTGATAGGAAGACTCAAACCTAGCAAGAATTCTTTCTATACTGTCATCAAATTGGTCATTCATTGACACTGACGTGGATTCCTCAAACTGCTTTATCACACTATCTAACTCACAGCTTTGCTCTTGAATCCTGGCGATGTACTCTTCAACCGACTCTTCCAAGGACTGTTGAGTTGTACATTGTCCATGATAGGAATAACATGATGTATCATTCCATGCTACTGTTTAAACTTTCTGCTCTACGTGTTCAACCATTCTCATGATAGTGTCAAATGATTCAAATATGTTAATCATTTTCTGCAACAAAAAGAAATAAGGAAAGATTAGAGCAATGATGGAATAAGAAGATATGAAATAGAATGTGTGGTGAAATAGCTAAGAAAACAAAGTGCAAAGTATCTCTAAACGCCTAACTCCCCGGCAACGGCGCCAAAAACTTGACAAGATCCCCTTGCTTATATCCTACAAGTGCACGGGTGTGTCGAAGTAATAATCCCGAGTGAGCGGGGTCGAATCCACAGAGAGTAGGGAGTAAAGACACTTAATTCGATTCTTAGCTATGTGAAGTATCAACAATGATAAGTGTGGTAATGATTCAATTCTCAGAAACTAAAAGCAAAAAGTAAGAGAGCAAAAGTAAGGAGGAGGCAAGGCAATCGATAAAGATGGGGTACCCGGATGATGCTTCACCTAGGATAATCGCTTCAAGTGCAAGAACTCTCTATTATGCTTCCTAATCAATGCAATGGTGAGTCATGGAAATCCTTGCATACATAGTCCCAAATCTAAGGTCAACTATGCGTAACTCTAAACATGTCTCGGAGGAGAAATCGAACAATCTCAACACCTCGCACTCGCATAGAGTTGCAATGAGCTCTAGGGATTCCAAGTGATAAATCTCTTCCTAGATTTAGACCTAACCCTTTGGTCCAGGCGGAAGGTCCCTAGCCACATTTAAGCCCTAGATACTAAGATCACCTCAACGCTTCACTCCATTGCACGAGCAACTAGGCCCCAGCGGAGGTTCATCCCTTAGACCATTCACTCTATTATGGCCGTAAAGAACTCGAGGAACGGAGGTAGAATCTATCACGTCGGAGGGAAAAGGGGACGCTCCTATACATCTCGACTCACCCTCTCAACCCTCTCCAACCTAGCTTTGTCTAACGCTCGTGGTGTGTCACTCACTCAAAAGGTTACCAACAAGAACTCTCAACCCTAGTGTCACTCTAGGGGAAATGTTCATACAATCAAGCATTCAAGGTTGGAACTCAAAATAAGCATTAATTTATTGAAAGCATAATAAAGAAGTTCAATGAAACAAATACATCCTAGGGTTCACAATCACCCAAGTACCCACTAGGGGTTTAGCTCTCCATGGTGCTAAGTACAATCAAAGAAATCGAGTGTAAAAACAATGAATCCATAAAGAAACCCCCTCGATGGTCGTGTCGATGGTCTTGTGAAAAGTCCTTTACTCGTCCTCCAAGGATTCCTTCGTCCGGTATAGGATACGCCTCGATCGAATCTCCCCTACCAACCTTTTTCCTAATGGAATCATGATGTTAGAGCCGTAGAACCTCTCCAAAACCTTGGCCAATACCCCTCGAAACCCTAGCCGAAGCCCTCTTGCAAGTTGGAGAAAAGATGGAGAAAAGAATGCCAAAATCGGGGCTGAATCGGCTTTAAATAGGGCTAGAATCGGGCCACTCCATGGGCGTGTACGGTACACGTGCCCGTGCGGAATTTCAACACGGGCGTGGATAATTTCCAAAGTGCTGCTACAGTATTTGCTTCAGTGTTGCTACAGTGCTCTGCTATAGTCTTCGACCTGAATAACTTCCCAATTCCATACTTTCATCGGGGTAACGCAAACGGGCACACGTTCACGTCGTGAATCACTTGCTTCTTCAATGATATATATGTTGGTGGGGTTCTTGTTCTTGTATGCATAAGACGGAATACTCGAGTGTGCCTGCCTTTGTGCCCCTCCAAATGGATGTACTCACTCGAATGCGAGGAGGTTGGCACACACTCTAGCATCTCACACCTGTCCTATGTCTTCGCGTTTGAAACTTAGCAAGATCTCCTCCAAAATAGGTGCATTAAGATCCACATTGACCCATTTCCTTTATACTCAGCCTCACAACCCTACCAGCATAAAAGTAACATAAAAACACACATATTAATGTAAAAAACTGAGAAAAGTAATGCTCAACATAAGGAATGAACACTTCGCCTTCATATCGCACAAGCACTTATCAAGAGGACTTTCCACAAGACCATCGACATGACTATCGAGGGGGTTTCTTTATGGATTCATTGCTTTTACATTCTATTTCTTTGATTGTACTTAGCTCCATGGAGAGCTAAACCCCTAGTGGGTACTCGGGTATTGTGAACCCCAGGATGTATTTGTTTCTTTGAACCTCTTTATTATGCTTTCAATAAATTGATGTTTATTATGAGTTCCAACCTTGAATGCTTGATTGTATGAACATTTCCCTTAGAGTGACACTAGGGTTGAGAGTTCTTGTTGGTAACCTTGTGAGTGAGTTACACACCACGAGCGTTAGACAAAGCTAGGTTGGAGAGGGGCTGAGAGGGTGAGTCGAGAGGCATGGGAGCCGCCCCTTTCCCCTCCCTCGCGTGATAGATTCTACCTCCGTTCCTCGGGTTCTTTGCGGCCATAATAGAGTGAATGGTCAAAGGAATGAACTTCCGCTGGGGCTTAGTTGCGCGTGCAACGGAGTGAAGCGTTGAGGTGATCTTAGTATCTAGGGCTCAATTGTGGTTAGGGACCTTCCACCTTGACCAAAGGGTTAGGTCTATAATTAGGAAGAGATTTATCACTTGGAATCCCTAGAGCTCATTGGAACTATGCGAGTACGAGGTGTTGAGATTGTTCGATTTCTCCTCCGGGACATGTATAGAGTTAGGCATAGTTGACCTTAGATTTGGGACTATGTAATTAAGGATTTCCATGACTCACCATTGCATTGATTAGGAAGCATAATAGAGGGTTCTTGCAGTTGAAACAATTATCCTAGGTGGAGCATTATCCGGGTACCCCATCTTTATCGATTGCCTTACCCCCTTCTTTACTTTTGCTCTCTTACTTGTTTCTTTTACTGTTGAGAATTGAATCATTGTCACACTCATTATCATTGATCTTTTACATAGCTAAGAATTGAATTAAGTATTTTTATTCCCTACTCCCTGTGGATTCGATACCCGCTCACCTGGGATTATTACTTCGACAAACCCGTGCACTTGCGGGATATACGCAAGGGGACCTTGTCACCAATGTACCAAAAACCTCAAGGCTATTGGTGTGATTCCACTTGAACTATATACGCCCAATACACTTTTATTTTTTATTCGATGTCAGATTATTATCTCACTCAATCATTCCAACAATGATCGGAGTGGTCTTGTAGGAAATGCGAGTATGTAAGATTGGTGGTTGAGGAGATGGCGGCGGGGGATTGGGTGGCTGCAGTGACGCTGAGGGAGATTAGCAAGGCAATGATGATGTAGAGGTATGTCATTGCTTGAGTTGAGAGAGAGATAGAGATAGACAGATAGAGAGAGAGAGAGAGAGAGAGAGTGTATGTGTGTGTGTGTGTGTGTGTGTGTGTGTGTGTGAGTGAGTGAGTGACTGATGATGTTTTATGGTTTTATGGTAACATGGCTTTTTAGAGTTGATTAATTGCTTTAAAAAGGCGTAAGATTATACTAATATTATGAACAGAGAAGGTGATGGAAGCATGTTAATAGCCATTTATGAAATGCCTTAATGTTTAGGTTTGTTTAGTAGGGGAGTTGGAGATATTATAATGTTGTATGGCATTCCAGGGATTGCAATTGTTGGGTTTATGTTGATTAGATGGTGATGTATGGTTTCTTTGATGCCTCTCAATATATATAAGTCATTCATTAAATAAACCATAGTAGGTAATAAATGTTTTATTTATTTATTTATTTATGCATTTCAAGAAGATTTTGAATGTATGATTTAGGGGATTATATTAAGACATTGTGATAGGGAATCTTATTCAACAAATGGAGACTGGCATAAGACAAGGGAAGTGTGCCTTTCTATTTCACATGCTATGATGTTGGTAAGATCTGGTCTTCTTGTACTTGGTTCTTTATTTCAAGTATCTTTGTTTGTGTGTTTGTATTACATTAAATATACATTATAATTGTTTATACATTAAAATGTGAAAGCATGGTCAAAATTAGGGCATATCAAATAGAGAAAAGAGAAAAGTAAACATAGGAAAATAGAAGACTAAAGCACCATAAATGAAATATAGTAAACATGAGCGCAACAACAAAAAAGGCAATCAACTATGAACAAATTAGAAATAGAACTTAAAGACTTCCATGGCATAGAAAGAAACAATGTCAAAAAAAGAATAGAAACACAAAAAAATTCAGTAAATTCTTGTCTATGTATTTCTTCTTTTTCATATTCTAATCTATAACACTTCTTTGCACTTAAGATTACAAAATCTTTAGCAGCCTAATGTACCATAAAGAAAACATCCAAAGAAAGTAAAGTATTAGAGCAATCAAATAGAAGTGATTAACATATTTGCCAAAAAGAAATAGCAATAGTTGTGGGATGAGTAAATAGTTGAATGAATTAATTACAATCACACACCACCTTGCAAGAACCATGAAAAACAATGGCATTACAACAGCAGAGTAATCATGCCATGAAATTGAAGGGAAAAACAAAAGCTGAACAAAGAAGAAAAAATAGAGAAATGTTACTAGTAGGCACAAAATCATCTACTCACATGAGACTAAAATGTTGTGCAGAACATATGGTCAAAGACAACAATAGGAAAGTAAAACACTAGAAGAAATATGATGTAAACAATGGTGATTTGGACTATTCAGTTTATATACTCTTATTCAGACAATGCTAATAAAAGGTACAAAAAAAATGTTTACATGGTTGGAAATTTCTTCTCAACCACAATTACATAACATTAAAGCTATAATTTTCAAATGAACAGTTACAAATAAAATTGAATACAAAGATAACTATATGATTAAAAAATAAACATCCATGAACAAAATTCTTGTATTATTCATTCTTTTCATTTTATTGGGACATTAAACTACTTCAATTTAATAAAAGGAACAGGAAAATGAAGCGACATGGAACATATACTGAAGTAAAAGAATGTGTCATTCTCATTAAAACATCTCATTAAAGCAAATATACAAATAAGGCATCCATGTCCCCGTTTATGAAAATGATAGCAAAGGGACATAGAAGCATATTATCAACTGAATCGCAATAGAAACTAGAGAAAATCAGTCATTAACTATACACAAAAGATAATACCACCAATAACAAATAAAAAATAAATCAGAAAGATCAACATAAATAATAGTCAAGCCAACCAGAACCCTATCTAAAAAAAAATAAATGAAAAAATAATGAAAATAATGAAAACAAGACTCATGTAATAATGATAAAGATTCAAAAGACGTTTCCCCTATCACAAGCTTTGGCCCGAGCTCCTCACACAAACCAGCCACTTACGAGCATTAAAAGGTATAAAAGAGTAATGAACACTGGATCACAAATAGAGCATTAAAAGGCTGTCACTTGATGGCTGAGAACCCCCCTTGCGTGTGACCCACAAGTGCATGGGTTTGTCGAAGTAGTAAATCCCAAGTGAGTGGGGTATCTTATCCACAGAGAGTAGGGAATAAAAAATACTAAATTGCTACTTAACCAAGTGAAGATGAATAACGATTGTGTTGATAAGATAGAAATAAATGGAACAAGAATGAGAGGCATAAGTAAGTGAGAGGTAAGGCAATTGATAGAGGTGGGATACCCGGACAATGCTCCCCTTAGGACTTATGCTTCAAGTGCAAGACCTACCATTATACTTCCTAATTAATGCTCAATGTGTCGTAGAAATTGTAAAGCACACCATCCCAAACATAAGGTCAAGCATGACTAACCCTATACTATGTCCCGGTGGAGAAATCGCTCAGTCTCAACACCTCACAATGCACAAAGTTACATGGAGTTGTAGGGATTCTGATAAGTTCTTGTGTATTAAGATTGTGAAGTGTTCTTTCCTTACAATAAGCATTACTTTTATCAGGTTTAAGCACTAATACATGTGTATTTGTGTTCTTTTGCGTAGGTAGGGTTGGAAGCTATGTTTTAAGAAAAGAAGCCAAAAGTAGATCGCGAATGCACTATTTGATAAAATCTTGGAAGGAACAAACACGAAGACACAAGTTGGGCTCAAAGATACGTGAATGTGTGCCAACCTCCATGTATTCAAGCAATTACAATGATTTGGAGAGGCACAAGGGCAGTCACATTTGTGTATCCCGACTTGTACATTGATAGCAAGATCTTCACCAATAAACTCGTTTATTGAAAAAATGACGCGATCTATGGCATAAACGTGTGCCCATTTATATTGCCTCGATGAAAAGTAGATTCGGGAGTGTTTTTCGGTGGAGTACTGTAGCACGGTACTATAGGAAAATCACAGCTGTAAGGCATTGTAGCAGTTACTATTCACAGCCCGCAGAAAATCAGAAATTCAGAGAATCCACACGGGCGTGTGGAAATTCCACATGCCTGTGTGGAAATTCCACAGGGGCGTGTGGAACATCCACACGGCCGTGTGGATGCCTGATTCCAACCCTTTAAAAGCCGTGATTCAGCCTCGATTTCTCCATTTTCCCCCTATCTTTTCTTCCACCTTTCTCCATCTTTGGAGGCACCCGCGGCTAGGTTTTGGAGAGCCTTTGGAAAGGTTTTGGAGAGTTTTGATGGCCTTCAACACCGTGTTTCCTTTGGAAGAGAGCTATTGGGGGAGCTTTCGTCGGCAACGATCCGGCGAGGTGTGCCCTAGGTTTGATTAGGGGACCTTCGACACGAACGCAAGAGGGTTTTCATTCACGGATTTCATTTCTTTGCTTTTGATTTCATTATTTATTGTATTTTGCTCCATGGAGAGCTAAACCCCTAGTGGGTACTTGGATATTTGTGATCCCTAGGATGTATTCATTTTATTAAACCTTTTTGTTATGATTTGAATTAATTGATGTTTTAATTGAGTTCCAATCTTGTATGCTTGATTGAGTGAATACTCCCTTAGAGTGACACTTGGGTTTAGAGTTGTTGTTGGTAACCCTTGTGAGTGAGTGACACACCCCGAGAGCTAGACAAAGCTAGATTGGAGAGTGTTGAGAGGGTGAGTCGAGAGGTAGCGGAGCGTCCCCTTTCCCCTCCGGTGTGATTTATTCTACCTCCGATTCTTCAAGTTCTTTGCGGTCATAGTAGAGTGAATGGGCTAAGGGATGACCTTCCGCTAGGGCTTAGTTGCGAGTACAATTTAGTGAAGCGTTGAAGTGCTTTTAGCATCTAGGGCTTAATTGTGGCTAGGGACCTTTCGCCTGTACCAAAGGTTTAGGCCTATATGTAGGAAGAGGATTTATCACTTGGAATACCTAGAACTCATTGCAATTCTATACGAGTGCGAGGTTGAAAGATTATTCAATTTTTCCTCCGGGACATGTATAGGGTTAGGTATGGTTGATCTTAGATTTGCGACCATGTATTAAAGGATCTCCATGACCCATTAATGCATTAGTTAGGAAGCATAATAGAGGGTTTTTGCACTTGAAACGATTGTCCTAGGCGGAACAATATCCGGGTATCCCATTTATCGTCGATTGCCTCCCCTATCTTTTACTTGTGCCTCCTTTATCTTTTCTTATTTTCATTTGCATTGAGTTTGTTTTCACATCACTATCAACATATTTTCATTCTAGTTAAATAGCAATCTTAGTGGTTCTAATCACTATTCTCTGTGGATTCGACTACCCTCTTACCTGGGTATTATTACTTTGCACTTGCGGTTTACAGGCATATTCAGACGTGTCAAGTTTTCGGCGTCGTTGCCGGGGAATAGGCATTTAGAAACACTTTGTACTTTGCTATTTTAGCTATTTATCATTCATTCTATTTCACACTTTCTTATTCTTCCATCATTCTCATTTGTTTTTGATAAGTGCTTGTGCGATAGGAATGCGAAGTGTTCTTTCCTTATGTTGAGCATTACTTTTCTCAGGTTTTAATGCTAATATGGGTGTATTTATGTTACTTTTACGCAGGTAAGGTTGTGAGACCGATTATGAGAGAAAAAAGCCAATGTGGGTCGTAATGCACTAATTTGGAGGAAATCTTGCTAAGGTTCAAACACGAAGACATAGGTCAGGTTCCAGATGCAGGAATGTGTGCCAACCTCCTCGTACTCAAGTTAGAACAACTATTTGGAGTGGCACAAAGGCAGTCACAGTCAAGCATTCTGACTTGTGCATATAGAACAAGATCTCCACCAACATGTTTGTTATTAAAGAAGAAAGGCGATCCATGACGTAAATGTGTGCGAGTTTGCATTACCTCGATGAAAGTATGGATTCAGGAGTATTTCAGGCCGGTACTGTAGCAGGGTAGTGTAGAAAACACTGTAGCAAAAATATTGTAGCATCACTATTTACAGGAGGCCAAGAAAATAAAAAAACAGAGAATCCACACGGGCATGTGGAAATTCCACACGGGCGTGTGGAAATTTCACACGCCCATGTGAAAAATCCACAGGGGCACCAACATGGGCATGTGGATTCCAGATTCCAGCCCTTTGAAAGCCGATTTCAACCCCGATTTCAGGATTCTTTTCTCCACCTTTTCCCAACTTGAGAGAGGACGGTGGCTAGGGTTTTGAGAGGTATTGGCTAGGGCTTTGGAAGGTTCTATGGCTCTGACATTGCGTGCCATTTGGAAGAAGATTAGTGCGAGAGCTTTCGTCGGCACCGATCCGACGAGATGTATCCTAGGCCGGACAAGGTGGTTTTCCATGGACGCTTTGTTTTTACATTCGATTTCATTAATTGTATCTAGCTCCATGAAGAGCTAAACCCCTAGTGGGTACTTGGGTATTTGTGAACCCTAGGTTGTATTCGTTTCATTGAATCTCTTTATTATGCTTTCAATTAATAGATGTTTATTGTGAGTTCCAATCTTGGAGACTTGATTGTATGAATATTCCCCTAGAGTGACAATATGGTTGAGAGTTCTTCTTGGTAACTCTAGTGAGTGAGTGACACACTATGAGAGTTAGACAAAGCTAGATTAGAAAGGGTTGAGAGGGTGAGTCGAGAGGTAGTGGAGCGTCCCCTTTCCCTTCCGGTGTCATTTATCCTAACTCCACGTTCCAAGAGTTCTATGCGGCCATACTAGAGTGAATGGGCTAAGAGATGACCTTCCAGTGGGGCATAGTTGCGAGCAAGGTTGTCAGACCCGGACCGGCCGGGCCGGTTCAACCAGAAAAACCGGGAACCGGCCATGTGGCCGGCCCAGGTATACCCCATTGACCCGGGTATTAAAAAACCCGGTGTTAACCCGGTGACCCGGCCGGGTCAATCGGGTCACAATGTTTAATTTTTTTTTTTTACAATATTTAATAAGTTATTATTATTTTCTCATTAGAAACCACAAAATCGTGTATATTTATTAATATTAATTTATAATTTATAATCAATAAATAGAATTACAATATATATATATATATATATATATATATCATAAACATACCAACAAAAATTAACATTTAAAAATAAAATATATTAATGTGTTATGTAAATACTTTCTAAAAAATTTAATTTATTAAGAAAAATAAAAACAATAAATGAGTGTAATTTGATTATAAAAAAATATAAAATTAAAATATTCTAATTAAATAAAAAAATATAAGAAAAATTTAAAACAAAAATAAAAAAACTCAATTGAGATATAAGAATTAGTGAATTAATTTTTTATTTATTTTAACAAAATCAACCAATAAACAAATAAATAAATAAATAACACCGAGAGAAGTTCGATAATTATATATTAATATATTAAATTTGTAAATATTTAAAAAATGTAAAAATAAATAACATAATTAGAAAACTCTACTGTATATAAGGTCATTTATCAATTTAAATATCAAATTTAAGTAGGTTTTTATAATATAATTATGGGTTTAATATTATATTTGCTCATTATTAATTATTATAATATTTTTTATATTTAATTATTGACCCCGGGTCAACCCTGGTTCGACCCGGTCGAACCCATTGACCCCTGACCCCTGGGCTTAGCCGGGTCATTGCCCGGGCCGGGTCTGACAACCTTGGTTACGAGTGCAACGGAGTGAATCGTTGAAGTAATTTTAGCACGTAGGGCTTAATTGTGGCTAGGGATCTTCCACCTAGACCAAAGGGTTAGGTCTATACATAGGAATAGGGTTTATCACTTGGAATCCCTAGAGCTCATTTCAATTCTATGCGAGTGCGAGGTTGAGAAGTTATCAATCTCTCCTCCAGGACATATATAGAGTTAGGCATGGTTGACCTTAGACTTGGGATCATGTAATTAAGGATCTCCACGACTCATTGTTGCATCAATTAGGAAGTATAATAGAGGGTTTTTTCACTTGAAATGATCGTCCTACGTAGATCAATATCCGGGTACCTCATTTTTATCAATTGCCTTACCTTCTCCTTTACTTGTGCCCTCTATCTTGTTGTTTTTATTCTCGTTATTTCATATTTTGTCACACTTATCACTATTCATCTTCCACATTAGTTAAGAAACAACTTAAGTGTCTTTATACCCTACTCTTTGGGCATACGATACCCACTCATCTGGAATTATTACTTCGACACCCGTGCACTTGTGGTTTACATGCATATACAGACGTGTCAAGTTTTTGGTGCCGTTACCGGGAGTAGGCATTAAGTGATACTTTGCACTTTGTTTTCTTAGCTATTCATTTATTCATTCTATTTCTTATTTTCTTATTCTATCATCGTTCTGATTTCTTTTTCTTTCTTTTTGGGTGCAGCTCCAGGTTATGACCTGAGGGAACCTCTCAATACTGATTGATGGTGATCCCGAGCTTGAACGTACACTGAGAAGAAAAGGACAAGAACCTGTGCAAGAACAGTCTAATCTAGCTGATTTGGGAGTAGAAGAATCTGAAAACATGGCAGAACAGAATGAGCAATAGTGAACATTATCCGATTATGCCAGACCTTCAATGTTGGGGACACAATCGAGCATTGTGCGTCCCCCGATTAGAGCTAAGAACTTCTAGCTGAAGCGGGCATTCATCCACATGTTGTAGCAATCAGCACAGTTTAATGGTTTGACCGATGAGGATCAAGACAGTCATATAGAGAACCTTTTCAAGGTGTGTGATATGTTGAAGATAAACAAGGTGATGGATGATGCTATCAAGCTGAGAGCCTTCCCATTTTCCTTAAATGGGAGAGCAAAGCAGTGGCTACACTCATTACCAAGAGCCTTGATTACCACATGGGAGGAGATGGTAGAAGCTTTTCTTGCCCGATTTTTCCCTCCCGGAAAATCCGCAAAGCTTAGGAATGTGATTTTGTCCTTTGTACAGTTGGAATTGGAGTCTCTATTTGAGATGTGGAAAAAGGTTCAAGGAGATCTTGAGAAAATGCCCGCAACATGGATTACCGGAGTGGATGATTATTCAGACCTTTTACAATGGTCTGAATCCGAGTACAAGGCAACTCTTGGATGGGCAGCAGGAGGTACCTTAGGTAGCAAGATCCCCGATAAGGCCCATCAACGAATTGAAAAAATGGGGTTAAACAGCTACCAATGGAATGCTAGGGAGAAGAAAAAGGTGGCCGGTCTCCATGATATAGATGCAGTAACCTCATTGGTGGCTCAAGTGGAATCATTGAGTAAGAAGTTAGATCTCCTAACTTTGAATAGAGTGGCGGCTGTGACTACTTGCACCGGGTGTGGTGGAGGAGATTGTTGATGAATACATGCAAGAAATGTTCAATCCAGACCAGTATGAGGGTCTGTTAGACCAAGAGGAGGATAATGAAGAAGTAATGGTGCTTGGTCTGACGGAAGAAGTACCATCTACAATGGGGATCTTGAAGAAGGTGCTCCAGAAGATGAAGAGGGCTAGGAGATGCCACTGGAAATGCTCCAACGCTATTGGAGACGTGCGTGGACTGAAGAAGTTGGATGAACCATTGTTAGGTGGTCCCAAGCCCGATAGTTCACCCTCTACCCTCAAGAGATTTTGCTCGTCGTGCTTCCAAGCAATGGTTAAGAGGGTAACTTTCATCTATGAACCACCGTGAGGTAAGACAAGGTACGTCAAGCTAAGTGACATTAAACAAGCGCTTCTTGGAAGGCAACCCAAGTGTTTACTATTTTCGTAGTTTAGTAGTTTAGTGTGTGCATGAATAAAGTGTTGAGTGTTGGTGTCTTGATTTTTATATACTTGTGCTATGATTTTATTGTGGGTTTTGAATTGTCATCATGTGTTTTCACGTGGAATTGGCGAAGTTAGGTCGTTTGAGCTATTTCTCATGTTTTTCAACTGGGTAAAATTTGCATATTAGGGGCCGGCTCGAGTGTGTAAACATGTCTCGAAAATTTTCTCGAGCACAGTAAAATATTTCCAAAGGCATCCGAGAAAACACGCAGCGTGTGGAATTTCCATCACGCGTTAATTTGCATTGCGAGCTCTTCTAGAGAAGGCACAGGGGCATGGACTCGCCCCTGTGATTGACTATGCGATTCTCGCACGCCCGTGGGTAATTTCTGCACGAGCGTGTGAATTCCTGCATAGATTGGCAGATTATCCCGAGAGCACACAGGGGCGTGGACTCGACCCTGTGTGCGACCTTGTGAAAATCTCACGGGCGTGGGTAATTTCCGCACGCCCGTACGAATCTCTGCAGAGGAGCTCTCTCCATCCCGAGAAGACACAGGGGTGTGCGCTTGCTACTGTGAGTTGGGCCTGTGAATGTCCACGCCCTTGCCAATTTTTGCCCGGGCGTGTGGAACACTTAGCAATTTTTCTTGGATGTCCAGAACAGCCACAAGGGCGTGCACCTGCCCCTATGGGTCGGGCGCACGGGCGTGTGTATTTTCCGCACGCTCGTGCAAGAGCATTCAGAGGCAGTGAGTGTTTTCCCTAGATCGCACAGAGGCATGCATCTGCCTCTATTAGGCTTTCCTATGGAGACGCACGGGCGTGGGTAATTTCTGTACGCCTGTGTAGATGTACCGAATGCCAAGAGACTCGAGTCCTTTTAAAGGATCATCGTTTATTCTCATTCCCACACTCCCCCTTCACCTAAGAGCACCCTCAAACTTCTTCCCGACTTTGCACTGCCGTATTTGGATGGATTTTTGCGCGGTTTTCTGGCGCTTCAAGGTTTTCCACTTCAACTCGTCGGTAAGCCTTATCTTTTATTCTCTTCGCAAATTCTTTATTTTAATCGATGAAACTGGTGAATAATGCTTAGTTTCTATAATTAGAATGAGTATGCATGTTTAGAACGAAGTTAAAAGCAATTTAATGGTGTATTTTTTTTATTTTTGAGGCGTTTCGTGCCTTTTTTACACCCTGTGGATCCACACGGGCGTACGAAAATTGCACACGACCGTGTGGATTTCTGTAGCATTGCTTAATTGACTTGTTTGATCAGTTTTCTTTCAAATTTTGCATATTATGGCACCCAGGTCAAAGAAGTAAAGCTGATAAGCGGCCGCGTGAGTCATCTCCTGAGTCTGAGGGTATGAGATTCACTATACCCTAGCATCAGGCCCGTTTTGAGCATTTGTCGAGACTTTAGTTCGGACAGACTCGATTATTAGAAACGAGCATACTGAGAGATTTACAGTAGAGAGACGAGTTCGCCGATGAGGTTGAGGATCTCTTGTCGGTGGGTGGTTGGAGGCAGTTGTTGCCAATTAGAGAGCCAGCCATCCCTGAGCTTACACTAGAGGTGTTGTCGTCATTCGAGTTCGACAGATCCAATTCGAGATTTTACAGCATCGACGCCGTTCAGTTCAGAGCACTTGGACATCACCAGAGCATGAGTATCACACAGTTTTCAGTCCGGCTTGGCTTATATGAGGAGGCATTCACAGATACTGAGGAGTATTCTTAGTTACCGACTGATTATCCTGGAGCTTTGACCCCGTAGAGAGCTTACGGAGCATGCAGTCGAGCCGTGAGGGTGTCCAAGGCCACGCGCCTTTTCCAACCTGCGTACAGATATTTACATGCCATCATGAGTAGGTCAGTGAATGGCCGTGGTGATAACACTGGCGTTCTGAAAGTTGGCAGGAGCTTCTATACATGTATTCGATAATGCAGCGCATACTGATCCATCTAGGGCACATCGTCACTGAGTACATTCGACATCAATGCCAATATGCCAGATTGGGAGTGATCTTCTCGGGTCCATACATTATGAGATTAGCTATGGGTACGGGTCTCTTGGCCACAATTCACGGGGACGAGAAGACCAGTATGCCTGCGCCCCTGAGCCTGGAAATGATGAGATTGATGGGCATGGTTCGTATGGTTCGGATGGGGGTTTATGATCTGGTTCTACCGGTCCCGAAGATAGCCGAGGAGGAGGGTAATGATGCTGAGGCTTTCCATCTAGCCCCCGAGCCTCAGTCAGCACCTATGGAGACTGAGGCACCTCGGGTGACAGAGGCCCCACCCCCCGTGTGCATGTTTTCACCATCTTGAGCCCAGGATCGCATTGAGAGGCTCGAGAGCACTTTGGGGATGATACGGACAGAGGTAGCAGAGGCCCGAGCAGAGATTACCGATATTAGGGCTGTACAGGCTGCACAGTATACGTAGTTTATGGCACGTTTTGACACATTACATCAGATCTTAGAGTGAGACATTGGCTCATCATTTGTCCTGCAGCCGAGAACTCCCCCGGCATCTCCGGAACCTCCATCCTTTATTCCAGCACCGGTTGACCCACCATGTACTTCATCACCAGCTGAAGCAGTAGCAGAGCCAGAGGATGACATCGACACTTGATTTTATTTTACTCATCTTTTACTTCCGCATTTTATTTTGGACTTGTATACTTAAAAAGGACTTTCCTTCTGAGTTTATTTTCATTTTGTATCTCGAGTTGTATTCATTGTCTTATCTTTTATATACTCAAGTTATGTTTGTTTTTATTGAGCTTCATTGAACCCCCTTGTGTATGCGTGCAAATGGTCTTGTCATCATGGGAATTGAGACTTTGTCATTGGGCACGGCCAAGGTGTTTTGGCACTTGGTCGTGTTAGCTTCACAACCTATTGGAACAACACTCCCAAGGACTTAGTTCCATCAAATGCAACACTTGGAGTCAGGGGAGTATTGTTTTGATTGCTTCTCCCACATCTGAATTTAATTGATTTACATTATGAATGAGCTTGCATGTGTACATTGGGGGCAATGTACAACTTATAGTACAGTGGGGGGAGTTTCATAGTGCACGGATCTCTTTTATAGTAGTTTTGATTGATATACATGCTCACATAGCCAATGGCGGTTCACCTTAGTTGCATTGATTGTATTCTTGAGTTTAGGAAATTTTTTAACATTGAATGTTTTGATGCTCTAGTTTTTGCTTGAATTTCTAGGAATTTTTGCCCGATTGATACTTGTTGCACTACTCACTCTTTGAACTCTTTTGGAAACTCATGTTTGATGTATAAAGGACTAGTTATAGTTGTTTTTTGTGTTAATTCTGAAAAAAAAATGGAAAAAATGAAAAGAAGGAACAAAATAGTTTTATTGTTTATTTGTGCTTGTTCGGTGGAAAGAGCTACCACCTATGAAGTATGAATCTACTCTCATAATTATTATAAGAAAACACTAGAATGGGTTTTTGATTAAAAATAAAAAAATATGTGATATTTCCAAAAGAAAACATAGGATTTGGGTTTTGATTCAAAAATAACAAACATTCAAAATATAAAAACATTGGATTAGTGGTTTGATTAAAAAATATGAGCCATTTCAAAAAGAAAACATAGGATTATAGTTTTGATTGAAAATTAGGAGACATTAGTATAAAAAAAAAAATACGATTAGGGTTTTGATTGAAAAATAAGAGACATTACTATAAAAAAAATATAGGGTTAGACTTTTGAATGAAAAATTGGAGAAATTATTATAAGAAAACATAGGATTAGGGTTTTTATTGAAATAAAGTAGACATTCCATAAAAGAAAACAAAGGATTATGGTTTTGATTAAAATATAGTAGGCATTATGAAAGGAAAACATAGCATTAAGATTTTAATTGAAAATATAGGAGACATTACTATAAGAAACCATAAGATAGCATTTTCATTCAAAAAAATAATAGACATTCTGAAAGAAGATGTAGGATTATGGTTTTGATTGAAAAGTAGTAGGCGTTCTCAAACGAAAATATAGGATTGGGGTTTTCATTGAAAATTATGAGACATTATGAAAAACCTTCGGATTAGGATTTTGATTAAAAATTATCAAACATTCTCAAAACAAAAGATAGGATTAGGATTTTGATTTAAAAAAATGAGACATTCCGAAAAGAAAACAATGGTTTAGGGTTTGATTCAAAACTGAAGTATAGAACACATTCCGGAAAGAAAACATAGGATTAGGGTTTTGATTAAAAAATAGCATACATTCAGAAAAAAAAAAATGGGTTCGATCTTTTATTGAAAAATAGGAGGCATTCCGAAATAAAAAAACATACGGTAGGGTTTTGATTCAAAACTGATAAATACGAGACACTATTAAAAAAAAACATAGGATACGGGTTTTGTTTGGAAAATAATAGACATTTCGAGAATATAACATAAGATTAAGGTTTTGATTCAAATATAGAAGGAATTTCTAAAAGAAAACATAGTATTAGGGCTTTGATTGAAAAATAGGAGACATTAATATAAGAAAACATAGGATTGGGGGTTTTAATTAAAAAATACTAGAGATTAGGAAAAGAGAAAAATAGGATCGGGTGATTAAAATATAGTAGCCATTTCGGAAAGAAACATATGATTAGTGTTTTGATTCAAAAATATGAGACATTCAAAAATTAAAATGTACAATTAGGGTTTTGAATAAAAAGTAGCCGACATTAACGAAGGAAAACATAAGATTATTGTTTTGATTAAAAACTATGAATAATAAGAAAAAAATATTAAGATTGTTGTTTTGATTAAAAAATATGAGACACTAAAAAGGAAAACATATGATTCAAGTTTTATTTTCAAAATAGGAGACATTCTAAAAAAAAAACATAAGATTAGAGTTTTAATTCAAATATAGTAGGCATTCCGAAAAAAGAAATATAGGATTAGGTTTATGATTGAAAATGGTACACATTAATATTAGAAAACATAGGATTAGGTTTTGATTAAATAAACAAGACATTTCGGAAAGAAAACAAAGGATTAGGATTTTGATTAAAAAATAGGATTAGGGTTTTGATTGAAAACAAAGGATTATGGTTTTGATTCAAAAATTGGGGTTCATTCAGAAAAGAAACATACCATTAGGGTTTTGATTGAAAATTGGAGATATTTCAAAAATAAAACATAATATTACCATTTTGATTAAAAACCAATAAATAGCATACATTACAAAAAGAAAACATACAATTAGTGTTTTCAACGAAAAATAGAAGACATTTCCAAAAGAAAACAAAGGATCAGGGGTTTAATTCAAAAATATGAGACATTCCTTAAAGAAAACATAGGATTATGATTTTATTAAAAAGGAGGAGACATTCCAAAAGAAAACATATGATTAGGGTTTTGATTCAAAAATTGCAAACCTTCCCAAAATAAAAGATAGGATTGGGGTTTTAATTAAAAAAAAAAGAGACATTTAGAAAAGAAAACAAAGGATTATGTTTTTGATTCAAACTGAAAAAAATAGGACAGATTGCGAAAAGAAATCATAGGATTAGGGTTTTGTTTAAAATTAGAAAACATTACAAAAAGAAAGAAAAAGCATTACTTTTTTTATTAAAAAAAAGGAGGCATTCTGAAAAGATAACATAGGTTAGGGTTTTGATTCAAAATTGATAAATAGGAGACATTAAGAAAAGAAAATATAGGATTCGGGTTTTGTTTGTAAAATAGGACACAATCCAAAAGAAAACGTGTGATTATGATTTTGATTCAAATATAGTAGGCATTCCAAAAAGAAAATATAGGATTTGTGTTTGATTGAAAAATAGGAGACATTACTATAAGATAACATTGGATTAGGATTTTCATTAAAAATTAGTAGACATTTTGAAAAGAAAATATAGGATTAGGGTTTTGATTAAAAAATATGAGAAAAGATAGAATTCAGGATTGTGTTTAAAAACCAAAAATAGGGGACATTTCAAAAAGAAAACATAGGATTACGGTTTATTAAAAAATAATAGACTTTCCGAAAAGAAAACAAAGGATTAGGTCTTCGATTAAAAAATAATAGCCATTCCGAAAGGAGAACATAGGATTAGGGTTTTAATTCAAAAATAGGAGACATTCCTTAAATGAAAAACATATGATTATGATTTTATTAAAAAGTAGGAGACATTCCGAAAAGAAAACATATAATTATGGTTTTGATTCAAAAATTGCAAACCTTCCAAAAATTAAAGATAGGATTGAAGTTTTGACTTTAAAAAATTGAGACATTCAGAAAACAAAACAAAGGATTATGGGTTTTGATTCAAAATTGAAAAATAGGGCACATTGCAAAAAGAAATCATAGGATTAGGGTTTTGTTTCAAAATTACCAAACATTACAAAAAGAAAAGAAAGCATTAGGTTTTTGATTGAAAAATATGATTCCAAAAAGATAACATAGGTTAGCGTTTAGATTTCAAAATTGATAAATATGAGACATTAAGAAAAGAAAATATACTTTTTTTGAATCAAACCCCTAATACTATATTTTCTTTTCGGAATGTGCCCTACTTTTCAGTTTTGAATGAAAAACCCTAATCCTTTGTTTTTCTTTTTCGAATGCCTCATTTTTCACAATCAAAATCCTAATCCTACCTTTTGTTTTAGGAATGTTAAATAATTTTTAATAAAAACCCTAATCTTATATTTTCTTTTCCTAATGCATCCTATTTTTTTAATAAAAATTCTATTCCTATGTTTTCTTTCAGAATGCCTCCTATTTTTTAATCAGAGACATTAATCTTATGTTTTCTTTTGGGGATGTATGCTATTTTTGAATAAAAAAATAATTGTATGTTTTTTTTGTAATGCCTCGTATTTGTTAATTAAAACCCCCATGCTAAGTTTTTTCTTTTTGGAATGCCTACAATTTTTTAATCAATACCCTAGTCATTTGTTCTCCTTTTTGAAATACTCCCGAATCCATACTTTCATCGAGGTAACGCAAACGGGCACACATTTACATCGTAGATCATCTTGCTTCTTTAATAACGGACATGTTGGTGGAGATCTTGTTCTACATGCACAAGTCGGAATTCTTGACTGTGACTGCCCTTGTGCCTCTTCAAATAGTTGTGCTAACTCGAGTACGAGGAGGTTGGCACACATTCCTGCATCTGGAACCTGACCTATGTCTTCGCATTTGAACTTTAGCAAGATTTCCTCCAAATTAGTGCATTACGACCCACATTGGCTTCTTTCTCTCATAATCGGCCTCACAACCCTACCTGCATAAAAGTAACATAAATACACCCATATTAGCGTTAAAGCCCGAGAAAAGTAATGCTCAACATAAGGAAAGAACGCTTCGCATTCCTATCGCACAAGTACTTATCAAACTCCGCCACACTTAAGCTTTTGCTTGTCCTCAAGCAAAAATTAAAAGATTATGTGCATGGATGAAGGAAATATTGGAAGTGCTTGGCCTTAGGTTCACCAAAGCATATAAAGAAAGCATTCTACAAGTAAGAGAAATTTCCACACTTAATACAAAAAATCAATGCTCTAGCTAAAAACATGAATAAAAAAAGACAACAAACCCGAAATCATGTAAGTGTGTGAACTCACTCAAAACAAATCAAAGTGTACTCCTCACTGTTCTAAGTACAAGGCACTTATTTATCTACAAGAAGTAACAAAAATTTCAAAAATGGTAGTAGTTTCACACATCCTCTAAGGTAGTCCTTTCCAAAGCGGCCGCTAAGGTGGCTTTCACACTTTCGAAGTGGTAGCTCTTTGTACCGGAGTGGTAGCTTTCACTCATCCTATGAGATAGCTCTTTCTCTCACTAGGACATAACTAGTATTTCGAAATGTCTCATAGTTTTCAATCAAAATCTAATCCTATATTATCCTTTAGAAATGTATACTATTTTTGAATCAAACCAATAATCTTATATTTTCTCATAGTAATGTCTCATATTTTTAATCAAAACCTAAATTCTATGTTTTCTTTTCGAAATTCCTACTAAATTTGAATCAAAACCTTAATCCTATGTTTTTTTTCTTAATGTCACGTATATTTCAATAAAAACTTGAATCCTATATTTTCTTTTTTCAATGTTTACCTATTTGTTATTTTTGAATGAAAACCCTATGATATATTTTTTCTTTTAGGAATGTCTCCTATTTTTCAATCAAAAACCTAAATCTTTCTTTTTCTTTTCGAAATATTTTGTATTTTTGAATTGAAATGATAATAATATGTTTTCTTTTTGGAATGTGTCCTATTTTGTAGTTTTAAATCAAAACCGTAATCCTTTATTTTATTTTTAAAATGTCTCATTTTTTTATTCAAAACCCTAATCCTATCTTTATGTTTTGGGAATCTTTGCTAAGTTTTAACCAAAACCGTAATACGATGATTTGTTATTGTAATGCCTTCTATTTTTGAATAGAAAATCATAACCTATGTTTTCTTTTCAGAACGCTTCTTATTTTTTTAATCAAAACATTAATCTTATTTTTTCTTTTTTGAATGTCTTCTATCTTTCAATCAAAACCCTAGTCCTGTGGTTTTTTTTTTTTCGAAATGTCTCATATTTTTCAATCACGACATTAATCCTATTTTTTTTCTTTTCGGAATGTCTGCTATTCTTAAATCTAAACCCTAATCCTATGTTTTCTTACAATAATGTCTCCTATTTTTCAATAAAAACTCTAATACTATGTTTTCTTTTCGGAATGACTCCTACTTTTTTTAATCAAAAACCTAATCCATTCTTTTCTTTTTGGAATGCCTGATATGTTTGAATCAAAACCGTAATCATATGTTTTGCTTTTTGGAATACCTACTATATTTGAATCAAAACTCTAATACTATGTTTTCTTTTCAAAATATCTCCTATCTTTCAATGAAAAATCTAATCTTATGCTTTCTTTTCGGAATGTCTCTAATTTCTTAATAAAAAAAATAATCCTTTCTTTTATTTTTGGAATATCGAGAATTTTTTAATCAAAACCCTATTCCTATTTTTTTCTTAGAGCAATGTCTCCTACATTGCTCTCCTATTTTTGAAAAATAGGAGACATTGCTATAAGAAAACATCGGATTAGGGTTTTTGTTTGCAAAAGAAAAAAACTCTTATTATTTCTTTAAGGAATACCTGCTATTTTCTATTCAAAACCCTAATCTTATGTTTATATTAAAAATGTCCCCAATTTTTCAATCAAAAACCTAATCCTTTCTTTTTCAACTTAAGTGAACTTCTATCAACTGTAATCATACCGACACTAAAGCACCAGATCCCATCAAAACTTCGAAGTTAAGCGAGCTTGGACGAGAGTAGCACTATGATGGGTGACCTCCTCCGAAGCCCTCGTGTTACATCCGTCCCCTTTTTGTTTATCTACATGGTTTATTTTTATGATTTATATTAATTAAAAAAATAAAATAATAATAATAAAATGAAAGGCCAACCTATGTTTTCTTTTTATAATGGTTCCTATTTTTGAATAAAAATACTTATCCTATGTTTTCTTTTTGGAATGCCTCTTGTTTTTTAATCAAACCGCTAATCTTATGTTTTTTTTTTGGGGAATGCCGCCTATTTTTGAATCAAAACAATAATCATATATTTTTGCTTCATAATGTCTCATATTATTTAAACGAAACACTAATTCTAAATTTTTTTTTTAGAATGGCTCCTAGTTTTTAATCAAAACCCTAATCTTATATTTTTCTTTTTTGAATGCATGCAATTTTTAAATTAAAACAATAATCCTATGTTTTATTTTCGCAATCTCTCATATTTTCATTTAAAACCATAATCGTATGTTATCATTTCGGAATACCACTATTTCTGAATTAAAACTGTAACCCTATTTTTTCATATACTAATGTCTCCTATTTTTCATTAAAAGCCATAATCTTATGTTTTCTTATAGTAATGTCTCTGATTTTTCAAACAAAAACCATTTTCGCAATACCTCCTATTTTTCAATCAAAACACAAATTCTTTGTTTTCTTCTTGGAATGTCACCTATTTTTGAATAAAAACACAAATAATATGTTATCTTTTTGATGTGTCACCTATTTTTTTGTTTTTAATAAAAAAACTAATCCAATGTTTTATTATTGTAATGTCTCCTATTTTTCAATCAAAACCCTAATTCTATTTTTTTATTTCGAAATGTCTCATATTTTTCAATAAAAACCATAATCCTATTTTTCTTTTGGAATGATTACTATTTTTGAATCAAAACCATAATTCTTTGTTTTATTATAATAATGTCTATTTTTTTTCAATCAAAAACCAAATCCTATGTTTTCATATAGTAATGTCTCCTATTTTTAAATCAAAACACTAATCCTATGTTTTCTTTTTGAAATGCCTACTATATTTGAATCAAAACCCTAATCCTATTTTTTCTATTCCAAATGTCTCCTATTTTGTAAACAAAACATAAATCCTATTTTTTCTTTTGTTAATGTCTCATATTTTCTAATAAAAAAATAATCCTATTTTTTTTTTCCAAGGATTGCCTTATATTTTTATAATAAAAACACTAATCTTATGTTTTCCTTTGTTAATGTATGCTATTTTTTTATTCAAAAATCTAATCCTATGTATTATTTTTGTAATGTCTCATATATTTCAACCAAAACTCTAGTCCTAGGTTTTATTTTCAGAATGTCTCATATTTTTCAATAAAAACATTAATCCTATGTTTTCTTTTAGGAATACCTACTATTTTTCAATGAAAACCTCAATCCTATGTTTTCTTATAGTAGTGTCTCCTATTTTTCAATCCTATGTTTTATTTAATAAATGACTACTATATTTGAATCAAAACCCTAATCCTATTTTTTCTTTTCTTAATGCCTCCGATTTTTCACTTTGAATCAAAATCGTACCCTATGTTTTCTTTTTGGAATATCTTGTATTTTTGAATAAAAAACCTAATCCTATGTTTTCTTTTCGGAATGTGTCATATTTTTCATTTTTGAATCAAAACTTTAATCCTTTGTTTTCTTTTCAGAATGTCTCAGTTTTTAAAAATCAAAATCGTAATCCTATTTTTGTTTTTGCAATATCTGCTAATTTTAATCAAAACCCTAATCCGTTGTTATTTTTTGGTATGTCTCATATTTTTCAATTAAAAACCTAATCCTATGTTTCTTTTTCAGAATGCCTCCTATTTTTCAGTCAAAACCCTATTCCTATGTGTTAATTTTCATAATGTCTACTAATAATGTCTCCTATTTTTTTAATTAAAACCCTAATGCTATGTTTTCTTTCGGAATGCCTACTATATTTTAATCAAAACCCTAATCTAATGTTTTCTTATAGTAATGTCACCAATTTTTCATTCAATATCCTAATCCTATGTTTTGTTATAGTAATGTCTCTCAATTTTTCGATTAAAACCTTAATCCTATGTTTTCTTTTTGGAATGCCTCCTATATTTTAATCGAAAAACCTTTTATTCTATGTTTTATTTTCAAAATGCCTCCTATTTTTTAATCAAAACACTAATCCTTTTTTTTCGGAATGTCTAATATTTTTTAATAAAAATCCTATTCCTATGTTTATTTTTGAAAATGTCCCTTATTTTTCTGTTTAAAACAAAACAAAATCCAAATCATATGTTCTATTATGATAATGTCTCGTATTCTTCAATCAAAACACTAAACCTATTTTTTCTTTTCAAAATGTCTCATATTTTTCAATCAAAACCCTACTCGTATGTTTTGTTTATGGAATGTCTACTATTTTTCAATTAAAACCCTAATTTCATGTTTTCTTATAGTAATGTGTCACATTTTCTTTTAAAACCTGAATCCCTTGTTTTCTTATAGTAATGTCTCCTATTTATGAATTAAAACCATAATCCTATGTTTTTTTTATAGTAATGTCTCCTATTTTTCCAATTAAAACCCTAATCCTATGTTTTCTTTTAGGAATGCCTACTATATTTGAATCAAAACCCAAATTCAAGTTTTTCTTTTTAGGAATATCTCCTATTTCGTAAACAAAACCCAAATCCTATGTTTCCTTTTCTTAATGTCTCATATTTTTTTAATCGAAACCCTAATCCTAATTTTTTTTTTGGGTGCCTCCTAATTTTTAATCAAAGCACTAATCTTATCTTTTCTTTTGGGAATGCCTTCTATTTGTTACTCAAAACCCTAATCATATATTTTATTTTTGGAATGTGACATATTTTTCTACCAAAACATTAATCGTATGTTTTCTTTTCGTCATAACTTCTATATTTCAATCAAAACCCTAATTCTATGTTTTCTTATAGTAATGTTTCCTATTTTCCATAAAAACTATGATCTTATGTTTTCTTTTTAGAATGCCTACTATACTTGAATCAAAATACTAATCATGTGTATTCTTTTCGGAATATCTCCTATTTTGCAAACAAAACCCGAATCTTACGTTTTCTTTTCTTAATGTCTCCTATTTATCAGTTTTGAATTAACACCCTAACCTATGGTTTCTTTTTGAAATGTCTTCTATTTTTCAAAGAAAAACCTAATCCTTTCTTTTCATTTTGGAATGTCTACTATTTTTTAATCAAAACACTAGTCATATGTTTTCTTTTAGAAATGCCTACTATATTTGAATCAAAACTCTAAACCCATGTTTTTTTTTTGAAATATCTCCAATTTTTCAATCAAAACACTAATTCTTTGTTTTCTTTTCGCATTGGCTCCTATATTTGAATAAAAACCCTAGTCCAATGTTTTATTATAGTAATGTCTTCTTTTTTTTTTCAAAACCCTAACGCTATGTTTTTTCTTTTCAGAGTGTATCATACTTTTCAATCAAGAACTTAATCTTATGTTTTCATAGGGTAATGTCTCCTATTTTTCAAAGAAACCCTAATCCTATGTCTTTTTCAGAATGCCTAATATATTTGAGTCAAAACTCTAATCCTATGTTTTCTTTTCAGAATATAATAAGAAACGCATTGAGGAGCTAGCCTGTGCTTTCATTAAGAAGTGGGATTTAAACTAGCAGGGGCATTTTGGTAATTATCAGGGTGAAGGAGTTTGGTTGTTTTATGGGTCCCACTTGATGGAAAACTGGTCAAAAAAACACAAATCAGGAGCTTGTTTCACAAGCTCATGAGGCATACCAAAATTTCATCAAATTCCATCATCTTGGCCTCGGAAATAACAATTTTGACCGTTTGTGGTAATAATAGATTTGATTATAACTTGGGCTAGAAATCTCAGATTTGTATGCTCTTTTCGGCATTAGTTTTTATTTGTTAAGTTCTTTATTTGTTTGCTGAAATTTGAAAACTTGTCATTTCCTGCTAAATTTTAGAAGCTTCTACTTTTTGTGTTTTCTCGTATCTTTCTTTGGGTCTATTTATTGTAAGCCTGTGGGCTAGGAAGGATCTGTCTTGTAATTGTTATTTTCCATAAGTAATAAACCTTACTCAAGTTTCTACCCAATCCAGGTAATCATTTATGAAGAGGTTGGAAGGCTTGTTACTAGCATTCATGTATGGATCAACAGTTTCAAGATTATTTCTACATCAGTTTGGTACCAGAGATAAATTGGTCATGCCACTACGTGGACGTTGATATCCTACTCAGAGGATGGAGGAGATGTATGAGCATGACGATGGTGCCCAATTTGAGCAGCGGGTTAGCCACTTTTTTGACCATCGAGTGGAGTGGATGATGAAGGAGTTAACTGAATGGTTCACATAAATGATGGGAGGCATCAATCAAAGGTATACCTCCAAGAGTGGGTGTGATGACTTCACCAATGATGACAACATATATTTTGCTAGCATTGCACATGCATAGCGGCGTAAATGGTAGGATCATGGGAAAGATACGAGAACCCACCATGATGAAGACATGCATTGGGAATTTGGCATATAGGTCAAATTCCAAAATTTTATTTTGGACTTCAAGCAGAGGAATTCCTCGACTGGCAGGCTACGGTCGAGGATATCTTGGAATTTAAAATGGTCAACAAAGACAAGAGTCCCATTGGTGGCGACGAGGCTTTGTAGCCATGCAACCACATGGTGGCAGCAACTGAAGCTAAGCTGTAGTAGGCTTTGGAATGCCAGGATCAATTCTTAGGAGAAGATGAAGAAACACACGCACTTTAGTTTATTGCCACACAATTACCAACATTTGATTTTCAGCCGCCTGTATAATTTACACTAGGGCAATGGTACCGTTAAGGAGTACACCACTGAATTCTACCAGTTGCTGGCTCAGAATCAAGTTCAAGAATCAATAGACCAGTTGGTGGCACGGTATATCGGGGTTTTGCGAGTCCAGATCTTGGAGATCGTCAACCTGATTGACCCAATCTCCGTCTCGTCGACCAATCAATAAACATTGATTATCCAGCTGCAACAATGATGCTCAGTCCCTATGAGCTCAGTGGGAGCGCCTGGAGGAAATAGACTGCTTATCGCTAGCACAGGTGACGTGACTCAAGGGGGATTACTGGTGATCATCCTACGGGAACTAACACTACGAGGGGAGCCACTAGAAGTACCATTCAGTGTTTCAGTTGTGGGCAAAAGGGGCATCATGCGGTAGATTGTAGGAAGATGGGCAAGAGTGTTATGCTTGCAAAGGAAGAAGATGACACAATGGATATAGGCCCGCTTGTGTTTGATCAAGATGACCTCGATGAGGAGGTTGTTGATGGCAACGTCGGTGCTGTCTTAGTTGTACACAAATCCTGTTTCATACCAAGGGGTACTGAAGATGACTGGCTACAAACCAACATCTTCCAGTCCACTTCTAACATCAATGGTAACGTATGTACATTCATGATCGATGTAGGTAGCTATGAACACATCATTTCTTAAGAGACTGTACAAATTCTCAAGATCACTATCGAGCGGCATCCTACACTATACAAGTGGGGGTGAGTTGACAGTTTTCAAGTGGTCCTTAGTCGACTTCTTAATCAGCATGAAGTACAAGGATAAAGTGTGGTGTGATATAGTGCCTGTGAATGCGTGTCACCTATTTTTCGTGAGGCTTTGCGTAGTATGATCCGAGGGTGGTGCATGATGGCTACACAAACTCTTACAATTTCACTTCGGAGGAGTGAAGATTGTGTTGGTGCCCAATAAGATAGTAGAAACATATGTTTTCCACCAGTACAAATGTCAACCTATTGTCGTATGCACAATTCGGGAGAGAGTTGCAGAATTCGGGAACCGCATTCATCTTGCTCAGAAGGCAGCCACCGTGAGCTTGGAGACCTCAGCAATTTCAGAAGTTGTTCTTCCTCTTCTACATGAGTTCCAAGACATTTTCCCGGATGACCTAGTAGATAGGCTACCATCCTTTTGGGACATACAACATTATGTAGAGCTACAACTTAGCTCTATCTTACCACATCGACCACGCTACCGGATGAGTCCAAAGGAATATGAAGAATTGAGACATTAGGTAGGAGAACTATTGGCGAAGGGGAACATCCGCAAGATCATGAGCCCGTGCTTTGTTCCATCAAGGTTGACACTAAAGAAGGACAACACCTCGCGCATGTGTGTGGGTAGTTGAACCATCAATAAAATTACTATCGAGTATCGGTTCCCTTTCTTCATTTGGATGATCTGCTTGACCAGATTAATGGTGCTATGATGTTCACATGCTTTGATCTGAAGAACGGATATTACAAGATACCCGTGCGACGTAGGGAAGAGTGGAGGATGGCTTTCAAGACATGTGAGATGCTACACGAATGGAAGGTTATGCTATTTGGGGTTTTCAACGGCCGTAGCACATTCATGCAGGTCATGAATCAACATCTGTGACTATTCATTCGTAAGTTTCTCGTTGTCTACTTTGATGACATCCTCATTTATAACCCTAGCCATAAGATGCAACTTGTACATGCATGGGATACCCTCTGCTGCTGTTTCGATCCTAATAGTTTTATATGGACAGGAAGAAGTGTGACAAGGTCCCTTGCGTATATCCCGTAAGTGCACGGGTTTGTCGAAGTAATAATCCCGGGTGAGCGGGTATCGAATCCACAGGGAGTAGGGAATAAAAATACTTAATTCAATTTTTAGCTATGTGAAAGATCAATAATGATGAGTGTGACAATGATTTAATTCTCCACAATAAAAGCAACAAATAAGAGAGCAAAAGTAAAGAAGGGGATAAGGCAATCGATAAAGATGGTGTACCCGGATAATGCTCCGCCTAGGATAATTGTTTCAAGTGCAAGAACCCTCTATTATGCTTCCTAATCAATGCAATGGTGAGTCATGGAAATCCTTAATTACATAATCCCAAATCTAAGGTCAACTATGCCTAATATTTGCACGTGGTTATCAGCAGGTCTGTGTCAGGTCGAGCTGATAAGATAGCTGCTCTGACCAGGCAGGATTTGCTCTTTTTATACTCCATGGCCCGCAATGTGCTGATTCACTTGGGGTGCATATTAGAGGATATTCTGAGGTACCAGGGTCAATCTGCGAAAGTGGGTTTATTATTTGCTGGCCCTTACATCACAAGTTTTATCTTCGGAATGGGTTTGGGGGACGCTTTACGTGGTGCTGAGAGGACATTTGTACCTACCCCTCTTGCGTTTGAGACGATCAGGATGATGGTGTTAGTACGGAGATGTGGGCCAGGGGTCTAAATTATTGCTATAGCTACCCCAGAGACCACCAGGAGTGAAGGAGATACTACGGAGGGTTCCCTACAGATTCCCAGACCCCTCGCAGCGCAGTGTCCTCGAGCTTATGACCGTATTGAGAGGCTTGAGAGCGATGTGGGTGAGATCCGGACTGAGATAGCGGAGCTCCAAGCTATCCAGGCAGTGCAGTACACTGAGATATTAGACCGTTTCGACATGATACAGCGGCTATTTATGGGCAGGCCACTGCTTCCCCCACCACCTCCTCCGGCATCTCCCTCACCACTTCCGCTAGCACCCTTCGATTTAGCACCACCACCAGCAGCAGGTGTTGAGCCAGAGGACGACGCCGACACTTGACTTTTATTTCTTTTACTGTTTTGCATTTCATTTTAGACTTGTTCACTCAGAAAGGATTCTCCTTCTGAGTTTATTCGCATGTTGATTCTCGAGTTGTATTCATTGCTTTATCTCGTATATACTCGAGTTATTTTGTTTTTATTGAGCTTCACTGAACCCCCTCGTGTATGCGTTCAGATGGTCTTGTCATCTTAGGAATTGAGACTTTGTCATGGGCACGGCAATGGTGCTTCGGCACTTGACCGTGTGAGCTTTACAACCCGTCGGAACATTACTCCCAAGGACTTAGCTCCATCAAACGCGACATTAGGAGTCAGGGGAGTATTGTTTTGATTGGTTCTCCAACATCTATTCTTCATTAATGTATGTTTTGAGTGAGCTTGAATATGTACATTGAGGATAATGTACAACTTAAGTGTGTGTGTGTGTGTGTGTGTGGGGTGGGTGGGGGGTGGGGAGGGGGTTCATAGTGCACACATCTTTTCTATTGTTCTTGATTGATATATGCTCACATAGCCAATGGCGGTACACCTTAGTTGCAATGAGTGTATTCTTGAGTTTAGGAGAATTTTTTTAACATTGAATGTTTTCATGCTCTAGTTCTTGCTTGAATTTCTAGGAATTTTTACCCGAACTACACTCAATACACTACTCACTCTTTAAACTCTATTGGAAACTCATGTTCGATGTTAAAGGGACTAGTTATAGTTGTTTCTTGTTTTCTGAAAAAAAAAATGAAAAATGAAAAGAAGGAACAAAATAGTTTTACTGTTTATTTGTGCTTGTTGGGTGGAAAGAGCTACCACCTATGAAGTATGACGCTACTCTCATAAGTCGGATACTAGTTATGCCCTAATGGGAGAAAGAGCTATCTCATAGAATGAGTGAAAGCTACTACTCCGGTAGAAAGAGCTACCACCTCGAAAGTGTGAAAGCCACCTTAGCGGCCGCTTTGGAAAGGGCTATCTTAGAGGATGTGTGAAACTACTACCATCTTTAAAATTGTTGTCACTTTTGTAGATAAATAAGTCCCTTGTACTTACAACTTTGAGGAGTATACCTTGGGTTGTTTTGATTGAGTTCACACACGTACATGATTTCAGGTTTGTTGTCCTTTTTGATTCAAGTTTTTAGCTAGAGCTTTGATTTTTTGTATTTAATGTTGAATTTTCCCTTACTTGTAGAATGCTTTCTCTGTACAATTTGGTGAACCTAAGGCCAAGCACTTCCAATATTTCCTTCATCTATGCACAAAATGTTTAATTTTTGCATGAGGACAAGCAAAAGCTTAAGTGTGGGTGAGTTTGATAAGTGCTTGTGTGATATGAATGCGAAGCATTCTTTACTTAAGTTGAGCATTACATTTCTCCGGTTTTTTCATTAATATGTGTGTTTTTATGTTACTTTCGTGCAGGTAGGGTTGTGAGGCCGAGTACGAAGGAAAGAAGCCAATGTGGATCTTAATGCACCGATTTTGGAGGAAATCTTGCTAAGGTTCAAATGCAAAGAAATAGGTCGGGTGCGAGATGCTAGAGTGTGTGCCAACCTCCTCGTATTTGAGTTAGCACAACCATTTGGAGGGGCACAAGGGCAGTCACACTCAGGCATTCGGACTTATGCACATAGAACAAGATCACCACCAAGTTGTCCATCATTAAAGAAGCAAAGCGATCCACGACGTGAACTTGTTGTTGTTTGCGTCACCTCGATGAAAGTATGGACTCGGGAAGTATTTTAGGCCAGGTAATGTAGCAGAATACTGTAGCAAAAGTGATGTAGCAGCACTGTTCACAGCCGGCCGAGAAAACAGGAATTCAGAGAATCCACACGGGAGTGTGGAAATTATACACGACCGTGTGGAAATTCTACATGGGCGTGTGAAAAATCCACAGGCCAGTGTGGTCGCCCGATTCAAACCCTATTTAAAGCCGATTCAGCCTCCATTTCAGCATTCTTTTCTCCATCTTATCCCCAAATTGAGAGAGGGTTTTGGCTAGGGTTTTGAGAGGTATTAGCTAAGGTTTTGGAGAGGTTCTACGGCTCCGACATCGTCATTCTTTAGGAAGAAGGTTGGTAGGAGAGCTTGCGTCGAGGTGTATCCTATACCGGATGAGGGAATCCTTCGACAACGAGTAGAGGACTTTCCACAAGACCATCGACAAGACTATCGAGGGGGTTTCTCTATGGATTCATTATTTTTACATTCTATTTCTTTGATTGTACTTAGCTCCAAGGAGAGCTAAACCCCTAGTGGGTACTTGGGTATTTGTGAACCCTAGGATGTATTTATTTCAATGAATCTCTTTATTATGCTTTCAATTAATTGATGTTTATTTTGAATTCCAACCTTGAATGCTTGATTGTATCAACATTTCCCCTAGAGTGACACTAGGGTTGAGAGTTCTTGTTGGTAACCTTGTGAGTGAGTGACACACCACGAGCGTTAGACAAAGCTTGGTTGCAGAGGGTTGAGAGGGTGAGTCGAGAGGTACAGGAGAGCCCCCTTTCCCCTCCGATGTGAAAGATTCTACCTCCGTTCCTGGAGTTCTTTGCGGCCATAATACAGTGAATGATGTAAGAGATGACCCTCCGCTGGGGCTTAGTTACGCGTGCAACAGAGTGAAGCGTTGAGATGATCTTAGTATCTAGGGCTTAATTGTGGTTAGGGACCTTCCACCTGGACCAAAGTTTTAGGTCTATAATTAGGAAGAGATTTATCACTTGGAATCCCTAGAGTTCATTGCAACTCTATGCGAGTGCGAGTTTGAGAGGTTATCTAATCTCTCCTCCGGGACATGTATAGAGTTAGGCATAGTTGACCTTAGATTTAGGACTATGTATTTAAGGATTTCCATGACTCACCATTGCATTGATTAGGAAGCATAATAGAGGGTTCTTGCACTTGAAATGATTGTCCTAGGAGGAGCATTATCCGAGTACCCCATCTTTATCGATTGCCTTACCTCACTCTTTACTCGTACACTCTTACTTGTTGTTTTTACTTTTGAGAATTGAATCATTGTCACACTTATCACTACTGATCTTTCACATAGCTAAGAAGCGGATTAAGTGTTTTTATTCCCTATTCCTTATGGATTCAATACCCGCTCATCTGGGATTATGACTTCGACAAACATGTGCACTTGCAGGATATATGCAAGTGGACCTTGTCAGATCCTTATGCCGACACGCCAAGAAATCGGGTGTTGGTAGCCTTCCATTGCTAGGTTTAAGCCAAAGAAGAGCAGGTTTACTCCTATTAGAGATTTCCTTGAACTTAATGCAGTCAAAAGTGTGTTGATCTAGAAGAGATTCTGATTCTCATTCATATGGGATTAGGGGTTAGTTACCGAGAGATTGGGACTAATCTACTCATGAAGTCTCTAGGACTTAAATATCATCAATGTATCTTTAAACCATCCGAGTTTGGGCCGTAATGACAACCCCCACTAAGGATTGTAGGCTACATAATAGTTAAAGAGTGAGTAATAGTACTTTTTTGGCCTCGTGGAATACGAACCCTGTGTCACACACAAGGTATCACCTGGTGAGCCCGAACACTTGTGTTGAAGCAATCAGCAGGTGTGACTTTTCTCTGTTAATCTATTGTGCCCCATCATTATTTTACTTGCAAATACTTAAATGTCACCTCTCCTCGCTTTCCCGACCTCTCACTGTCTATTTATAGAGTTCTAGAGTTGTTTGCCGGCTATTTTCAAAGCTATCCACCGTCATTTCATCGGTAAGCATGCCTTTCTCTTTTCTTCGCTAAATCTTTGTTTATTTTGCGGCACCAGCATCATCTTCAACAGAAGCAGTAGTAGAGATAGCGCCCAACACTGACATTTGTGGGGTTTTTACTTTTAGTTGTGTTTATGTTTTTGTACTTCATTTCTTCGAGTTGTATTTCATTTTTATATCTTTGTGGACTTAAGTTTGATTTTGTTTTTATTGAGCTTCACTGAATCCCCTTGTGTATGCGTGCAGATGGTCTTATCAGTATGGAAATTGAGGATTAGTCATAGACATGGTCAATGTGTTTTGCACATGACTGTGTGTGCTTCAGAACCCATTGGAATTCAACTCTCAAGGATCTAGCTCCATCAAATGCACCACTAGGAGTTCAAGGGTGTATTGTTTCAATTGCCCACTCCCACACAAACTTTTGAGTGATTTACTTTTTATTGTGCTTGCGTACGTACATTGAAGGCAATGTACCTCTTAAGTGTGTGTCTGTGTGGGGGGGGGGAGTTCACATTGCACATGTCCTTTATATAAATTTTGATTGACATACATGCTCATGTAGCCAATGGTAGTTCACCTTACTTGAATTGATTGTACTCTTGAGTTTAGGAGAATCTTAACATTGAATGTTTTCATGCTCTAGTTTGTTCTTGAATTTCTAATAATTTTTACCTGATTGACACTTGTTGCACCACTCACTCATGAAACTCTTTTCGAAACTCAAGTTTGATGTTTAATGGACTAATTAGTTTTGTTTCTTGTGTTATTTTGCTAAAAGAACATGAAAAAGAAAAGAAAAAACTAGATATATTGTTTACTCGTGGATTTTGTGTGGAAAGAGCTAGCAATTATGAAGTATGAAGCTACTCTCATAAGTCGGATACTAGTTATGCCCTTATGAGAGAAAGAGCTTTCTCATGAAATGAGTGAAAGCTACCTCCCCCGTAGAAAGAGCTACCAACTCAAAAGTGTGAAAGCCACCTTAGCGGCCGCTTTGGAAAGGGATACCTTAGAGGATGTGTGAAGCTACTACCATCTTTTTGTTTTGTAACGTTTTGTAGTTAAATAAGTCCCTTATACTTGGAACATTGAGGTGTATATTTTGGGTTTACTTGAGTGAGTTTACACACACTTACACATTCTTGGGTTTCTTGTCCTTTTTTATTCGAGTTCTTAGATAGAGCATTGATTTTTTATATTTAGTGTTGAAATTTCCCTTACTTGTAGAATACTCTCCTTGCATGCTTTGGTGCACCTAAGGCCAAGCACTTTCAATATTTCCTTCTTCTATACTTCAATGTTTTATTTTTGCTTGAGGACAAGCAAAAGCTTAAGTGTGGGAGAGTTTGATA
>NC_052471.1:5810370-5906403 GCF_009730915.1 Dioscorea cayenensis subsp. rotundata | reverse complement strand
TTTGAGGCTTAATTGTGATTAGGGGTCTTCGCCTGAATCCAAAGGGTTAGATCTATATTGGGGAATGGGGTTTATTATGCTTGGAATTCCCCAAATCTTCATGCAACCCCCACCACGATTGAGCGTCAAGAGTATCCCTTTCCGTGAGGGGCATAGGTGTAGAGTTAGTCACAGGTTGACTTATTCTTGGGGCTGTGTGTCTTACAATTTTATAACTCATTTAAACATCAGGTTGGGAGACATAAATGATTAGTCTTGCACTTGGAACAATAATCTAGGGTGAGCAATGTTTGGAGTGCCCATTTTCTCGATTGCCTCTCCTATTATTCTATTACGTCTTTTCAACTGCTTTAATTTATTTCTATTTTCATTGATATTGTTCACCACTCTTAAATCATCTTCGCTATAGTTAAATAACGTTCTTGTGTTTTTGAGCCATATTATTCATGTGTGGATCGACTACCTACTTGAGGTATTCTTTACTTCAACAACCCATGCACTCTGCGGTACACACATGCAAGTAGTGGCATCCTCCTACAGAGGATCTCTTCATGTGTTTGCCGAGCGATCAAATACAACTTACCAAACTCAGTTCATTTCTCTCAACCCGGAAAGAGGTCTTTTATGCTCAATGGAGAAGCATTGACTTTGCATATGTGGCTATTATAAAGGTGCCACAAAGAGGTGGCCATTTCTTTGTGATGTATCTAAATAATGATTTTCATCGTAGCCGGAGTAAGGTATTACGCATGAAGTTCCATTCAAGCCGGGTCATCGATGACTCTTAAAAAGGCTGTGCTAATGCATTTTGCAACATCACCATAATCAAGACTCGGCATGAAACGGTTTCCTATGTGCAGAAAAATAAAGAAGAATCAGTGACCATACAAACAGAAATAAGAGTTGAAGTAATTAGAATAAAGAATGAAATAGCTAAATAATAAGCTATAGAGCTTTCTAATATTGCTTGTTATCCACAGCAATGGAGCTAAAACTTGATGGTTGCCCACTATAACCATCACGGATCTCTTTGATTAACACCTACGTCCCAAAGCATGAGGGATTGTATTACTGATGAGTGTAATTCATATCATGTTTCCTACCCTCAAATTCATTCTTTAGCTTGTCTTAGCAGCACATCTTTGTATATATATGCTTGGTGCTATTGAGGGTATGTTTGTCAATGATCGCGAGGGTGAGGGCTCGATTCAATTTGGAGTGAATCAGTCGGGTGAATGATAGAAAATGGAAGAAATGCTAAGTGTTCAGAAAGCTCAACATGAGGAAGCGCGATCAGTGCGTGCTATCCTCTGGGCTCTCCCGACCCTAGTGTATAGACCCAAGTGAAGAAAGCATGGGGAGTGGCACGGGGTGAACACTGCAGTCAAAAGCATGCTCGTGTCCCTCCCGCCAGAATCTCTCGAGCTGGAGTTGTTATTCTTCTCCACGCAGGGGCGCGTACGTGGCAGGAGCTCACAGCGCGATCATGCTTGTGGAAAGCACGTGCCAAGCACAGCCACGCTAACTCCCACTTGAAAATATCGGGGCAAACAATTGGTACGATTGACTCAAGGTGAGGCCGCATGGAAACACGATCATGCTCGGACCATGTCAACCTCAAAGATAGTCCCTTTTAACTCCACATCTTCTAGGGTATTGCCCTCATCTTTGTTTGGGGATTCAACTCTCCAATGGGAGAACTTTGAAGAGGGCAAAGATCAGGCCTTACCACACATCCTAAGGAGATCAAGAAGGAGTAGGAGACACAAGAGAAGTGGGGTTGAGTATATGGAGCTCGGTGGGGGAAGATCGACTTGGCGCGAGAGGAGACCATGTCTTTGCATTCTTTTGTTATTCATCTATGTCTTTCTCGATTGTACCCATCGGTGTAGGGGCTCAAATCGTACCCCAAGATGTGAACTATGCGGTCTTGTATGCTTTGAATACTTAATTTGCAATGATTATGAAGTTCTTAGTGTTTCTTGTGTTTAATCTTGTGCATTGCATTTGACTTGATGGTTTGATTTGCACTCGCTTAGGTAATTTTAGTTATTTTGACATAACTTGGTGTATTTGAGAACCATAGTTGCATCATTCCCACTAAGGGCACACACTTGAACCATAGAATGTACACGGTAAGCATTAGGAATCAATTCAGTAGTCTACTGAAGCCCATAGGAATCATCCCAGGATATTGTGACACACCCCTTGCTTTTGAATGTAGCAAGTGCATAGGTCATCGAAGTAATAAAATACCACAGTCAGTGCAGTGAAAATCCACCAGTGGAAATAAATGCTCCAGTAACAGCAGCATTGCTGTGTAGCTAGAGCACAATTTGTGATTTAGTTCAAGATATTAATAGAAAAGATGAGAAGGAGCCACGAAATGTACAAGAGTAACTCGGAGAGGAGACAATCTATATGGTAAAATGGGGCACGGACACGCTCACCCTAGGACTAATGTTTCAAAGCACGACTAATATTATGCCTCCTAATTGAAATAATGAGTCATGGAGATCCAAGACACCACGGGGCAAACATAAGGTCAACCATGACTAGCACTACACAGACGGCCTCTGACGAAAGGTATACTCTCAACCACGTCCTGCTTTGACAATCGTGAGACCGCTTGAGGAAGCTCTAGGGATTCCAAGTGATAAACCGTATCTCCTAACCCATATCTAACCCTGGTCCATTTAAGATCCCTCAACCACACATAAACCCAGGCACTAAAGACCCAACTCAACACTTCACTCGGGTCCTCACACAGCTAAGCCCGGTGGAGAAGGTCTCTTAACACTTTCACTCTCATTATGGTTGCACAAAGAACTCTTTGCAACATGGAGGTAAGATAAATCAAGTCAAGGGGAAAGGGAGACGTTACGCTACATCTCGACTTGCCCTCTTAACCCTCTTCCAATCCTCGTTAAGTGTCTAATCCTAATGACAGTTGTCATCTTCGATGGATTACCTAGATGGATTCTCAACCCCTAGTGTCACTCTCTAAAGAGAAAATCTCACCAACAATCACATGCAAGATTGAAACTCAATTAAAACATCAACAAATCTCAACGAGTGTCGATATGAAACAAAAGCATCCTAGGGTTTCAAGTCCAAGCACTCACTCAGGAATTTGAGCTCTCCATGGAGCAATACAAGGTCAAAGCTGAAACATAAGCGCAAGCATCCAAAAGATAACCCCTTATCTTCCATGTCAATGAGTCTTCAAAGAGCCGCCCCGCTCTTCTCCAGACATCTTCACTCAAGCCTAGAGCACACCTTGCCAAATCACTGCCCACTCGTAGCTCCCCAATAAGCTCTCTCCTCCAAGAGTCGATGTTGAGATGTTGCAGGAACCGCCTCCTAAATCCTACAAATATCTCTCCAAAAGCTCCAGCCTTGCTACTCACCAAAAAGATAGGCAAAAATAGGAAGAAGATCCCAAATCACACTCTCAAGTGGTATTTATAGGGTTGAAATCGAACATCCACACAAAACATATGCAAATTCCACAGCCTTGTTGATTTCTAGGCTTGATTTCGTGAGCTGGGATAGTAACTACTACAGTAATTTACAATGGTAAACTACTGTAGTACTATCGCCAAAGTACTCCCAAATTCATTTTCTTCATCGAGGCTGCCAAGTTGGGCACACAACCAAGTGGTAGATCACACGCTTCTTGCTTTCAAAGCATATTGGTGAAGCACTTAACAATGTTGCACATAAGTCAAAACATATGAGGTATACCTTTATTCCCTCCAATTTGTATATTCACTCGAGTATTTTAGAGGTTGCACGCTATCTCACACATGTCTATGAGTACAAATTGTGCCTTGATCCTTGTTTGTCCAAGTGGTTTCCTCAACAATTGTATCCATGATCTATCTTTTGCTTCCTTTTTCCAAAATCTTATCTCACACAACCCTAAATCGAACAAAAGAACACAAATACACACACGAATGAGCTATAAACTCGATAAAATTGATGCTCAATGCAAGAAAAAGTATACTTTGTAATACTTATACAAAAGCACTTATCAAACTCCCCACACTTAAGCTTTTCCTTGTCCTAAATGAAAATAATACATTAAAGCATATAAGAGCAAAAATTGAAAGTGCTCGGCCTTATGTTCACCAAAAGGTGCAAAAGGAGGCATTCTACAAGTATGAGGAAAAAATTTAAACACTCGAACAAGAGAAATCGTTGTTCTAGCTAAAAACTTGAATTGAAGAGGACAACAAACCCAATATCGTAAGTGTGTGTAACTCACTCAAGTCAACCCAACAAGTACTGTCTCAAAGTTCTTATTAAGAGAGAATTATTTATAAACAAAAAGAGAAGGTAGTATCTTTACACATCCTCTAAGGTAGCCTTTTCCTAGGCGGCCACCAAGGTGGCTTTTAACACTTTCAGGTGGTAGCTCTTTCACCGGGTAGTAGCTCACTCATCCCTATGAGATAGCTCTTTCTCCCATTAGGGCATAACTAGTATCTGACTTATGAGAGTAGCTTCATACTTCATAGCTGGTAGCTCTTTCCACCCCCAATGTACAAATAAAACTAACACATAAAATTTTTTTTTTTAGAAATTCAAAACAAACCAATGCTAAAATAGTCCCTTAGCATTGAACTTGAGTTTCCACAAGGTTTAATGAATGAATTGTGCAACAAAAGATAATCAGGAAAAAATTCCATAAAATTCAAGTAAAACTAGAGCATGATAGTATTCAATGTTAAAAATTCTCCTAAACTTAAGAATACGACCGTTGCAACTAAGGTGAACCACCATTGGCTACATGAGCATGACAATCTAATGCATAAGTAAAGAACGCATGTAATGTGAACCCCCCACACACACACACACACACACACTTAAGATGCACATTGTCCTCAATGTATGCATGCAAGCACAATAAAGAATAAAGCAAGTAAAACATGTGTGCGGGGATGGACAATTGAAATAATACTCCCATGAACTCTTAATGTTTTGTTCGATGGAGCTATATTCATTGAGAGTTGAGTTCCAATGGGTTGGAGCACACATGACCATGTGGAAGACCACACTGACCGCTGCCAATTACTAATCCCTCAATTCCAAGACTCACAAGACCATCTGCACATATACACAAGGGGGTTCAATAAAGCTCAACAAACTAAATTAAATCAAGTCTATAAAAATATTGAAATGAAATACAACTCGATACAACTGAAAAGCAAAAGATAAACTCAGAAGGAGCATCCTTTCTGAGTAGTACAAGTCCAAAATAAAATGCAGAAATAAAATGCTAAAACATAAAGATAAAGATAAAGTAAAGATGCCTCAAGCATTGGTATCCTGCTCTACTGGCTTTGCTGATGCTGCTGCAAGTGATGATGCTGCTATTAGTGGTGCTGGAGGCATCAGTGGAGCTCGGGGTCACAACACGAAAGGTGAGGTCAAGTCTCGCCCTAAAAATCTACGGTAGTGTCGAGGACGCCGCCATCACTCAAGGTGGTTCGCACTGCGGCCATGTGAACCATAGCCAAGTCACTCTATAACACCCCCACAACACCTCGAGCCTCTCAAAGCAATGATGGGCTCAAGGTGGAGAAAAATATGCACATTAGAAGTGGTACCTATGCTGCGAGAGATGCCTCGATCTCAATCGCCTCCGCGTCGGATGAGGAACAGCTGCAGAGCACCCCGCCGCATCTTTCCCACCCTCGATCGGCTCTAGCGGAGGCATGATCATAATATAAATGGCATCTCTGTATCTCCTCACCATGTCCATAAGTTACATCGTCTATAGGCCGAGGGGAGATGGCACTATGATCTTCTCGGTTCCTCTATTCACATCCAGTAGACGCATCCCCATGATGAATCTTGTTATGTACGGGCCGGAGAATAGCACTCCAATCCTGGCATACTGTCCCTGATGATGTAGGTACTCTGCCATCATGTGTCCCAGGTGGAGTGGCTCGCTCTGTACAAAAGAATATAAGTAGAGAAGCTCCTGTCGATTGAGGACTCTTGTGTTGTCACCATGACCATTCCCTAACCGACTGAGAACGACGTGGATGTATCTGCATGCAGGTCGAGATAGGCATGTGGCCTTGGAGACCCCTGGCTCATATTGACCCCTGCCACAAAACATCCTATAAGTGCGCTGAGGAGTCAAACTACCTCAATAGTCGGTAGGCAACTGCTCATACTCCTCAATGTCGGTGTAGGGCTCATCATACAAATCAAGTCTAATAGAGAACTATGTAACGCTTATGATATGGTACAATCTGAAGGCTCTGAACTAAATGGCTTCAATGCTGTCAAAACTGGAGTACAAATGATCAACCTCAAACGATGCCACTACCTCCAGTGTAAGCATACGGATAGCTGGCTCTCTAATAGATAACAAACAGTGCCAGCTACGCACTAAGAGGAGTTCATCTACCTCATCAGCCATCTCGTCGCCTAACTGAATCTCCCGTAGTGCACTGAAATCAGGAAAATGAGACTGCCCGAACTTGAGTTTCGCCAAATGCTCGAACCGAACGTGATGTTTGGGAATAGCAAACTCCATATACTCAAGAGAGGGCTCACGGGGGTGTTTGCCTGCTGCTTTGTTTGATCTGGGAGCCATTCCTACAAGAATTGAAAAGAAATTGATCAAATTCAACTTAAAACACAATTCTACAAAAATCCACACGGTCGTGTCAAAATTCCACACACTCGTGTGGATCTTCAGGGCATGACAGCCGCACGGCTAGAACCTCCAGCAAACTCAAAATACATCATAAAACATTCTAAATCCCTTCTAAGAAAATTCACCAACAATTTAAACATGAAATCCATGTAAAATCAACCGTAATGAGCAAAAGAAACTAAGATTGGTAAAAACAAAAGGAAAAAGAAAATTACAGATGAAATAAAATTTGGAAACTTCGAATATGGCCGGAAAACCAATTAAAATCCCTTTAAATAGACAAAGAGAGGATCAGGGAGATTAAGAGAAGCATTCTTTAAGTGTGGAAACATTTAGAAATGAAGAGGCACAAAAAGATTTTAAAGAAAAGTTGCACCCCTTTGTGTTTTGTACATCCACACGGGTGTGTAGAAATTACCCACGCCCGTATGACTCCACAGGAGAGCTTCATAGGGGCACCCACATGTCCTTGTGTGCTCTCGGGATAGCCACTTTGGCCTCTAAACGTATTCACATAGGTGTGTGCAAATTATATACGCCCGTGTGCCCGACCCACAGGGGTACCCACACGCCCCTGTGGCTTCTCTGTTCCCTCGAGAAAAATTTCTAAGTGTTCCACACACCATTGTGGAGATTCCACTCGGGCATGTGGAAGTTTACAGGAGCCTCACAGGGTCATCCACATGCCCCCAGATGCTCCTCGGATAGAAAGTTTTCTCTACAGAGTTTCACATGGGCTTGTGGAAATTACCCACGCCCGTGTCCCACCCGCAGGGTCATCCACAGGGGCAACCACACGCCCTTGTGTCTTCTCGGGATGGAGGCTTTTCACTCTACAGAGATCCACACGCCCCTGTGGAAATTCCACATGTGCTTGTAGCCGTTACAAGGTTGCTCACAAGGGTCTTCTCATGCCCATGTGTCTTCTCAGGATGGAGAAGTCGAGCTCTGAATGGAAACACATATCCGTGTGAAAATTCCACACTGCCTTGTGTCTTTTCTAATGACTAAAAAAAATTATACACTCTGTAGAAACAAATTCTGTGTCACTAACATACCATGCAGAGACTATATATAAAATAAAAATCTGGCCAGAAACTCATGAAAACATGCTCAAATGACCTAAAACTTCACCAATCACAATGAAGCACAATGAAACACCAATTATCCTCAAGCAAAAACACAAAGAATAGCATGTAAAAAAATTAAGACACCAACACTAAAGTTTTTTTATTCATGCAAAACTAAACTAAGACCTAGAAAAAGTAAAGACATGGGCTGCCTCCCAAGAAGCGCTTTGTTTAACTTCACTAAGCTTGACGTACTCTACTCTTACCTCATGGACATTTATTTAAAAATAATACCTCCCTCGTCATTGTTATTAACTTTACCATCGAAGTAATGTTTAAGCTCGATGCCCTGCTCACCTTAAATTTACCTTTCTCCTGGGTGAGTAATTTCAATCGCTCCATGGGGTGATACTTGAGTTACAGTATATTGCCCAAACAATCTAGACTAAAACTTCCATGGAAACAACTGTAGACGAGAATTGAATAATAAAACTTGATCATCTTCTTTGAACTCCTTTGGTATCTTGATATGATTATCATGCCACTTCCAAGTCTTTTCCTTGTAAATTCTAGCATTCTCATATGCCTTCAACTTCCATTCGTCCAACTTGTTGAGATGAAGCATTCTTTGTTCCCCCGCTTTGCTCAAGTCAAAATCCATTGCCTTGATTGCCCAATATGCTTTGTCCTCAAGTTCCACAGGCAAGTGACACAATTTACCATAAACGAAGTTATAGGGAGTACTCCCTATTGGAGTCTTATACACTGTTCAATGAGCCCAAAGTGTGTCATCCAAGCGTTCTGACCAATCCTGCTTTCCTACTTCCATTGATTTTATCAAGATCCTCTTGAGCTCTCTGTTAGTGGCCTCCACTTGACCACTCAGTCCGTGGGTGGTAAAGAGTAGCGAGGCGATGATGCACTCCATAATGCTTTAATACATTTTCAAGCTGAGTGTTGCAAATATGAGTCCCTGATAAGTGCTTAAAGGAGATTGACAACGCCCCTCGATGTGATATCCCGCAAGTGCACGGGTTTGTCAAGTAATAATCCTCGGATGAGCTGGTATCGAATCCACTGTGGAGTAGAGAATAAAAACACTTAACTCGGGCTTTTAGCTATGTGAAAGATCGAGAGTGATAAGTGTGACAATGATTCAATTCTCAAAAAGTAAAAACAACGAGTAAGAAAGCACGAGTAAAGGAGGAGGGTAAGAAAATCGATAAAGATGGGGTACTCGGATAATGCTCGCTTAGGACAATCAGCTTCAGTGGAAGAACCTCTATTATGCTTCTTAATCGATGCAATGGTGAGTCGTGGAAATCCTTAAAGACACAACAGAAACCCAAGGTCAACTATGCCTAACTCTATACATGTCCCGGAGGAGAGATTAGATAACATCTCAACCTCGCGACTTGAATAGAGTTGGAAATGAGCTCTAGGGATTCCAAATGATAATTCTCTTCCTAATTATAGGCCTAACCCTTTGGTCCAGGTGGAAGGTCCCTAACCACAATTAAGCACTAGATACTAAGATCACCCCAATGCTTCACTCTATTGCACGCAGAACTAAGCCCCAGTGGATGGTCATACCTAAGACCATTCACTCTATTATGGCCGCAAAGAACCCGAGGAACGAAGGTAGAATCTATCATGCTCGGAAAGGGGACGTCCCTGCACTCTCCTCGACTCACCCTCTCAACCCCTCTCCAACCTAGCTTTTGTTTAACGCTCATGGTGTGTCACAAACTCACAAGGTTACCAACAAAACTCTCAACCCTAGTGTCACTCTAGGGAAATGTTCATATAATCAAGCATTCAAGGTTGGAACTCACAACAAAACATCAATTAACCGAAAAGCATAATAGAGAGATCCAATAAAACAAATACATCCTAGGGTTCACAAATACCCAAGTACACACTAGGGGTTTAGCTCTCAATGGAGCTAAGTACAATTGAAGAAATAAAATGTAAAAGCAATGAATCCATAGAGAAACACCCTCGATAGTCATGTCAATGGTCTTATGGAAAGTCCTCTACTCGTCGTCCAAGGATTCCCTCATCCGGTATAGGATACGCCTCGACGGAAGCTCCACTACCAACCTTCTTCCTAAGGAATGACGATGTCGGAGCCATAGAACCTCTCCAAAACCTTAGACAATACCCCTCAAAACACTAGTCGAAACCCTCTCTCAAATTGGGGATAAGATGTAGAAAAGAATCCTGAAATTGGGGCTGAATCGGCTTTAAATAGAGCTAAAATCAGACGACCACACGGGCCTCGTGATACTACACGCCCATGTGGAATTTCCACACCCGGGCAGGTATAATTTCCACACGCCCGTGGATTCTCCTGAATCCCCTGCTCTCGGCCCTAAGCAGTGAACAGCATCTCCCCACACTCACCTGCTAAAAATACTCCCGAGTCCATACTTTCATCGAGTGACAAAACCGGGCACACGTTTCACGTCGTGGATCACTTTGCTCTTTTAACGACTGATCAGTTGGCGGAAATCTAGTTCCATGTGCATAAGTCGAATGCTGAGGTGACTACCCCTGTGCCCTCCAAATGGTTGTGCTAACTCAAATGCGAAGAGGTTGGCACATATTTTAGCATCTCACTAATACCTATCTAGTACCTCGCTGGTTGATCTCAGTAAGATTTCTCCAAAATCGGTGCATTATGATCCATGAGTGCTTTTTCCTTCATCTCGGCCCTCACAACCCTTGTCGAGATCAAAAGTACGAAAAACACTATAGTGTAAAAACCCGTTAGTAACGCTCAACATAGGAAAGAATGCTTCGCATTCATATCGCACAAGCACTTATCAGATATGAATGCGAAGCGTTGTTTCCTTATGTTGAGCATTATTTTTCTCGGGTTTTGTACACTAATATGTGTTTTTTTATGTTACTTTTATGTAGGCAGGGTTGTGAAACCAATTATGAAGGAAAGAAGCCAATGTGGATCACAATGGACCGAATTTGGAGGAAATCTTGCTAAAGTTCAAACGCGAAGATATAAGTCGGGTGCGAGATGCTAGAGTGTGTGCCAACCTAACCGTATTTGAGTTTGCACAATCATTTGAAGCACAAGGGCGACCACACTCAAGCACTCCCGACTTATGCACATAGAACAAGATTTCCATCAACTTATCCGTCATTGAAGAAGCAAAGCGATCCACGGCATAAACGTGTGCCCGTTTAGGTTACCCAGATGAAAAGTGGATTCGGGAGTATTTTTGGCAGAGAATTACCCACGCCCATGCAGAAATTCAACAGGGGCGCCCACAGGGGCATGTGTATTCCCGATTCCAACCATATTTAAAGCCGATTTAGCTCCGATTTCAGCATTCTTTTCTCTATCTTTTCCCCAACTTGAGAGAGGGTTTCGGCTAGGGTTTGGAGAGGTATTGGCAAGGGTTTTGGAGAGGTTCTACGGCTCCAACATCGTCATTCCTTTGGACGACGAGACATATCCTATACCGGACAAGGGAACCTTGACTACTTAGTAGAGGACTTTCCACAAGACCATCGACTACGACTATCGAGGGGGTTCTATGGATTCATTGCTTTTACATTCTATTTCTTTGATTGTATTTAGCTCCATGGAGAGCTAAACCCCTAGTGGCTACTTGGGTATTTGTGAACCCTAGGATGTATTTGTTTCATTGAATCTCTTTATTATGCTTTTCAATTAATTGATGTTTGTTGTGAGTTCCAACCTTGAATACTTGATTGTATTAACATTTCCCCTAGAGTGACACTAGGGTTGAGAGTTCTTATTGGTAACCTTGTGAGTGAGTGTCACACCATAAGCGCTAGACAAAAACTAGGTTGGAGAGGGTTGAGAAGATGAGTCGAGAGGGCAGAGCATCCCTTCCTCCGACGTGATAGATTCTACCCATTCCTCGAGTTCTTTGCGCCATAATAGAGTGAATGGTCTAAGGGATGACCCTCCGCTTGGGCTTAGTTGCACGTGCAACGGAGTGATGCGTTGAGGTGATCTTAGTATCTAGGGTTTAATCGTGGTCACGGACCTTCCACCTGTACTAGAGGGTTAGGTCTATAATTAGGAAGAGATTTATCACTTGGAACTCCCTAGAGCTCATTGCAACTCTATTCGAGTTTGAGGTTGAGAGGTTATCTAATCTCTCCTTTGGGACATGTATAGAATTAGGCATAGTTGACCTTAGATTTGGGACTATGTCTTTAAGGATTTCCATGACTCACCATTGCATTGATTAGGAAGCATAATAGAGGGTTCTTGCACTTGAACGATTGTCCTAGGCGGAGCATGACATGGTCCCCTTGCGTATATCCCGCAAGTGCACGGCTTTGTCGAAGTAATAATCCCGGGTGAGCGGGTATCGAATCCACAGGGAGTAGGGAATAAAAATACTTAATTCGATTCTTAGCTATGTAAAAGATCAATGATAATGAGTGTGACAATGATTCAATTCTTAATAGTAAAAGCAACAAGTAAGAGAGCAAAAGTAAAGAAGTGGATAAGGCAATTGATAAAGATGGGGTACCCAGATAATGTTCCGCTTAGGATAATTATTTCAAGTGCAAGAACCCTCTATTATGCTTCCAAATCAATGAAGTGGTGAGTCGTGGAAATCTTTAATTACATAGTCCCAAATCTAAGGTCAACTATGCCTAACTCTATACATGTCCCGGAGGAGAAATCGAACAATCTCAACACCTCGCACTCGCATAGAGTTACAATGAGCCCTACGGATTCCAAGTGATAAATCTCTTCCTTATAATAAACCTAACCCTTTGGTCCAGGTGGAAGGTCCCTAACAACAATTGAACCCTAGATACTAAGATCACCTCAATGCTTCACTCTGTTGCACGCGCAACTAAACCCCAGCGGAAGGTCATCCGTTAGACCATTCACTCTATTATGACCGCAAAGAACTCGAGGAACGGAGGTAGAATCTATCACGCCAGAGGGGAAAAGGGACGCTCCTGTACCTCTCGACTCACCCTCTCCAACCTAGCTTTGTCTAACGCTCGTGGTGTGTCACTCTCTCACAAGGTTACCAACAAGAACTCTCAACACTAGTGTCACTCTAGGGGAAATGTTCATACAATCAAGCATTCAAAGTTGGAACTCACAATAAACATCAATTTATTGAAAGCATAATAAAGAGGTTCAAAGAAACAAATACATCCTAGGGTTTACAATACCCGAGTACCCACTAGTGGTTTAGCTCTCCATGGAGCTAAGTACAATCAAAGAAATATAATGTAAAAGCAATAAATCCATAAAGAAACCCCCTCGATAGTCGTGTCGATGGTCTTGTGGAAAGTCCTCTACTTGTCGTCCAAGGATTCCCTCGTCCGGTATAGGATACGCCTTAACGGAAGCTCCCCTACAAACCTTCTTCCTAAGGAATGACGATGTCAGAGCCGTAGAACCTCTCCAAAACCATGGCCAATACCCCTCGAAACCCTAGCCGAAGCCCTCTCTCAAGTTGTGGAAAGGATGGAGAAAAAAATACCAAAATCGGGGCTCATTCGGCTTTAAATAGGGCTGGAATCGGGCGACTACATGGGCATGGATGCTTCACGCGCCCGTGCAAAATTTCCACACGGGCGTGGGTAATTTCCACACGCCCGTGTGGATTCTCTGAAACTGCGATTTTCGCCGGCTAGTAGCAAGAATCGCTACAAAGATTCTATCGTAAATACTCCCGAATCCACTTTTCATCAAGGTAACATAAACGGGCACACGTTTATGCCGTGGATTACTTTGCTTCTTCAATGATGGATAAGTTGATGGAGATCTTGTTCTATGTGCATTACTCAGAATGCTTGAGTGTGACTGCCCTTGTGCCTGACAAGTTCCCCTTGCGTATATCCCGCAAGTGCACGGGTTTGTCGAAGTAATAATCCCGGGTGAGCGGGGTCGAATCCACAGGGAGTAGGGAGTAAAGACACTTAATTCGATTCTTAGCTATGTGGTGTATCAACAATAATAAGTGTGGTAATGATTCAATTATCAGAAATTAAAAGCAACAAGTAAGAGAGCAAAAGTAAGGAGGAGGCAAGGCAATCGATAAAGATGGGGTACTCGGATGATGCTTCACCTAGGATAATTGCTTCAAGTGCGAGAACTCTCTATTATTCTTCCTAATCAATGCAATGGTGAGTCATGGAAATCCTTACATACATAGTCCCAAATCTAAGGTCAACTATGCCTAACTCTATACATGTCCCGGAGGAGAAATCGAACAATCTCAACACCTCGCACTCGCATAGAGTTGCAATGAGCTCTAGGGATTCCAAGTGATAAATCTGTTCCAAGATTTAGACCTAACCCTTTGGTCCACGCGGAAGGTCCCTAGCCACAATTAAGCCCTAGATACTAAGATCATCTCAACGCTTCACTCCATTGCACGCGCAAGTAGGCCCCATCGGAGGTTCATCCCTTAGACCATTCACTCTATTATGGCCGCAAAGAACCTCGAGGAACGTGAGGTAGAATCAATCACGTTGAGGGGAAAAGGGGACGCCTCCCTACTTCCTCGACTCATCCTCTCAACCCTCTCCAACCTAGTTTTGTCTAATGCGTGGTGTGTCACTCACTCACAAGGTTACCAACAAAAACTCTCAACCCTAGTGTCACTCTATGGGAAATGTTCATACAATCAAGCATTCAAGGTTGGAACTCACAATAAACATCAATTTATTGAAAGCATAATAAAGAAGTTCAATGAAGCGAATACATCCTAGGGTTCACAATCACCCAAGTACCCACTAGGGATTTAGCTCTCCATGGAGCTAAGTACAATCAAAGAAATCGAATGTAAAAGCAATGAATCCATAAAGAAACCCCCTCGATGGTCGTGTCGATGGTCTTGTGGAAAGTCCTCTACTCGTCGTCCAAGGATTCCTTCATCCGGTATAGGATACGCCTTGATCGAAGCTCCCCTACCAACCTTCTTCCTATTGGAATCACGATGTCAGAGCCATAGAACCTCTCCAAAACCTTGGCCAATACCCCTTGAAACCTTAGCCGAAGCCCTCTCGCAAGTTGGGGAAAAGATGGAGAAAAGAATACCAAAATCGGGGCTGAATCGGCTTTAAATAGGGCTGGAATCGGGCAACTCCACGGGCGTGGATGATACACACGTCCGTGCGAAATTTCCACACGGGCGTGGATAATTTCCACACGCCCGTGTGGATTCTCTATTTCTCTGGTTTCTCAGCAGGCTGTGAACAATGCTGCTATAGTACTTGCTACAGTATTCTTCTGCAGTCTTCGACCTGAATAACTTCCCAATTCCATACTTTCATCGGGGTAACGCAAACGGGCACACGTTCACGTCGTGAATCACTTGCTTCTTCAATGATATATATGTTGGTGGAGCTCCTGTTCTTATATGCATAAGACGGAATGCTTGAGTGTGACTGTTATTGTGCCCCTCCAAATTCATGTGCTTACTCGAATGCGAGGAGGTTGGCACACACTCTAGCATCTCACACCTGTCCTATGTCTTCGCGTTTGAACCTTAGCAAGATCTCCTCCAAAATAGGTGCATTATGATCCACATTGGCCTATTTCCTTCATAACCAGCCTCACAACCATACCTGCATAAAAGTAACATAAAAACACACATATTAATGTAAAAACCTGAGAAAAGTAATGCTCAACATAAGGAAAGAATGCTTCGCATTCATATCACACAAGAACTTATCAGTGCCCTTCCAAATGGTTGTGTTAACTCAAATACGTGGAGGTTGGCACACACTCTAGCATCTCGCACCCGACTTATATCTTCGCGTTTAAACTTTAGCAAAATTTCCTCCAAAATCGATGCATTATGATCCACATTGGCTTTTTTCCTTCATAATTGGTTTCACAACCGTACCTGTACGAAAGTAACATAAAAACACACATATTAGTGTAAAAACCAGAGAAAAGTAATGCTCAACATAAGGAAATAATGCTTCGCATTCATATCGCACAAGCACTTATCAGAGCATTATCTGATTACCCCATCTTTATCGATTACCTTACCTCCTCCTTTACTCGTGCTTTCTTACTCGTTGTTTTTACTTTTGAGAATTGAATCATTGTCACACTTATCACTACTGATTTTTCACATAGCTAAGAAGCGGATTAAGTGTTTTTATTCACTACTCCCTGTGGATTCGATACCAGCTCATCCGGGATTATTACTTGGACAAACCCGTGCACTTGCGGGATATACGCAAGGGGATCTTGTCAAGTTTTTGGCACCGTTGCCGGGGAGTAGGCGTTTAGAGATACTTTGCACTTTGTTTTCTTAGCTATTTACCATTCATTCTACTTCACACTTTCTTATTCTTCCAACATTCTCATTTGTTTTCTTTTGTGGTATCTTACTTTTTCTTGCAAGAAGCTTAAATGATGATTGATCCACTAGTTGCTCTATATTTTCAGGTCGAAGCTCTCAGTAAAAAAATTAATAGAATTGTGACTTAACGACAACAAAGCATTCCATGTTACAACGCATATCATCCAATTGAAGTGGGCTACCCAAACTTATTATGGAATAATGGTGGATAACAATGGGAGGCACCTCAAGAGGAATGTCACAAGGGTGAGATACTCGGAGAGGATGCACTTCAGTTACAAAGAGTATTAGCTAACTTTATTGAAGCATCCAATGTCTGCATCAAAAATATGGAGACCACACGAAGATGTCATGAAGCCTCCTATAAAAACCTTGAGCATCAATTAGGAGGGATACTTGACACACTCTGCAAGGAACAACAAGTATTTGAGCAAGCAAGTCAAGTTCCTTATAGAGAAGATGTGGTAGTGAATGATAATGAAGAAGTGGGCGGAACGAGTATGATGTTGTCGAGATTGAGAGGATACATGAAGAACCGTTCATTCAATGTGATGATTGTTTGAGTGGACAGTATGTTTGTGAGCAAGAAATGATTCAAGGAGACTTGGCAAAGACAGATTGCTTCCAAGTTGAAATTGAAGAAGAAGCAACCCCTAAGGTAATGGAACATGCATCTCTCTTTTAGATTGATCAATTCATAAATTGCAAGAAAGAGATTTTGGGTTTGGAAGAAGATGTGGGTAGGAGATTGAAGCCATCCAATGACCCACCTGTGCTAAGCTTGGACAATTCCCAACCCAAATTGTTTCCTTGGAGGCCAAAGGTAAGATGGTTGAACTCTCCAACAAATATTCCACCCCGGCAAGCAATTTTTTGGTTTAAGGGAACTAGCTATGCAATGTCTAGTTGGGAGGAACATACTCTTTTCAAGCCTCCATAAGGTAAAGAAGAGGTACGTCAAGCTTAGTGACGTAAAACAAGCGCTTCTTGGGAGGCAACCCAAGTATTTACTGTTTTCTAGTGTCTAGTTTAATGCTTGCATGAATAAGAGCGTGAGTGTTGGTGTTTTGATTCTTATATGCCATTGCTATGCTTTTCTTGTGCACCGTTGGTGTTATCTTGTGCTTTCATGTGTTTTGGTGAAGTTTTGATCGTTTGAGCTATTTCTCATGATTTTCACTGGTAAAAGTTGCATATTAGGGCAGGCTTTGAGTGTGTACACATGTTTAGAAATTTTCTGTAGAGCCTGTAGAATTTTCTAAGCCATCCAGAGAGAACGTACGGGCGTGTGGAATTTTCGCACGCCCGTGGATTTATATTGTGAGCTCATCCAGAGAAGGCACAGGGGCGTGCAGCTGCCCCTGTAAATGACCATGCGATTTTTGCACGCCCGTGGGTAATTTCCACACGAGCGTGTGAATTCCTGCAGAGTGTGGTAGATTATCCCGAGAGTACACAGGGGCGTGAACTCGGCCCTGTGGGTGACCTTCTGAAAATCGCACGGGCGTGGCTAATTTCCGCACGCCCGTGCGAATCTTTGCAGAGTTGCTCTCTCCATACCTAGGAGACACAGGGGCGTGTGTTTGCCCTTGTAAGTTGGGCCTGTGAATGTCCATGCCCGTGTGGAATATCCGCACGGGCGTGGGTCTTACTTATAGAATTTTCTCGATTGCATGGAGAGTCCACAGGGGCGTGCGTCTGCCCCTGTGGGTCGGGCACATGGGTATGGGTAATTTCCACATGCCCGTGTGGATGTACAGAAATGCTAGAACCGCAGGTTTTCTTTAAAATCTTTTCGGGTTACTTCATCTTTTCACCCTCAAACGGTTTGAAAATACATCCTTGCTCTCTCCTGACCTCTCACCGTCGTTTTAGAGGGTTGTTAATTGAGTTTTCCAACCGTTTTCTAGTCTTTCATTCTCATTTTGTCGGTAAGCTTCTCTTTCTCTTTTCTTTGCCAATCTTCATTTATTTTGCAGCACCAGCGTCATCTTCACTAGCAGCGGAAACAGATGTACTAGCTATTAACACTGACACTTGAGGCGTCTTTACCTTCTTTGTTATTATTTTTCGCATTTTATTTTCTGCATTTTATTTTGGATTTGTATACTCAGAAAGGATTTTACTTCTGAGTTTATTTTCATTTTGTTGTCTCGAGTTGTATTCATTGCTCTATCTTTCGTATACTTGAGTTGTTTTTATTTTATTGAGCTTCACTGAACCCCCTCGTGTATGCATCAGATGGTCTTGTCATCATGGGAATTGAGACTCTGTCATGGGCACGGCCAAGGTGCTTCGGCACTTGCCCGTGTGAGCTTCACAACCCGTCGGAACATTACTCCCAAGGACTTAGCTCCATCAAACGCTACACTAGGAGTCAGGGGAGTATTGTTTTGATTGCTTCTCCCACGTATATTCTTCATTGATATACATTATGAGTGAGCTTGCATGTGTACATTGTGGACAATGTACAACTTAAATATTGGGGGGGGGGGGAGTTTCATAGTTCACACATCCTTTTTATTGTTCTTGATTGATATACATGCTCATATAGCTAATGGCGGTTCACCTTAGTTGCACTGATTGTATTCTTGAGTTTAGGAGAATTTTTAACATTGAATATCTTCATATTCTAGTTTTATTTGAATTTTTAGGAATTTTTGCCTGAATTACACTCAGTGCACTACTCACTCTTTAAACTCTATTGGAAACTCATGTTCGATGTTAAAGGGACAAAGTTACGATTGTTTCTTGTGTTAAATTCTGATGATGAAAAGAAGGAACAAAAATAGTTTTTCTTGTTTGTTTTGCATTTTGGGTGGAAAGAGCTACCACCTATGTAGTATGAAGCTACTCTCATAAGTCGGATACTAGTTATGCCCTAATGAGAGAAAGAGCTATCTCATAGGATGAGTGAAAGTTAACACTCCGGTAGAAAGAGCTACCACCTCGAAAGTGTGAAAGCCACCTTAGCAGCCGCTTGGGAAAGGGCTACCTTAGAGAATGTGTGAAGCTACTACCATCTTTAAAATTTTTGTTACTTTCTTGTTGTAGATAAATAAGTCCCTTATACTTAGAGCTTTGAGGAGTATACCTTGGGTTGACTTGAGTAAGTCCACACACTTTCACGATTTCGGGTTTGTTGTCCTTTTTATTCAAGTTTATAACTAGAGCTTCGATTTTTCATATTTAGTGTTGATATTTCCCTTACTTGTAGAATGCTCTCTTTGTATACTTTGTTGAACCTAAGGCCAAGAACTTTCAATATCTTCTTCATTGATGCACAGAATGTTTAATTTTTGCTTGAGGACAAGCAAAAGCTTAAGTGTGGGGGAGTTTGATAAGTGCTTGTTCGATATGAATGCGAAGCGTTCTTTCCTTATGTTGAGCATTAATTTTCTCGGGTTTTTACGCTGATATGTGTGTTTTTATGTTACTTTTATGTAGGTAGGGTTGTGGAACCAATTATGAAGGAAAGAAGCCAATATGGATCACAATGCACCAATTTTGGAGGAAATCTTGCTAAAGTTCAAACGCGAAGATATAAGTCGGGTGTGAGATGCTAGAGTGTGTGCCAACCTCCCCGTATTTGAGTTTGCACAACCATTTGGAGGGGCACAAGGGCAGTCACACTTAAGCACTCTCACTTATGCACATAGAACAAGATTTCCATCAACTTATTCGTCATTGAAGAAGCAAAGTGATCCACGGCATAAACATATGCCCGTTTAGGTTACCTCGATGAAAAGTGGATTCGGGAATATTTTTGGCGTGTGGAGCCGGCCGAAAATGACAGTTTCAGAGAATCCGCACGGGTGTGTGGAAATTACCCACGCCCGTGCTGAAATTCCACAGGGGCGCCCAAAGTGGCGTGTGGTTTCCCGATTCGAGCTCTTTATAAAGCCGATTCAACCCCGATTTCAGCATTCTTTTCTCCATCTTTTCCCGAACTTAAAAGATGGTTTCAGCTAGGGTTTGGAGAGCTATTGGCTAGGGTTTTGGAGAGGTTCTACGGCTCCGACATTGTCATTCATTTGGAAGAAGATTGGTAGGGGAGCTTCCGTCGAGGCATATCCTATACCGGACAAGGGAATCCTTGGATGACGAGTAGAGGACTTTCCACAAGACCATCGACATGACTATCGAGGGGGTTTCTCTATAGATTCATTACTTTTACATTCTATTTCTTTGATTGTACTTAGCTCCATGGAGAGCTAAACCCCTACTGGGTACTTGGGTATTTGTGAACCCTAGGATGTATTTGTTTCATTGAATTTCTTTATTATGCTTTCAATTAATTGATGTTTGTTGTGAGTTCCAACCTTCAATACTTTATTGTATGAACATTTCCCCCAGAGTGACTCTAGGGTTGAGAGTTCTTTTTGGTAACCTTGTGAGTGAGTGACACACCATGAGCGTTAGACAAAGCTAGGTTGGAGAGGGTTGAGAGGGTGAGTCGAGAGGTACAGGAGCGTCCCATTTCCCCTCCAACGTAATAGATTCTACCTCCGTTCCTCGAGTTCTTTTCGGCCATAATAGAGTGAATGTTCTAAGGGATGACCCTCCGCTGGGGCTTAGTTGCGCGTACACCGGAGTGAAGCGTTGAGGTGATCTTAGTATCTAGGACTTAATCATGGTTAGGGATTTTCCACCCGGACCAAAGGGTTAGGTCTATAATTAGAAAGAGATTTATCACTTGGAATCCCTACTTGATAAGTGTCTAAATGTAGGTGTTTTCATATATTTATCGTATTCACTTTGCATGTATTTTGTGAGGTTTGATGCCCGTTTTATGCTTAATCATCTACTATTTGCTTTGTAGGGCATAAGGAAGCCATGGAGAACAAGAAGATATCATCTGGGCAAAAAAAGAAGAAAACAAGAATTTCATACTACCCAGTATGGGGGCCGTATGCTACTCGTAGCAATGGATTGTTTTGGAGTGTCTGCCCAGATTTCCATACTACTCAGTATGGGGGCCGTATGTACTCCGTATGGATCACGAATCTAGGGTTTTTGGGTGCCATACGACCCCCATACGACTCAGTATGCCTCGGGGGGTATAAATACCAACTTTTTAGGGCAGATATTTGGGACTTTTTTCACTAGGGCTTTTTTTCTAGACCTTTTCTTGGCTGATTTTTGGGGAGACACTTGAGAGGTTTTTGGGTGACCTTGGGGAGGAGAAGAAGGGCAAGGAAGCTAGAAGATCATCCAAGCCCAAGGTCCAAGACTCTCAAGGCAAGAAGCAACATCATTCAAAAGGGAGATCTACCACGCTTTGAAGGAAGGAGACCTGCGGCTAGAGGAAGCATCATTCGGTATTCCTTTGGCGAGGGAAGCATCATTCGGCATACATTCTACCTCCTCCTACACCATTTCATCGAGGGAGTGTCACTCATGCTTTTCTTGTGTGTTTTACTTGATTATGTTACTTGTTGTGGGATGATGACACACTAGACCCCCAAGGCCACCGGGTGTTGGTGAACCTTGGGGGGGTTTTATCATGTATTTTGGATGATTACTTGTTAATTCTATGCTTGGGTAATTTTGAGATCTAATCCATTGTTTTCATGCTAAGTGCTACATTAAGGAGAAATCCGTAGCTCTTTTATGAGTGATGCATGTAGATGTGACTTGCTCGCATGTATTAGATCATGAATGGATTAGAAGGGGATACTTGTATCATCACGCCGAGAAATTGGGTGTTTGGTAGCCCTCCATGTAGGTTTAATCCGAAGAAGAGTAGGTTTATTCCTAAGCGAGATTTCCTCATACTTAATGCAATCGTAGGGATGTAGATTTGGGAGAAATTCCTATCTATGTTCGTATGGGATTAGGGTTCAATCACCGAGAAATTGGGGTTGTTCTAAACTTGGAATCTCATGGTCCATTTTACCCTTGCATCTTTAAATCATCATCCATGTTGCATGATAACCCCTCAAGGGGATCCACATCCATAGGCCTTTGCATTATATTGTATTTCTTGCTTGCCCATTGCTTGTTCTCTCTAATTTGGTCATAATCTCATTTTAGTTTTAATTGCTTTAGTAGAGTAAAAATCCATCATTTGAGATCTTAGGCTAGATAATAGCTCGAGAAGGAGTAATAGGAGATCCTTAGCACCGTGGAATACGATCCTTGTGTCTTCACGCGAGGTATTACTTGGCGATCCCGTACACTTGCGGGGCAGCAATCACTACTACTCATTGCAACTCTATTCGAGTGTGAGGTTGAGAGGTTATCTAATCTCTCCTCCGGGACATGTATAGAGTTAGGCATAGTTGACCTTAGATTTGGGACTATGTATTTAAGGATTTCCATGACTCAACATTGCATTGATTAGGAAGCATAATAGAGGGTTCTTGCACTTGAACGATTGTCCTAGGCGGAGCATTATCCGAGTACCTCATCATTATCGATTGCCTTACCTCCTCTTTTACTAGTGCTCTCTTACTTGTTGTTTATACTTTTGAGAATTGAATCATTGTCACACTTATCACTACTGATCTTTCACATAGCTAAGAAGCGGATTAAGTGTTTTTATTCCCTACTCCCTGTGGATTCGATACCCGATCATCCGGGATTATTACTTCGACAAACCCGTGCACTTGCGGGATATACGCAAGGGGATCTTGTCAGTCCCATGATCACTAATAATAATCCGTGGTGTTCCAGATCGGATGAAAATCCGCTTCAAAAATTTCACCACGGTTCTAGCATTATTAGTAGGCAAAGCTTGAGCCTCCACCGATTTAGAGACATAATCGATGGCCACCAGAATATATTGATTACCATTATATTTCAAAAATGGCCCCATGAAGCCAATGCCCGACACATCAAATACCTCACAAAATTGCATTGGATTCTGAGGCATATCTTCCAGTCGAGAAAGATTCCCTACTCTTTGACAACTATCGCATCGAAGAACAAACTGGTGTACATCCTGAAACAAAGTTGGCCAATAAAATCCGGTAGCCAAGGCTTTCTCAGCAATTCTACTTGAAGCATAATGTCCCCCAACCCATTCTTCTTCCTGTGATACACATCTGTGAACCACATGATCTGCACAGATGCAAAACAGAAATGGATCATCCCAAAAATTATTCTTTCAATCACTAAAGAACTTATTCTTTTGTTGGAAGGTGAGTCCTTGCTTAAGAACTTTTCCCGACAAATAATTTGCAAAGTCTGCGAACTATGGATTGTCACTTGATGCTGAACTCTGGACTGAATATAAATGCTCCTCGGGGAAGAATCGTTAATTTCTCTATTTGATGGATCTTGTCCTTCATAACCCTCTAATCGAGACAAATGTTCTGGAACCACATTTTTTTGCTACCTCCCTTGTCTTATATCTCCATGTAAAACTCTTGCAAAAGCAAAATCCATCCAATTAACCTTGGTCTAGCATCAGCTTTGTTCATGAGATAATGAAGTGCTGAGTGGTATATAAACACAGTGACCCTTGACAAAATGAGGTACGGTCTGAACTAGTCCAAAGCAAACACGACTGCTAACAGCTCTTTCTCTCTAGTAGTGTAATTCTCTTGAGCACTTGTGAGAGTTTTACTAGCATAATATATTGGTTGTAACTATTTACCCTTCCTCTATCCCAAGACTACTATGATAGCATAGTCACTTGCATCACACATGAGCTCGAATGGTTTGTTCCAATCTGGTATGATCAAAATTGGTGCTTGAACTATTTCATTCAACAAATTAAAAGCAACCAAGTAATCATTTCTGAAATCAAAAGGGGACTCCTTTCATATTTGTCGGTGGAGGAAGCATATTGATGACCTCAATTTTTGCCTTATCTACTTCCATCCTCATTTGGGAAATCTTTTGTCCAAGAACAATGCCTTCTTGGACCATGAAATGACACTTCTCCCAATTGAGAACAAGATTTGTCTCTTCACATCTCACAAATACCCTCTCCAAATTTCTTAAACAAATGCCAAAGGAATCTCCAAACGCTAAGAAGTTATCCATGAATACCTCCATGATAACCTCAAGGAGATCATCAAAAATAGAAGTCATGCAATGTTAGAATATCGCTCGTGCATTGCACAATCCAAATGGCATTCTTCTATAAGCAAAAGTACCATAGGGACAAGTAAATGTTGTCTTCTCTTGGTCTTCAAGGGCGATAGGAATCTGAAAATATCCTTACATACCATTAAGGAAATAATAAAATTGATGCCCAGCAAATTGCTCCGACATCTGATCAATAAACGGCAACGGAAAATGATCCTTTCGAGTTGTGTCATTTAACCTCATGTAATCAATGCAGACACGCCAACCTGTAACTATTCTGGTTGGGATTAATTCATTCCTTTCATTTTTCACCACCCTCATCCCCCTTTCTTCTGGACTACTTGAGTGAGGCTCACCCAAGCACTATCAGAGATGGGATAAATAATTCCTGCATCCAACAGTTTTATAACCTCTGCCTTGACAACTTCCTTCATGTTTGGGTTCAATCTTCTTTAGTGTTGGATCATCGATTTGTAATTGTCCTACATTAGGATTTTATGAGTGCAAAATGAGGGATTGATGCCCTTTATATTCAAAATCTTCCAAGCAATAGTAGATTTATGCCTCTTTAACATGCTCACAAGTTTGTCTTTCGGAGCTAGAGAGAGACTCGAAGTTAAGATGACAAGGAGCTTTGACCCTTCTCTTAGAAAAGCATACTCCAAGTGTTCTAGTAATACCTTGAGATCCAAATCAGGCGGCTCTTCGATGGATAGTCATCATCTGTTCTCCTTTAGTCTATCAATCTCCTCGAACTGTGCTGATCATCAACCATTTCAATATTTTCTGCCTCAATGGTTTCTTTTGGTTGCACTTGTGACTCCCAATGAAAAGATTTCATGGCTTTGTTCTTGATAGAAGGAATCGAACTGAGCGAGGATCCTTTCCGAACTTCGTTCTGAATGATAGCTCATAGATGACAGTGCCACCTTCTTAAACTGATCCAAAACTTTGACTAGGTCACAATCTTGTTCCTAAACATCATTGATGTGATCAATAACTAACTCTTCTGCAGAATAGCTAATCATGGGTTGTTCTTGCATGAAATAGCATGAAGTAGATTGTATTGTAAACAAATGCATCTTCTGTTCTATGTCTTTAACAATTACAATGATCATATCAAATAATTCAGTTGTGTTGATCATCTTCTTTGCAATCAAAGAAAAAAAGGAAATCAATAAGAAATTATGAAATAGACAAGTGATGAATCTCTAAATTAGCAAAGTGCAAATGCTTTAAAAATGCCTATTCCCCGGCAATGGCGACAAAAACTTGACACACTCCTTGCGTGTGTGTAACGCAAGTGCACCGGTCATCGAAGTAATAAAATACCCCGGTGAGTGGGTAGTCAAATCCACAAGGAATAGTTGCTCAGAAGCACAAAGTATTGCTATCTAGCTAGAGTGAAAAACAAGTTGCGACGATGCTTTAAAATATCAATATAAAGAAAAGTAAAAGAGAAAAGAGAAAGCTAGAGGAGTAAGAAGATGTAATCGATGGTAAAATGGGGGACTCAGACAATGCTCATCCTAGGACTATTATTTCAAGTGCAAGACTAATGTTATGTCTCCTAACTGAAGTTTAATGAGTCATACAAATCCAAGGACACACGGTCCCAAACCTAAAGTCAACAGTAACTAGTCCTTTACACTATGCCCCAGTGGAAAAGGATATTCTCGATGCCTCACACTATGTAGGATTGCTTAGAGTTCTAGGGATTCCAAGAGATAAACCTTATTCTCTAATATAGATCTAACCCTTTGGTCCAGACGAAAGACCCCTAGTCATGATTAAGCCCCAGCACTAATTATTACTTCAACACTTTACTCTTTTGCTCACACAAATAATCCTAGTAGAGTTTGTCTAACTCTATCAAAGATGAATGCAAGCAATCCATAGAGAAAACCACCTTATTTTCTCTATCGATGGTCTTGAGGAGCTACCTCATCTTCTCCAAGGACTCCTTTATCTAGCCTAGAGCACATCTCGCCAAATCAATGCTGATGAAAGCTCCCCCAATAGCTCTCCTTCAAATGGAATCGATGTCGAATGTCATAGAATCACTCCTAAAATCCAACAAAAGCCTCTCTAAACCCAAGTCGTGCTCGCCCAAGAAGATAGGCAAAAGATAGGAAGAAGTTCCCCAAATAAAACACTCAAAGCAATATTTATAGGGCTAAAATCAGGCATCCACACGGCCATGTGGAATTTCCAATTTGTCTTTTTCTATACATTATGAACAATAACTGCCACATTGATTTTGCTGTCATGTTTTCCTATAGCAAAATACTATAGTACTTCACCTCCCGATCTCACTTTCTTCATCGAGGCCGCATGATTAGGCACATATCCATGTGGTAAACCACGTCGGGTCTTCAATTAAACCACATTGATAATGCTCTTAACAATGTTGCACAAGTCAGAACATATGAGTGTGATTGTTTTTGTGATCCTCCACTTTGTGTATTCACTTGAGCATAATGGAGATATGTACAGACCCACATGTCGATTAGCACAACTTGTGTTTTGACCCTTGTACAATCTAAGAATTTCATCAACAATCGCGTCCACGATCTACTTTTGCTTCTTTTGTTCCAAACTTTTCTCCAAAACCCTAAATGCACAAAAAGAACACAAATACACATGAATGAGCTATAAACTTTGATAAAAATAATGCCCAATGTAAAAAAAGTATACTTCATATTACTTATGCACAAGCACTTATCAATCAAACTGCAAGTCAGGTCACAATTGTGGATGATGTGTTAGTAGAAATTATAGAACCAGAGGTCAGAAATACTATCGAGGTTGCCTTTGATCCAGTGCTTCCTAGTCTTCCGATGCTTGAGCTTAATGAGTTACTGAAACATTTGGAGTATGCATTTATGAGGTGGGACTCAAAGATGCCAGTTATTATTTCATCTATGCTTGATGTAGAGCAAAAGAAAAAATTGTTAGAACTGCTACTCAGTCATAAAGGGGCCATCTCTTGGAGCATCTCAGACATTAAAGGAATTAGTCGATCCTTCTGCATGCATAAAATTCTGATGGAGGATAATATTTGACCTCGAGTTCAACCACAATACAGATTGAATTTTAACATGATGGAGGTTGTATAGAAGGAGGTGAAGAAACTTTTATATGCTGGAATAATTTATCCAATTTCTGACAGTCCGTGGGTTAGTCCTGTTCAGGTAGTCCCAAAGAAGGGAGGAATGACTGTGATCATCAATGAGAAAAATGAACTCATCCCCACTCACACTATCACTGGTTGGTGTGTTTGCATAGATTACAGGAAACTAAATGATGCAACTCGCAAGGATCATTTTCCCCTGTCATTTATTGATTAAATACTAGAGCGTTTATCTGGTCACAGTTATTATTGCTTCCTTGATGGAATGTCTCGATATTTACGAATTCCAGTTACACCGGTGGATCAATAAAAAACTACCTTGACATGCCTATATGGTACATTAACATATCGAAGGATTCCTTTTGGTCTATGCAATGCTCAAGCGACATTTCAACGATGCATGATGGCCATTTTTTATGAGTTTATTAAGGACATCATGGAAGTATTAATGGATGATTTCTCTGTCTTTCGGGGTTCATTTGAGTGGTGTTTGGCGAATTTGGGGTGAGTCCTCACCAGGTACGAAGAAACAAACCTAGCTCTAAATTGGGAGAAATGTCACTTCATGGTCACAGAGGGAATTGTTTTGCGACACAAAATTTCCAGTGTGGGAATTGAAATTGATAAGGCCAAACCATACACAATTGAAAAGCTTCCTTCATCCATCTCTATGAAAGATGGTCAAAGTTTTCTAGGGCATGTCGTGTTTTACAAAAGGTTTATTCAAGATTTCTCCAAGATCTCAAAACCAATGACAAAGTTGTTGGAAAAAGAGTCACCTTTTTAATTTGATTAGAATTATCTCAACGCATTTCTTACTCTGAAAGATAATTTAGTCTACACAACAATTGTGAAAGCCCCAGATTGGGAGTGACCTTTTAAGCTTATGTGTGACACCAGTGACTGGGCAGTTGGTGCAATATTAGGGCAAAGATACGATAAATATTTTCATCCTATTTACTATGCAAGTAAAACTTTGAATTTTGCCCAAGGGAATTGCACTACAATAGAGAAAGAGCTCTTGGCAATCGTCTACGCCTTTGATAAATTAAGACCCTACCGTGTTCTCTCCAAGGTAATTGTGTACATGACACGTCCGAATATGCGTGTGTAAACCGCAAGTGCACGGGTGTCGAAGTAATAATTACCCTGGTGAGTGGGTAGTCGAATCCACAGGGAACAGGGCTACTAGTACTAACTTCTTCTCTGCTTTCTAACCAAATGATAAATGAAAAGGTGTGGTGATCTAATGTGCGAAGAGATGAACACCGGAGACGAATATGCAAGGATAAAATGGAAGGAGAATCTCAATCAGTAAAAGTGGGGTATTCGGGCAATGCTCCCCTAGGATTCGGGTATTAGGTACCGGATAAGCAAAAGTGTTTCTATGATGAGTAAGTTAAGTCGTGGAAATCCAAACATAATTGGGTCTATCTCTAGATCACCGATACTAGTCCCCCTACGAGGTCCCGTGGAGAAATCGCTCAATCTCAACACCTCACACCACATATGACCGCAAAGCACTCTAGGGATTCCAAAGCGTGTATCCAATTCCTAAAGATTGATCCAACCCTAATTCCCGGCGAAGGATCCTAACCCCTACAAGGTCCCGGGCGGAGAAATCGAGCAATCTCATGCCTCCCACCAAATATGGTTGCATAGAGCTTAGGGAATGGAGATAGAATACACCAATCGGAGGGAAAGGGGACACTTCACTATCTCATGACTCACCCTCTCAACCCTCTTCAATCTTGAGGTTCTAACCCTAATGGAGATCTCTCTCCCACCAAGGCAACAAATCATGCAAACCAAATAACCATAAGATCAATAAGGCAAGCAAGCATTAAACAATCAAGAATGAAACTTAATCAAACTCGGATTAAATAGAAACACAAAGCAAATCCACAAAAAGATGAGAATCCTAGGGTTCACAAGCCCAAATACCCTCTAGGGTTTTTAGCTCTCCATGGAGCAACATACAAAAACACACCATCAATGAATGAAAGTACATTAAAACCATAGAAATAAACCCCCTTATATATGAACTGATGGCCTTGATGGAGAGCTTCGACGTCTTGAAGGACCCACTCCGAAGCTAGGTTCACCGGTGGCTTCCTTGATGCTATGACGAAGGAGGAATCGATCAAAGTTGGTGATGAAGCGCCTCCAAAGCCGCAAAGACCTCCTCTCCAAACCCTAGCCGTCTCACCCATCAAGAGCCGCACAAAAGATGAGAAAGAATAGGGCAAAACGGCTATTTATAGGCCTTAGATCGCGTCTGTCACGTGCCCTCATGCGCCCGTGTGGATTTTCCACGGGCCCGCGTGGGCTGCAGAAATTTCCACAGGAAGAGATCCAATCACTCTTCTCTTGAGGCCACATGTCCGGGCACACGTCCATGTGGTAGGCTATAAAACTTTTCTTCATCGATGTATCTTTGAGAGGTCTTGCAATCTTCACAAAGAGAAGAAACATGAAGATGTGGCTGCCTTTGTGACCTTCCAACTAGTGAATTGACTTGAATCTTTTTGGAAGTTGGCACACATCTCCATGTTTATAAACTCCTCTCGTGTCTTGGTCATTGAATTGAACAAGAACTCCCAACATTATGTCTTTATAGCCCATCTTTGCTTCCTTTTTACTCTTCAAGGCATTCACAACCTATATGCATAAAAGAACACCAAATACACAATATGAGACATAAACCACAGTAAAAATGATGCTCAATGCATGTAAAACATATATAAAAATATGTCTACTCAAGCACTTATCAGTACACTAATCATGCTGCAATTAGATATCTCCTTTCAAAGACAGATGCTAGACCAAGACTGATTAGATACAAGAAGGGCTTAGAAAACATGGCGGCCAATAACTTATCACGCCTTGCCCACATTAAGGAAGACAGCACCAGACCCCAATTATTAAATGATGCATTCCCAGAGGAACACCTTTATCTGGTTCAGAAGGAACCAACCGAGGAAAATGAATGTCCCTGGTTTGCTGACTTTGCAAATTAATTGGTGAGATAAATTATCCCTTCGAAGTTTTCCTATCAACAATGAAAGAAATTCTTATCTAATGTGAAACACTACTTTTGGGAGGACCTGTTCTTGTACAAACTCTGTGTAGACTTTGTTGTACGACGATGTGTCTCGCATGCAGAGGAATAGAAAATCTTGAGGCACTGGTACTCTAGCACAGTGGGGTCGCCATTTGAGTGCAAATTGCACTGCTGAAAAGGTCATAAAAGCAGGTTTTTTTTTTGCCTTCACTTTTTAAGGATGCTTGGAGGTTTGTTACAGCATGCGACCAATGCCAAAGAAGTGGGAATTTGTCCAAACTTGATGAAATGAAGTAGACTCCTATCCGTCAATGTGAAGTTTTTGACGTTTGGGGCATTGATTTTATGAGTCCTTTCCCGAACTCTAACGGGAATAGATATGTGTTGGTTACAGTCAATTATGTTTCCAAGTGGGTTGAACATGTTTGATAAGTGCTTGAGTGAACATGTTTTTATACATATTTTACATGCATTGAGAACCATTTTATATGTGGTTTATGTCTCATGTCGTGTATTGGGTGTTCTTTTATGCATATATGTTGTTAATGCATTGGAAATGCAAAAGGAAGCAAAGTAGGCTATTAAGGCACTATGTTGAGAGTTCATGCACAAATCAAGGACGAAAGCTTAAGAGGAGTTTGTGAATGAGGATATGTGTGCCAACTTCCATAGATATGCAAGTCAATTCACAGTTTGGAAAGGCACAAAGGCAGTCAAATCTTCACATTTCTTCTCTTTGTGAGAATTTCAAGATCTTTCAAGATGGGTCGATGAAGAAATGTCTTATAGCCTACCACATAATCGTCTGCCCGATTATGTGGCCTCAAGAGTAGAATGTTTGGATCGCATTTATGGAAATTACTATAGCAAAGTATTGTAGAAAAAACACATAGTAATTTTATTGTAGCAGTATTGCAGTAAAATTACTGTTCACGCGCCCACATGGAAATTTCTGCAACCCACGCGGGCATGTGGAAAATCCACATGGGCACGTGATAGATGAGATCTGGAGCTATAAATACGCAGTTTGCCCTATTTTTGGGCGACTTTTTGCGGAGCTTTTGGCGATCACTTTGGACGCAAGGTGGCTACGGTTAAGAAGGAGGTCTTTGGCAACTTTAGAGGAAATCCATCACCAACTTTGATCGATCTTCTCTCCATCATAGCAAGAGAAAGCCACCGGTGACCTAGCTTCGGAGGAGGTTTCTTCAAGACGGTGGACTTCTCATCAAGGCCACTCTCCACGAGTTCAAGGGGGTTTTTCTTTAGGGTTTTCATTGCTTTTCATTGTATTAGACATTGTCTTGTAACTTGCCTCATGGAGGGCTTAACCCTAATGGTTAAGAGGGTATTTGAACCCTAGGATCTTTTATTTGTATTGATTTGCTTTTGTCTCTAGTTAATCCGAGTTGATTTGAGTTTCAACCTTATGATTTCATTGTTTGCATGTGTTGTTGATCCTTGTGATTGATTTACATTGCTTTATGTGTTACTTTGATGTGAGAGGTCTCCGCTAGAGTTAGAACATCTAGGTTGAAGAGGGTTGAGAGAGTGAGTGATGAGATAGTGGAGCGTCCCCTATCCCTTTCAATTGAGTGTTTTCTATTTCCGTATTCCCTATACTCTAGGCAACTATATTTGGTGTGAGGAGTGAGATTGATAGATTTCTCCGCCGGGACCTTGTAGGAGGTTAGGGATCCTTCGTCGGGAATTAGGGTTGGATCTACTTCTAGGAATTGGTTTCACTCTTAGGTTTCCTTAGATCCTTTTGTGGTTATATGGGAACTCCTTTACTTCATCTTAATTACACCATTTTAATTTATTGAGAACTCCTTTACTTCTTCTTGTGCCTACTTACTTGCTATTTGACTTATTTTGTAATTAGTTCATTTCACCACTTACATTGATTCCAACTGAATAACTAAGAATCAGTTATTACTAGTACTCTCGTTCCCTGTGGATTTGACTACCCACTCATCGGGGTATTTTATTACTTCGACACCATATACTTATAGTTACACACAATGTTAGCGCGTGTCACCCTTCTCACAAATGATGTACTGGTGGTTGTCAAGTTCTTGAAAAAATTATTTTCTCGTTTCGGAACCCTGAGAGCAATTATCAGCGCAAGGGCACTTTTTTTTTGTAACACTCAGTTTGAAAAGGTGATGAAGAAATATGGAGTGACCCATTGTGTTGCAACCACTTATCACCATCAAACCAGCGGTCAAGTTGAAGTCACCAACTGGGAATTAAGGCGCATTCTTGAGAAGATAGTTCAGCACAATCGGCGTGATTCGTTAGAACGGTTAGATGATGCGCTTCTGGCCTACCAAACAGCATATGAGACATCAACTGTTCATAATACCTATCATCTGGTCTATGATAAACCATGCCACCTAGCTGTAAAACTCGAGCATCAAGCATATTGGGAAATCAAACTATTGAACTTTTATATAAAGGATGCATAAAAGAAAAGGAAATATCAGTTGAATGAACTTGAGGAGTATAGGTTGAATGCATATAAGAATACACTGGTGTATAACGAAAAAGTGAGAAAGATCCATGATACCCAACTCAAGAGAGAAAAACAATTTCGAGTTAGGAGCAAGTTCTACTTTTCAACTCTAGGCTAAAGCTCTTTACTTGAAAACTAAAATCACGTTGGTCAAGAACCTACACCATTGCTCAGATATTTCCCCATGAAGCAGTTGAAATTTCTCACCCCACGAAGGGAACATTCAAGGGCAATGGCCATAGGCTTAAACATTACATCGTTAGTGAAGATATGCTTTAGTCATTAGGTTGTTGTACTTTATTCTTGCATGAACTACTGTGCTGCATAGGTATGTCAAGCTAGTGACGTTAAACAAGTACTTCTTGGGAGGCAACAGAAGCCTTAGTTTTCCTTGTTTCTTTATTGCCTATTTGTTTATTTTTGATTCTTTGTTGGTTTGCGTCTCTTGTTGTGGCTGTCACTCACTAATCTTGAGTTTTTTAGGAAATCCTTGTATGTTTAGGTTCTCTGGAGATTTTTCTGGGCAAGCACGAGCAGAGCACACCTCTGTTCTTCCCACTGATTTTCACTGGTTTTGGTTTTTAGAGAGTTTTATGGGAAGTATGGCCCAAGCATAAGTGTGCCCTGAGCTTTAACACGTTGTGCATGATCTGTGCACGCTCATGTTATATTTCTCATTGGGTCCAGCTTTTCACCTGTGATTTTCAGTGGAAGGCTCGTGCTGAGTGTATGGTTGTGCCCCCTGGAGTCTTTTCCTCTAGTTCTCGTGCCTAGTACACAATCGTAATTTGGGTGTGTTGCGTATGACTGTTCGTATTTACCACATTCACTCTCGGGACGCGAGCCGTGCCTATCACCCTGACCGTCACCGGCTGCGCCCTTTTGCTTTCCGCTCCTCTTTTAAAACCTCTCTCATAACCTCTCTACTCTCCGTATGCCCAGCGCCGACTTCCACCATAACCCTAGCTTTCCCTCCTCTCCTTTCCTCCTCCCGGTCTTCTTCTCATCTTTTTCGCGCAGTGCCTGTAAGTCCTTTGGCTTTTTTCCTTATTCTTGTTGGGTTTTCAGGGCTTTTGTATGATGTGTTCAGGAGTTTGGTCTTCTTCCCATCAGACTGCAGTATGGGCATTGTTCATTGAGCCATCATGCTTATTGAGACGATAATGGCTTTGAGAGTGCTTGAAAATTTTGTCGAGCATGATCGTGTTCTTAGGATATGTTCTTGGTTGGTTTGTTTGGCTTAGCACGGTTTGCATGCTCCATGCAACACTGTGCTCACCCCGGTTTCTTTTCCTGCGAATGACTAACTTTATCCATTCGACCTTGCAGATCATGCTAAGGGATAGCAGTTCATCGGGGACATACGAACCAAACGACAAGCCATTCTGGCATCCCAGATTCATCAAGAATGATATTCTTACCTATCACATAACGAATTTGGAGCATGACACACCATTGATTAGGAGGCATTATAGTTGTGCGGCCTGTGCACTAATGTTGAGCTCTTACTTGATGTTGGCTCCTCGTGCCAAGTCTTGACTATGTGTAAGCTAGCCTATCGTGTGCCAACTCTGAAATTCCTCTCCACCTTCAAGTAAATTCCATGCGACGATCATTAGGACAAGGCTCACGCCATCTCTTTCATGCTTGGAGGACAAGCCTATCAGTTGAGCTACACAGAGTTTGATGTGACCCTCGACCTATACACCATGATTACACTTCCATTAAGGAGTACCATGGGTTAACTTCTTTTTACCCACCTGGAGAGCCTTCACACATCCGTTGGTGGAATTTAAGCAATTTTAATTGGCCTTTTCATTTGAGTATCACCTTTTCCACAACACTGAGATCACGAGCTCTCCGCTTTGTCCACGTCTTACTGAGCTGTACCCTTACTGAGTGACACGACCGAATATGCGTGTAAACCGCAAGTGCACGGGTGGCAAAGTAATAAATCCCAGGTGAGGTATCATATCCATAGGGATTAGTGAATAGAAACACAACGATTGCTATCTAACTATGATGAGAATAAATCGATAGTATGATGAATGAGATTGATATAAAAAGAGATAAAAGGAATAAGAACGAAAGGAACAATAAAATTTAGAGGAAAGGCAATCGATATAAATGGGGTATTCGGATATTATTCCGCCTAGGACAATCATTTCAAGTGCAGAACCAACTATTATGCTTCCTAATTAATACATTAATTAGTCGTAGAAATTCTTCAATACACGGTCCCAAATCTAAGGTCAACCGTGACTAACTCTATACGATGTTCCAATGAAGAAATCGAACAATCTCAACACCTCGCACTTGTATAGAATTGCATGGAGTTCTAGGGATTCCAAGTGATAAACCTTCTTCCTAGATGTAGACCTAACCCTTTGGTCTAGGTGAGAAGCCCCTAATCACAATTAAGCCCTATGTGCTAAAATCACTTCAACGCTTCACTCCGTTGCCTTTGCAACTAAGCCCCAGCGGAAGGTCATCCCTTAGCTCGTTCACTCTACTATGACCGCAGAGAACTCAAGGAAATGGAGGCAGGATAAATCATGTTGAAAGGGAAAGGGGATGCTCTGTTACCTCTCGACCCTGTCCAATCTTGTAATGTCTAACCCTCATGGTGTGTCACTTACGCACAAAGGCTACCAATGTAGACTCTCAACCCTAGTGTCACTCTAAGGGAGAAATCATTCAACAATCATTCAAGATTGGAACTCAATTAAAGACATCAATTAAAGAAAGCATAATAAAAGGTCAAAGAAACAATAACATCCTAAGGTTTACAAAATCCAAGTAACCACTGGTTGGTTTAGCTCTCCATGGAGCAAGATACAATCAATAATGAAATCAAAAGTAAAAACATGTAATCCATAGGAAAACCCCCTCGGTATTTGCATAGATGGTCTTGTGGAGTGGCCTCGTCCTCTCCAAAGGTCAACTTGTCTAGCCTAGGGCACACCTCGCTGAATCGGTGCTGACGAAAGCTCCCCCAATAACTATCTTCCAAGAGAATTGCGGTGTCAAAGCCGGAGAACCACTCCAAAATCCTTGCCAAAACCTCTCTAAACCCTAGCCGCCGGCCTCTCAAAAGATGGAGAAGAGATAGGAAAAATAATCCTGAAATCAGGATGAAAAACAGCTTTAAATAGGTTGGAATCGGGCATTCACACGGGCCTGTGGATGTTCCACACGCCCCTGTTGAATTTCCACAAGGGCGTGGGGAATTTCCACACACCCGTGTGGATTCTCTGGAATTCTGATTTTCGGCCGGTTGTGAATAGTAACTGCTATGGTAAATTGCTACAGTAATTTGCTACATTAACCTGCTATAGTACCCTTGCCAAAAACACTCCCGAATCGACTTTTCATCGAGGCAACATAAACAGGAACACATTTATGCCATAGATCACGTCACTTCTTCAATAAATGGGTTCATTGGTAAAGATCTTGCTATCATTGCACAAGTTGGGATACGCAAATCTAACTACTTTCGTGCCCCTCCAACTCATCGTAATTGCTTCAATACATGAAGGTTAGCACACATTCATGTATCTTTGAGCCCAACTTGTGTCTTCGCATTTGTTCCTTCCAAGATTCCACCAAATAGTGCATTCACGATGTACTTTTGGTTTCTTTTCTCAAAACATAGATTCACAACCCTATATGCGGAAAAGAACACAAATACACATATATTAGCGCTAAAACCTAATGTAAGTAATGCTCATTGTAAGGAAAGAACACTTCACATTCTTAGCACACAAGCACTTAACACTGGCCGAAACTGCTGCACTAGTAACATATCTTCGGCCAAGTTTAAGTATCTATTGAGCATTCAGGCTGGACTTACCCTCCACATGGGGTTTGTTGTTTCCTCTACTCTATAGCATCAGGCCACTGACACTCGTACACATACCATCTTTGTGGGCTCATTTGTCACCCGCATTATTCGGAGCATGGGTCTCTTGGGGTGTGTGTATCGCATGACACCGGTGGGAGACCAAAGTCCCTTCACACTTCACAGCCTATTGAAGATGGGCATCGCTAGCCCGCAATACCCCATAGCTTCTAATGTTCCTTAGGAGGATGAGTTGGTACTCCAGGTTGAGGATCCTGGTATTGTTTGGTTAGGGATGAGCCTCCAGAGTCTTGCTGATCATCTGGGAGCTGGTTCTTCTGCTTCTGCCAGTAATGATATGCAGTTGTTAAGTAATCCTGCTTGAGCGCCATAGCTTTTGTTGTTATGTTGGATTTGTTTCAATTATTTTGTTTTGTTTGTTTTTAACTTCTTATTGTAAATTAGCAAGGGGTGTCCCCTGCTATATTTTGGTTTTTTTACCTTTCTGTCGCTAAACTTGTAGCCTTTTTAGTTTCTCTTATATCTTGTATATTTTCATCTTTCTGGTGCTTTACTTGTGTCTTCCAATGCTTTTAGGGATTGTGTGGATGCTTGGAGTTAAATGGCACACACGTTGGGAGCGGCAACATCACTCTCTGTGTTCTGTAAAGTTCTTTCAACTCTTTCTATCTTGTATTGTCTTCATTGTGTTTCCATGTTCATCATTTTACATTAAGGACAATGTATCATTCAAGTATGGGGGAGGGTTGCATGCTTGTTTTTCTTGAGATGAGTGTTTAATCGACGATGATCTATGATCGATTACACTTAGAGCTTCTTAACCCTATGGAAACACTTGTGTGTTAGTTAATTATTTGAGTGCTATATTGTATACTCACTCTTACTTCAAAAGCTCAAGTTTATCACTTAACACTAATTGTGGACTAACACACCCCTTCTATGAATTCTTCTTCCAATGTCCGGATTACCTTCAACCAATGTGGAAGGTTTCCTCAGGTCATAAGCTATAGCTGGAACCAAAGAAAGGAAAACAAATCAGAATGATGGAAGAATAAGAAAGTGTGAAATAGAACAAGTGATGAATAGCTAAAATGGCAAACTTTAAAGTGTTGCCAAAATGCCTATTCCCCGGCAACAGCGCCAAAAACTTTGACACACCCCTTGCGTGTGTGTACCGCAAGTGCACGGGTTGTCGAAGTAATAAAGTACCCTGGTGAGTAGGTAGTCATATCCATAGGAAATAGTGATCATAAACACAAGAATTGCTATTTAACTATGATAAAGATGATGCAAGAGTGGTGTGAACAATATCAATGCAAATAGAAATAAAAGAAAATAAGAAAGAGACAATTGATAGAAAGTGGGGCACCCGAACATTGCTCTCCCTAGGACTATTGTTTCAAGTGCAAGACCAATCATTATGTCTCCTAACTGATGTTTAATGAGTCATGGAAATCCTATAACATGCGGTCCCAAACCTAAGATTAACCGTGACTAACGCTAAACTATGCCCCGGTGGAAAGGAGTACTCTCGATGCCTCACACTGTGTGGGGTTGCAAGAAGCTCTGGGGACTCCAAATGATAAACCCTATTCCCTAATATAGATCTAACTCTTTGGTCCAGGTGAAAAACCCCTAGTCACAATTAAGCTCAAACACTAATGATTACTTCATCGCTTCACTCTGTTGCTTGCGCAATTAAGCCCCAGCGGAGTTCCTCTCTTAGCACTTCACTCCATTATGACCGCAAAGAATTGGAATCTAGAGGTAGGATAAATCACACCAAAAGGGAAAGGGGGCGTTCCGCTATCGCTCAACTCACCCTCTTGACCCTCTCCAATCTAGCTTCGTCTAACCCTCATGGTGTGTCACTCATCCACAATAATTACCAAGATGGATTCTCAACCCTAGTGTCACTCTAAGGAAAATCACTTCAACAAGAATTCAAGATTGGAACTCAATTTAAAACATCAATTCAAGAAAATATAATAAAAGGTTAATGAAACAAAGTCATCATAGGTTTTACAAGTCCAAGCACCCACTAGGGATTTAGCTCCCCATGGAGCAAAATACAATCAATAATAAAATCAAATGTAAAAGCATGCAATCTATAAGTAAAACCCCCTTGTAGTCCGTATTGATGATCTTATGTAGTAGCCTCGTCTTCTCCAAGGGTTTCCTCGTCAAGCCTAGAGCACACCTCGCCAAATCGATGCTGACGAAAGCTCTCCCAATAACTACCTTCTGAAGGAATGCAGTGTCGAAGGCTGTAGAACCACTCCAAAGACCTAGCCAAAGCCTCTCCAAACCCTAGCCATGAGTGTCTCCAAAGTTGGGGAAAAGATGGGAAAAAGATTCTTCAAAATTTCTCAAGTCGCGGCTTAAATAGTGCTGGAATCGGGCGTCCACACGGGTGTGTGGAATTTCCACACGCCTGTGTGAATTTCCAGAAATTCAATTTCTGCGAGCTATGATCAGTAACTGCTACAGTACTTTTGCGGCTGTAAACTGCTATAATACTTTGCCAAAATACTCCTGAATCCACACTTTTCATCAAGGCCACACGAATGGGCACACATCCATGTGGTAGATCACTTCGCGTCTTCATTAAAAGCCACATTGATTAAGATCTTGTTGGCATTGCACAAAGTCAAAACACATGAGTGTTACTGCCATTGTACCCCTCTAATTTTATGTTCACTCGAGCACAATGGAGGTTGGCACACACTCACATGTCTTCACGCACAACTTGTGTCTTCACGTTTGTTCACCCCAAGATTTCATCAACAAAATGCATCCACGATCTACTTTTTGTTCCTTCCTTTCACTATTGTCTCAACAACCTTATATGCACAAAAGAACACAAAAACACATGCATAAGCGATAAAAGCTGAAAAAAGTAATGCTCAATGTAAGAAAAAAATACTTCTATTACTAATACACAAGCACTTATCATGGAGCCACATGTTTTTATGATGAAAACCAATTCTAGTGTAAAAAAATACCAGAGAGTTGGATTCCTGGTGGAATACCCTACGAGTTCATTGTAAATACTTTGTGAAAGGTTGGTAGAAAGAGCTATCACACTAGAAGAGTGAAACTTACTCTTGAGTAGTCAAATTTTGGGTATTACAAGTTTACATTTGATGACATACTAGGAGAGAAGGCAACCTCTAGTGTGTATGAAGCTACTATCCATTGTGAATAGTCAATTTTATGTTTAATTTTGCTAGGTTAAATCTTGAGAACTATTAGGCACTCAATTTAGAACATACAAGTCCTTTAAAGTAAAAGTATAGCGATTGATTGAGCACTCTTGTTGTTTCTAACCCTTGGTGCTTTTCCTTTGTTCAAGAAGTTTGTATTCTCCTTACATCAAAAGTGATACACTCATCTTTCTTTTCATTGAGTGATGTGAGATTTCTTGAGGACAAGCAATGATTCAAGTGTAGGGGTATTCGAGGAGTGTAATTCATATTATGTTTCTTATCCTTGGTGATTTTGCTTGTCTTATAGTACATCTTTGTATATATTTGGTGTTATTCTGGGTATATTTGTTAATGATCTAGGAATTGAGGAGCTTGATTCAATTTAGAGTGAATCTGGTTATCAATTGATAGTAAATGGAAGAAATGCTAAGTGTTCAAGCTCAACACGTACAGAGCACAGTTGTATTCTGTCCCCTTGAATCTTCCAACCTAGTGTAGACCAAGTGAAGAAGCTTACACAGGAGTGACACCAAGGTGAACAAGGTCAAAGCATGCTCATGTCCCTACCCCTGAATCTCTCAAGCTGGAGTTGTTGCTCTTCTCAATGCGGGGAACACGTGACGGGAGCTCCTAGCAAGATCATGCTTATGGAAACACGCGGCAAGCATGACTACGCGTCTTCCCACTGAAAATCTTAAGTGCACACTTAGCTGATTCACTCAAAGATAGGCCATGGAAACACAGTCTAAACACGATTATACTCAGACCGTGTCGAGCTCAAAGACAGCCATTTTAACTCCAGTTTTTATGGTATTGCCCTCATCTTTGTTCGAGGATTCAACTCTCCACCGAGAGGACTTTAAAGAGGCTGAAGATCAAGATTCACCATACATCCTAAGAAGATCAAAGAGGAGTAAGAGGCACAAGAGAAGTGGGGTTGAGCATACGGAGCTCGGCGGCGAAGATCAACTTGGGTAGAAGGGAATCATGTCTTATTTCTCTTGTTATTCATCTATGTCTTTCTCGTTGAACCCATCCATGAGGGGCTAAGCGTCCATGATGCCCCATGATGTGAACTATGTCATCTTGTATGCTTTGAACACTTGATTTGCAATGGTTATAGAGTTCTTAGTATTTCTTGTGCTTAATCTTGTGATTACATTACTTGATGGTTTGATTTGCACAGCTACTTAAGTAATTTAGTTATCTTGTCATATTTTGGTGTATTTGAGAACCATAGTTGCATAATTGCCATAGGGGCACACACTTGAACAATAGAATGTTCCTTGTAAGAGTTAGAATCAAGTCAATGTGTTATGACATATAGGAATCATCCAAGGGCATTGCTCTCTTGTTGTTAAAAACATATTCCTAATCTCCCAATCACTAACATCATTCACATTTACACTCTCAGTTCTTAATTCAATCTTTTCTCAATCCTTGCTTAACTGAACATTAAAAGATAGATCAGTACTTTAAGTCAAGTCCCTAAGGTTCGACAACTCTACTGACACACCCCTTGTGTGTGTATATCGCAAGTGCATGGGTTGTCGAAGTAATAAAGTACCCCGGTGAGTGGGTAGTCATATCCAAAGGGAATAGTGCTCAGAAACACAAAAATCGCTATTTAACTATAGTGAAAATGATTGAGGAGTTGTGTGAACAATATCAATGCAAATAAAAGTAAAGAAAAGAAAAGAAGCGCTATAGGATAAGGAGAGGTAATCGATAGAGAGATGGGGCACCCGGACATTGCTCACACTAGGACTATTATTTCAAGTGCAAGATAATCATTATGCCTCCTAACTGATGCTTAATGAGTTATGGGCATCCAAAGACACACGGTCCCAAACCTAAGGTCAACCGTGACTAACCCTATACTATGCCCCGGTGGAAAGGGATACTCTTGACGTCTCACACTGTGTGGGGTTGCATGAAGCTCTAGGGACTCCAAGTGGTAATCCATATTCCCAAAAAAAGATATAACCCTTTGGTCCAGGCGAAAGACCCCTAGTCATGATTAAGCCCCAACACTAAGGATTACTTCAACACTTCACTCTGTTGCTTGCACAACTAAGCCCCGGAAGATTTTGTCTCTTAACATTTCACTCTATCATGACCGCAAAGAACTCTTGGAACGTGGAGGTAGGATAAACCACATCGGAAGAGAAATGGGACGTTCCTCTACCTCTTGACTCACCCTCTCCACCCTCTCCAACCTTGCTTTGTCTAGTCCTAATGGAGTGTCACTCATCCATAAGGATTACCAAGATATATTCTCAACCCTAGTATCACTCTAAGGGAAAATCAATACAACAAGCATTCAAGGATGGAACTCAATTACAACATTATTTAAAAAAGCATAATGAAGGTCAATGAAAGAAAATCATCCTAGGGTTTACAAGTCCATGCACCTACTAAGGGCGTAACTCTTTATGAAGCAATACACAATTAACAATGAAATCAATAGTGAAAACATGCAATCCATAGATAAAACCCCCCTTGTAGTCTGTATTGATGGTCTTCTGGAGCCGCCTCATCTTCTCCAAAGGTTCCCTTGTCAAGCCTAGGGCACACCTCGCTAAATCAGTGCCGATAAAAGCTCCCCCAATAACTCTTCTCCAAAGGAATGTGATGTCGAAGGCCGTAGAACCATTCCAAAATTCTGGATGTGAGCGCCTCCAAAGATCGACAGAAGATGGGGAAAAGATCTTTCAATAACTCCCAAAACATGCACTTTATAGGGGATGGAATCGGGTATTCACACGAGTGTGTGGAATTCCCACATGGCCTTGTGGATTTCCAGAACTTGTTTCCTGCAAGCTATGAATAGTAACTGCTATAGTAATTTTGCACCATTGATTTGCTACAGTACTTTGCTGGAATGCTCCCGATTCCACTTTTTTCATCAAGGCCACATGAATGGGCACACATTATGCAGTAGATCACATCACGTCTTCAATAAAACCACATTGACGAAACTCTTGCTAGTATTGCACAAGTCGGAACAAATGAGTGTGACTGCCTTTGTGCCCCCTCCACTTTGTATATTCTCTTGAGCACAATGGAGGTTGGTACATACCCACATATCTTTGAGCACAACTTGTGCCTTCACCTTTGTTCAACCAAAGAACTTCATCAACAATTGTATCCACGATCTACTTTTGCTTTCTTTCATTCAACTTTGTTTCCACAACCCTACATGCATAAAAGAACACAATTACACAAGAATAAGCGATAAAATCTAATAGAAGTGATGCTCAATCTAAGAAAAGAGTACTTCATATTACTTATAAACAAACACTTATCAAATTCCCCCACACTTAAGGTTTTGCTTGTCCTCAAGCAAGAATAAAATATTAAAGCATCCAAGAAGGAAAATTGAAAGTGCTTGGCCTTAGGTTTACCAAAAGCATGCAAAAGAAGTATTCTACAAGTAAGAAAAAATATTGCAACAATGAATAAGAGAAATCAATGCTCTAGCTAAAATCTTGAATCAAAAAGGACAACAAACCCGATATTGTGTAGTGTGTGTAAACTCACTCAAGTCAAGCCAACATGTACTCCTCAAAGCTCTAACTGAGAAGGTAGTAGCTTCACACATCTTCTAAGGTAGCCTTTCCTAGGTGGCCACCAAGGTGGCTTTCACACTTTCGAGGTGGTAGCTCTTTCTACCGTGGTAGTAGCTTTCACTCATCCCATGAGATAGTTCTTTCTCTCATTAGGGCATAACAAGTATCCAACTTATGAGGGTAGCTTCATACTTCATATGTGATATCTCTTTCCACCCCCAATGCACAAACAAACAAACACATTTTTTTTTTCTTATTCTTTTTCTTTTTTTTAGAAATTAAAACAAGAAATAAACTAAAACTAGTTCTTTAAAGGTCAAACTTTAGTTTCCACAAAGTTTAATTAATGAGTAGTGCAACAAGTGTTAATCGGCCAAAAATTCCTAAAAATTCAAATAAAAATTAGATCATGATAGTGTTCAATGTTAAAAATTCTCCTAAACTTAAGAATATAACCATTGGGACTGAGGTGAACCACCATTTGCTACATGAGCAAGAACAATGAAAGCATAAGTATAAAAACATGTGTAATGTGAACTCCCCTCCCCCCAACACACACACACACTTAAGATGTGCATTGCCCTCAATGTGCGCATGCAAGCACACTAAAGAAGTATAACAATAAAAAACATGTCTGGAGATGGGCAATTGAAACAATACTCCCCCAAACTCCTATTGGTACGTTTGATAGAGCTAATTTCATTAAGAGATGAGATCCAACGGGTTGTGGAGCACACACCGCCATATGAATGTCACAATGATACAAGTCCAAAATAAATGCAAAGATAAAATACGAAAAACATAAAAGTAAAGACACCTCAAGCGCTAATGTCAGGTGCTACTGGTAGGTCTGCTACTGCTGTAGATGACAATGATACTGGTGCTGATGGTGGTGCTGGTGATGCCAGAGGAGTCGGTGGAGCTCTGGTGCTGCAGTAATGTGTCGAGATGCGCCATCACCTCTGCATAGTTCACAGCCTGTACCACGCGAACCTCAGCAAAATCTAACTATATTACCCCTACAGCACTCTCGAGCCTCTCAAAGCGATCATGGACTCAAGAAGGAGAAAAGATCCAAACTGGTGGTGCTCTTGTACCTGTAGGGGTGCCTCTATCTCCATGTGTTCTAGTTGTGGCTCAGGAACATGCTGAGACCCCTCTGCTACATATCTCTCTTCCTCGGCTATCTCTGGTGGGGTAATGATCATCATATAGATGCCATCTCTGTACCTGTGGGGCATCCCCATAACTCGGATCGTCTCCAAGCCGAGGGGAGATGGTACAATAATCTTCCCAGTCTCCTGATAGCATCGATCAGACCCATACCTATGATAAGTCTGGTGATGTATGGGCCTGAGAACAGATTTTGACTCTGGCACACTGGCCCTGGTAACACAGATACTCAGCCAATATATGCCGCAAATGTAGCGGCTCGGTATGTACCATGGAATACAACTATAGTAACTCCTGGCGACTGAGGACTCCAATGCTATCACCATGTCCATTCACTGATCTTATACTGACCCTGGCCACACAATGTATGGTAAGCACGCTGAGGAGTCAAACTACCTGGATAGTCGGTCGGTAACTGATCATACTCCTCAGTATCAATTAAAGCCTCGTCATATAGCCCAAGTCGGATGAAGAACTGAGTGATGCTCATACTATGGTACTGGCCGAACACGCGGAATTGAATACCATGCTAACAAACCTATTGTACTATCGGTCAAACTTGAATGATGCTAACACCTCCAATGTCACCATAAGAATGCCAGGCTCATGAATAAACAACAATTGGCGTCAACTGCCTACAGTGAGCAACTCCTCGACCTCATCGGCCATCTCTTCCCCCAACTGTATCTCTCTCAAAGCACTCAAATCTTGGAAATGAGATTGGCCTGATGCTCGGGGATTGCGAACTCTAACTCTCAAGTGAGAGCTCTCGGGGATGCTTGCAGGCCGCTTTCTTAGAACGGGGAGCCATTCCTGTAAAATTTGAAAAAAAAATGATCAACTCAAACTTAAAAATAGTTTCTACAAGAATCCACACGGTCGTGTACAAATTCCACATGCCCATGTGGATCTTTCATGGTGTGAAAGTCACACGACCCTAATGCGCAAATCCTCCAAATACATCTGAAACTCATTCTAAAACAATTCTAAAAGCATTACCAACCACTTCTACATGAAATCAGTTCAAAACTAGCATAATAAGCAAACAAAATCAAGATTAGGTGAAGAAAAGTGAAAAGGGAAATTTACTGATGAAATGAGAATAAAAACTTCGAATGCGGCCGGAAAACAACCCAACAACTCTATAAATAGACGGTGAGGGATCGAGAGAGTGAAGAGAGGTGACTTTTAAGTGATAGAGATTTATAGAATGAAGGGGCGCGCATAGGTTTTAAAGAAAAGTCACTCCTTTTGGCGTTCTATGCATCCACACGGGCATATGAAAATTACCCACACCCATGTGACTCCCACAGGACCACTCACACTGGCAGACACACGCCCCTGTGAGCTCTCGGGATAGCGTTTTGCTAAGTGCTTGTGTATTAGTAATACGAAGTATTCTTTTCTTATGATGAGCATTACTTTTATCAGGTTTTAGCGCTAATACATGTGTATTTGCGATACTTTGGTGCATGGAGGGTAGTGAAGCCAAATATGAAAGAAAGAAGGCAATGTAGGTCATGAATACACTATTTGATGAAATCTTGGAAAGAACAAACGTGAAGACACAAGTTGGGTTCAAAGATATGCGAATGTGTGTCAACCTCCATGTATTCAAGCAATCACATGGTTTGGAGGGATACAAAGGCAGTCACATTCGCGGAAAATCACTATTGCAATTATTATTGCAGTTACTGTTCATAGCTCAGGAAAATCATTATTCTAGAGAATCTACACGCCTATGTGGAATTATCACAGGGGCATGTGGAACATCTACAGGGCCGTGTGGATGCCCAATTCCAGCGTATTGAAAGCCGCGATTCAGCCCAATTTGAGGATCCTTTTCCCCATCTTTTCTATAACTCTTAAGAGGCTTGCGGCTAGGGTTTAGAAAGGTATTTGCAAGGCTTTTGGAATAGTCCTACAGTTTCGACACCGCGTTTCTTTTGGAAGATAATTATTGGGGGAGATTTCATCGGCACCGATCCGGCGAGGTATGAACTAGGCTTGATAAGGGACATTTGGAGAGGACGAGGCTACTCCACAAGACTATTGACATGACTACCGAGGGGGTTTTCCTATAAATTACTTGTTTTTACTTTTGATTTTACTATTGATTGTATCTTGCTCCATGGAGAGCTAAACCCCCTAGTGGGTACTTAGATTTGTGAACCGTAGAATGTATTTGTTTCAATAACCTTTTATTATGCTTTCCTTTATTAATGTTTTAATTGAGTTGTAATCTTGAATGCTTATTAAATGATGTCTCCCTTAGAGTGACACTAGGGTTGAGAGTCCATCTTGGTAGCCTTTGTGAAAGAGTGCCACACCATGAGGGCTAGACAAAGCTAGATTGGAGAGGGTCGAGAGGGTGAGTCGAGAGGTAGCGGAGAGTCCCCTTTCCCTTCCGATGTGATTTATCCTACCTCCATTTTCTAGAGTTCTTTGCGGTCACAATAGAGTGAAGTGCTAAAGGATGAACTCCGCTGGGGCTTGTTGTGTGAGCAACAGAGTGAAGCGTTGAAGTGAACTTTAGTATCTACGGCTTAATTGTGATTAACAGCCTTCCGCCTGGACCAAAGGGTTAGGTCTACATATAGGAATACGGTTTATCACTTGGAATCCCCATAGCATCTTACAACTTTACAGAGTGTGAGGTCTTGAGACTGATCGATTTCTCTGCCAGGGCATAGTGTAAAGTTAGTCACAGTTGACCTTAAGTTTGGGACCATGTATCTTAGGATGTCCACGACTCATTTAGCATTAGTTAGGAAGCATAATAGTTGGTTATGTACATGAAGCGATAATCCTAGGTGGAGCAATAACTGAGTACCCCACTTCTTATCGATTGCCTTTCCTTTCAGTTATTTGGGCCTCTCTTTCTCATTTATTTTATTTTGTCTACATTACATCTTATCAACACAATCATTGTTTCATCTTCACTTAGTTATATAGCAATCTTGGTGTTTTTATTCCCCACTCCTATGGATACGATACCCACTCACCTGGGATTTATTACTTCGATAAACCCGTGCACTTGCGGGTTACACGCAAGGGATGTGTCAACTTTGTACCCTCTGAACGCATCAACACGGGCATGTTGAAATTCCCCACGCTCGTGTGCCCGACCAACAGAGGACCCCACATGCCCTATAACTTCTCTATCCTCCCAAGGAAATGGCTATATTTTTCCACACGCCCCTGTGGAAATTCTACACGAACGTGTGGATGCTCACAAGTGTACTCACAGGGGCACTCACATGCCCCTATGTGCTCTCAGGATGCAGAAAAAGTGTCTGAAGAGTTTCACATGGGTAAGTGGAAATTACCCACGCCCATGTGTTATTCACATGGTCATTCACAGGGGCATTCATACATCCCTGTGTCTTCTAGGGATGAAGACTGAACACTCTGCAAAGATCCACTTGCCCATGTGGAAATTACCCACGGGGGTATTGATAAGTGCTTGAGTGATAAGAATGCGAAGTGTTCTTTCCTTATAATGAGCATTACTTCTATCGGGTTTTAACGCTAATATGTGTGTTTTTATGTTACTTTCATACAGATAGGGTTGTGAGGCCGAGTATTAGAGTAAGAAGCCAATGTGGATCGTAAATGTACCATTTGGAGGAAATCTTGAGAATGTTCAAACGTGAAGACATATGTCTAGTTTCAAATGCGGGAATGCGTGCCAACCTTCTCCTATTCAAGTTAGCATAACGATCTGGAGGAGCACAAAGGCAGTCACATTCAAGCATTATGGCTTGTGCATGTATAGCAAGATCTCCACCAACATGTCCATTATTGAAGAAGCAAAGTGATCTACGATGTAAAAGTGTGCCCGTTTACAGTACCTTTATAAAAGCATGGATTCGGGAGTGTTTCGAGCCGGTACTATAGCAGAGCACTGTAACAAACGTTGTAGCAAAACATTGCATGAGGTACTATTCATAGCCGGCCGAAGAAGGATGAAAACAGAGAATCCACACAGGCATGTGGAAATTCCACACGCCCGTGTGAAAAATCCACACGGCCACCCATATGGTCGTGTGGATTCCCGATTCAAGCCCTATTTAAGGTTGATTTCAGCCCCGATTTCAGCATTCTTTTCTCCATCTTTTCCCCAACTTGAGAGAGGATGGCGGCTAGGGTTTTGAGAGGTATTGGCTAGGGTTTGGGAGAGGTCCTACGGCTCTGACATCATGCTCTATTTGGAAGAAGGTTAATGGGAGAGCTTCCGTCGGCACCGATCCGGTGAGGTGTATCCTAGGCCAAACAAAGGGACCCTTGGACGAGTAGAGGACTCTCCACAAGACCGTCGCCATGACTATCAAGGGGGTTTTCTATGGATTCTTTGCTTTTACATTTGGTTTCATTGATTGTAATTAGCTCTATGGAGAGCTAAACCATCTAGTAGGTGCTTGGGTATTTGTGAACCATAGAATGTATTCGTTTCATTGAACCTCTTTATTATGCTTTCAATTAATTTATGTTTCATGTTGAGTTCCAATCTTGAATGCTTGATTGTGTGAATACTTTCTTAGACTGACACTAGGGTTGATAGTTCTTGTTGGTAACCCTTGTGAGTCAGTGACACACCATGAGAGTTAGACAAAGCTAAGTTGGAGAGGGTTGAGTGGGTGAATCGAGAGGTAGCAGAGCGTCCCCTTTCCCCTATGGTGTGATTTATCCTATCTCCATTTCCTCGAGTTCTTTGTAGTCATAGTAGAGTGAATATGACAAGGTCCCCTTGCGTATATCCCGCAAGTGCACGGGTTTGTCGAAGTAATAATCCCGAGTGAGCGGGGTCGAATCCACAGGGAGTAGGGAGTAAAGACACTTAATTCGATTCTTAGCTATGTGGAGTATCAACAATGATAAGTGTGGTAATGATTCAATTCTCAGAAATTAAAAGCAACAAGTAAGAGAGCAAAAGTAAGGAGGAGGAAAGGCAATCGATAAAGATGGGGTACTAGGATGATGCTTCACCTAGGATAATCGCTTCAAGTGCAAGAACTCTCTATTATGCTTCCTAATGAATGTAATGGTGAGTCGTGGAAATCCTTACATACATAGTCCCAAATCTAAGGTCAACTATGCTTAACTCTATACATGTCCTGGAGGAGAAATCGAACAATTTTAGTACCTCACACTCGCATAGAGTTGCAATGAGCTCTAGGGATTCCAAGTGATAAATCTCTTCCTAGATTTAGACCTAAACTTTTGGTCCAGGCGGAAGGTCCCTAGCCACAATTAAGCCCTAGATACTAAGATCACCTTAACGCTTTACTCCATTGCACGTGCAACTCGGCCCCAGCGGAGGTTCATCCCTTAGACCATTCACTCTATTATGGCCGCAAAGAACTCGAGGAACAGAGGTAGAATCTATCACGTCGGAGGGGAAAGGGGATGCTCCTGTACCTTTCGACACACCCTCTCAACCCTCTCTAACCTAGCTTTGTCTAACGCTCGTGGTGTGTCACTCACTCACAAGGTTACCAACAAGAACTCTCAACCCTAGTGTCACTCTAGGGGAAATGTTCATACAATCAAGCATTCAAGGTTGGAACTCACAATAAACATCAATTTATTGAAAGCATAATAAAGAAGTTCAATGAAACGAATACATCCTAGGGTTCACAATCACCCAAGTACCCACTAGGGGTTTAGCTCTCCATGGTGCTAAGTACAATCAAAGAAATCAAATGTAAAAGCAATGAATCCATAAAGAAACCCCCTCGATGGTCGTGTCGATGGTCTTGTGGAAAGTCCTCTACTCGTCGTCCAAGGATTCCTTCGTCCGGTATAGGATACGCCTCGATCGAAGCTCCCCTACCAACCTTCTTCCTAATAGAATCACGATGTTGGAGCCATAGAACCTCTCCAAAACCTTGGCCAATACCCCTCGAAACCCTAACCGAAGCCCTCTCGCAAGATTGGGAAAAGATGGAGAAAAGAATACCAAAATCGGGGCTGAATCGGCTTTAAATAGGGCTGGAATCGGGAATTTCCACATGGGCGTGGATAATTTTCACACACCCGTGTGGATTCTCTGTTTCTCTAGTTTCTCGGCCGGCTGTGAACAGTGCTGCTACAGAACTTGCTTTATTGTTGCTACAGTGCTCTGCTACATTCTTCGACCTGAATAACTTCCCAATTCAATACTTTCATCGGGGTAACGCAAACGGGCACACATTCACATCGTGAATCACTTACTTCTTCAATGATATATATGTTGGTGGGGCTCCTGTTCTTATATGCATAAGATGGAATGCTCGAGTGTGACTGTCTTTGTGCCCCTCCAAATTCATGTGCTCACTCGAATGCGAGGAGGTTGGCACACACTCTAGCATCTCACACCTGTCCTATGTCTTCGCGTTTGAACCTTAGCAAGATCTCCTCCGAAATAGGTGCATTATGATCCACATTGGCCTATTTCCTTCATACTCAACCTCATAACCATACCTGCATAAAAGTAACATAAAAACACACATATTAATGTAAAAACCTGAGAAAAGTAATACTCAACATAAGGAAATAATGCTTCGCATTCATATCAAACTCCCCCACACTTAAGCTTTTGCTTGTCCTCAAGCAAAAATTAAACATTCTGTGCATCAATGAAGAAAATATTGAAAGTGCTTGGCATTAGGTTCACCACAGTATACAAAGATAGCATTCTACAAGTAAGGAAAATTTCAACACTAAATACGAAAAATCAATGTTCTAGCTAAAAACTTGAATCAAAAAGGACAACAAACCCAAATTTCGTGTAAGTGTGTGAACTCACTCAAAACAACCCAAGTCATACTCCTCAAAGTTCTAAGTACAAGTGACTTATTTATCTACAAAAGTGATAAAAAATTTAAACAATGGTAGTAGCTTCACACATCCTCTAAGTTAGCCCTTTCCAAAGTGGCCGCTAGGGTGGCTTTCGCACTTTCGAGGTGGTTGCTCTTTCTACCCGAGTGGTAGCTTTCACTCATCCTATGAGATAGCTCTTTCTCTCATTAGGGCATACCTAGTATTAGACTTGTGAGAGTAGCTTCATACTTCATAGGTGGTAGCTCTTCCCACCCAATGAACACAAATAAACAATAAAACTATTTTGTTCCTTCTTTTCATTTTCCATTTTTTTTTCAATTTAGCAAAAGAAGTAAACCTAACTAGTCCCTTTAACATCAGACATGAGTTTCCAATAGAGTTCAAAGAGTGAGTAGTTCACTAAGTGTAAATCTGGCAAAGATTCCTAAAAATTCAAGCAAGAACTAGAGCATGAAAACATTCAATGTTAACAATTCTGCTAGACTTAAGAATACAAACATTGCAACTAAGGTGAACCGCCATTGGCTATGTGAGTATATAACAATCAAGAACAATAGAAAAGATGTCCAGCACTATGAAACTCCCCCACGCATAAGTTGTACATTGTCCTCAATGTACTCATGCAAGCTCACTCAAAATATATCATTCAATAATAGATGTGGGAGAAGCAATCAAAACAATACTCCCCTGACTACTAGTGTTGCATTTGATGAAGCAAATTCCATGGGAGTAGTGTTCCAACGGGTTGTGATGCTCACACGGTCAAGTGCCAAAGCACCTTGACCGTGCCCATAACTAAGTCTCAATTTCCAGGAAGACAAGACCATCTGCACGCATACTTGAGGGGGTTCAGTGAAGCTCAAGAAAAACAAAAATAACTCGGGTGTAGAAAAGATGAAGCAATGAATATAACTCGATAATGCAAAATAACATAAACTCAGAAGGAAAATCCTTTCTGAGTGAACAAGTCTAAAAACAAGAAAATAAGATAAAGTAAAATTCATGAAAGTAAAAGAAAGGTCAAGTGTCGGAGTCGCTCTCAGGCTCCGCTACTGCTGCTGCTAAAGTGGAAGCATATAGTGGGTCCTCCGGTCTCGGGGTCGAGGGAGGGAGGTCTCTGGAGAAACCGAGGGGCTCGAAGAGTCCCTCAGCTGCAGGGACAAATGATGAGGCAACGTCTCGCTCTAGGATCTTCCGTAATATGTCGAAAGCGTGCCATGAACTCCGTGTACTTGAGTAGCTCGCGTAGCCCTAATCTCAGCAACCTCAGCTCGAACCACTCCTATAGCATTCTCGAGCCTCTCAAAGCGATCATTGGCTCGAGATGGTGAAAACATACGCACTGGGGGTGGTTCCTCGGCCGCTGGAAGTGCCTCGATCTCCATAAATGCGGGTTGAGGCCCGGGGACGGGCTGAGATGCTCTGGCGGCATCATCTTCATCCTCAGCTATCGCTGGGGCTGGTAGGACTAACGCAAAAACCCCTGTCCGAACCCAGCGGACCATGCCCATCAACCGCATCGTCTCTAGACCCAGGGGAGCAGGTACACTCGTCTTCTCGGCCCCGAGAATCGAATCCAAGATACCCATGCCCAGCACTAATCTCGTAATGTAAGGGCCCGAGAAGATCACTCCCAGTCTAACATACTGTCCCTGATGTCTGATGTAATCAGCCAAGATGTGCCCTAAGTGGATCGGTACGCGCTCTACCATCGAGTAAAAGTACATCAACTCCTGACGGCTCAAGACACCAGTACTGTCGCCACGGCCATTCACTGACCTACTCATGTTGCCGTGTAAATATCTGTAGGCAGGTCGGGAAAGGCACGTGGCCTTGGACACCCCCGGCTCGTACTGACCTTGACCACACAGCACTCTGTAAGCTTTCAGCTGGGTCAAGGTTCCGGGGATAATCGATGAGGCAGCGGCATACTCCTCCGTATCTATGAATGCCTCCCTCGTATAAGCCAAGTAGTACGGAAAACTGCGTAATGCTCAAGCTATGGTGGCGTCCAAACACTCTGAACTGAATGGTGCCCAAACTGTCGAAGCTCGAATACGCTCTATCAAACTCGAGCGAGGAGAGCACCTCCGATGCAAACTCTCGGATGGGCTCGGCTCTCTAATCGTCAACAACTGCCGCCAACCACCATCTGAAACAAGGTCCCCAACCTCATCAGTGAACTCATCTTCCTGCTGAAGATCTCGCAGTATAGTCATGTCCAGGAATCGAGTCTGTCCGAAGCGGAGTCTCGATAAGCGCTCATAACGGACCTGATGTTCGGGAATCGCAAATCGCATACCCTCGGGCTCAGAGGATGACTCACGTGGCCTCTTATCAGCTTGCTTCTTTGACCTAGGGTGCTATGATGCGCCAAATTTAAACAAAAATTAGTCAAACAAGTTGATAAAAACAATCTGCGAGAAATCCACACGGTGCGTGTGGATTTTCCACACGCCCGTGTGGATTCACGGGCGTGAGAACCGCACGACGGGCATCAACAATCCAAAAAAATACAACTCAATAATATCTTTTAACTTCGTTTCTAAACATAAATCATTGTTCCAATTGAAGAAACGAAGCATTATTAACCAGATTAATCAAAAGAAATCATGAATTGACGAAGAAGATGATGAAAACGGATTTACCGACGAGGAGGAGTAAGAAAATGAAGAGCCGGCCGGAAAAACTTCGCTATAATCCCATCGAATCGACGCTATGGACTCGGAGAGTAGTGTGAGAGTGTTTTTCAAGTGAAAAGGAGTTGTGAGGAGGGAGAGAAATCATCCTCTTTTAACGGAAATTCATGACTTTTGATGTTACTCGCAGATCCACATGGGCGTGTGGAAATTCCCCACGCCCGTGCGCCTCACTTCAAAAGCTCCACAGGGGCGTATGCACGCCCCTGTGCGCTCTCGGGAAAAACTCTCACTGACTTAGAACGATCTCCCAAGGGCGTGCAGAAAATATCCACGCCTGCGGCGCTGCACCGGCAGTGGCGACGCACGCCCCTGCGGGCTTCCCTGGACATCCGAGAAAGATATCAAGTCTTCCACACGCCCGTGCGAAATTTCCCCACGGGCGTGGACATTCAAAACCCAATTCACGAGGCCGCACGCCCTCGTGTTTTCTCGGGATGGAGGAGCAACCTGCGAGTTTCGCACGGGCGTGTGGAAATTACCCACGCCCGTGTGTGGTTCACAAGGTCACCCACAGGGGCGAGTCCACGCCGCTGTGTGCTCTCGGGAAAATCTGCCCAACTCTGTAGGAAGGCACACGCCCGTGCGAAAATTACCCACGGGTGTGCGCCAGTCGCATGGTCATCCACATGGGCAGCCGCACGCCCCTGTGCCCTCTCTGGATGAGTTCACAGTACACATCCACGGGCGTGCGGAAATTCCACACGCCCGTGTGTTTTCTCTGGATGACTTAGAAAAACCTGCAGGCTCTGCAGAACTAGTCTGAACATGTCTACACAGTCAGAGCTTGCCCTATTATGCAAAATTTACCAAATAAAAACACGAAATAGAACTCAAACGACCAAACTTCGCCAATTCGCAACAAAACATACAATGAATTCTTTTAAAAACCCACAATAAAATCGCAGCACAAGCACTAAAAAATTGAAACACCAACACTTAACAATTTATTCATGCAAACAAACTAAACTAAAAGGTATGAAAACAGTAAAAACTTGGGTAGCCTCCCAAGAAGCGCTTATTTAACGTCATTAAGCTTGACGTATCTTTCTTACCTCACGAGGGTTCATGAATGAAGGTTTCTCTCTTATCCATAACTTGAAGCATGATGAGCAAAGTCCCTTGAGGGTAGAGGGTGTACAATCGGGCTTCGGACCACCTAGCAATCGTTCGTCCAACTTCCTTGGCTCATGTACGTTTTCAACAGTCTTGGGGAGTTTTCGGTGGCGTTTCCTAGCCCTCTTCATTTTCCGGAGCACCTTCTTCAAGATCCCCGGGGTAAATGTTTCCTCTCCATTCGAACCAAGCATCATTACTTCTTCATTGCTCTCCTCTTGGTCGAACAAACCTTCATACGGATCCGGGTTGAACATTTCCTGTATATATTCATCAACAATCTCTCATCAGTAGTGTCTAGAAAATACAAAGTGTCATCAAAATCAAGATAATGCCGCATGGCTTCAGCAAGGCGGTAAGTGAGCTTATCGTCTCCGACTCTCAATGTGAGCTCTCCGCCGTCCATGTCAATCAATGCTTTGGGAAGTCCGCAAGAACGGTCTTCCAAGTATCAAGGGTACATCTGCATCCTCATCGACATCTAGCACTACAAAAGTCAACCGGAAAAAATGTACTTGTCCACCTTGACAAGCACGTCTTCAATGATGCCTCTCGGATGTCGATCGCTCGGTCCGCCAATTGTAAAGTCATCCGAGTAGGCCTAGGCTCACCCAAGCCTAGCTTTTGGAAGAAAGTATATGCCATGACGTTGATACTTGCCCCTGAATCCGCCAATGCCATTTCCTCACCTAAGTTGCCGATGTTACACGGAATAATGAAGCTTCCCGGGTCCTTCTTCTTGTTCAGCATGTCTTTTGCAACACCGCCGAGCATAAAGCATCAAGCACCACTAAAGCACTATCCTCCAATTTCCTCTTGTTGGTCAATAGGTCTTTCAGGAACTTCGCATACTTCGGCATTTGAGCCAAAGCCTCAACAAAAGGAATGTTGATGTGGAGTCGCCTGAACAAACTCAGGAACTTCTTATACTGTTCATCTCCTTGGTCATTCTTCAATCTAGAGGGATAAGGGATTCTTGGCTTGAAAGGTGGGGGTGCCACCTCTTTCTCTTTGTTTGCTCCCTCCTCAACCTCTATAACCTCGGGTGCGTGTTCTTTCGGCATCTCACTCGGAAGCCTCCGTTCAACCTCACGACCACTTCTCAAAGTGATCGCCTTCACATGTTCTCTAGGGTTGGTTTTCGTGTTGCTTGGTAAACTTCCATGTGGCCTTTCGGAGAGAGACTTCGCAATTTGTCCCACTTGATTTTCAAGATTGTGCAAGGAGGCGGTGTGATTGCGAAGTGTAGCCTCGACTGATTCAAACCTTGTATTTGCCGATTGAAGAAATCTAGCCAAGTGCTTCTCCAAATCCGTCATTCGGGTTTCCAAGACTGAAATTCTATTTTCCACTTGAGGGGCTTGTTGTTGTTGTTGTTGGAACCCCGATGGCCCCATGGTCTTCTGTGGTCCTTGATTACTCCATGAAAAAGTTGGGATGATTCTTCCAACCTGAATTGTAGGTGTTGCTCGTATGGATTCCCTTGAGGTCTCATGCCATTACCTACAAAGTCAACATTCTCAACTGAAGAAACATCACCAATGATGATTGGGCAATCAGAGGGAGCATGTCCTCCACAACAACTGGTGCAATTGGTCATGGCCGCAACTCTATTCGAAGCTATAAGATCTAGCTTCTTACTCAAACTCTCCACTTGGGCCGCCAATGAAGTTACCGCATCAATTTCATGGAGACCGGCCACCTTTTCCTTCTCCCTAGCGTTCCACTGGTAGCTATTTAACCCTATTTCTTCAATCAATTTACGTGCTTCATCGGGGGTTTTGCTACCTAAGGTACCTCCTGTCGCTGCATCCAAGAGTTGCCTTGAACTCGAGTTCAAACCATTGTAGAAGGTTTAAACAATCATCCACTCCGGGAATCCGTGTTGCGGACACTTTCGCAGGAGTTCCTTGAACCTTTCCCATGTTTGAAATTGAGACTCCAATTCCAACTTCATAAAGGATGAGATCTCATTCCTAAGCTTTGCTGATTTTCCGGGAGGGAAATAACGGGCTAGAAAAGCTTCTACCATCTCCTCCCTTGTAGTGATTGATGCTCTAGGTAATAAGTGTAGCTACTGCTTCGCTTTCCCCTTTAAGGAAAATGGGAAGGCTCTCAATTTGATGGCATCATCCGTCACACCATTTATCTTCAGCATATCGCACACCTCGAGGAAGCTCTCTATGTGAATGTTTGGATCCTCATCGGCCAAACCATTGAATTGTTCAGACTGCTGCAGCATATGGTTGAATGCCGGCTTTAGCTCGAAGTTTTGAGCTGTAATTGGGGGACGCACAATACTCGATTGTGTCCCCAACACTGAAGGTCTGGCATAATCGGATAGTGTTCATTGTTGCTCATTATTTTCTGCCATGTTTTCAGATCCTTCTACTTCCAAATCAGCTGGATTAGGCTGTTCTTATACAGGTTCTTTCCCTTTCCTTCGAAGTGTACGTTCAAGCTCAGGGTCTCCTTCAATCAATATTGATGGATTCCCTCGGGTCATAACCTGGAGCTGCACCAAAAATAAGGAAAAAGAAAATCAGAATGATGATAGAATAATAAGATATGAAATAGAATGTGTGGTGAAATAGCTAAAAAAACAAAGTGCAAAGTATCTCTAAATGTCTAGCTCCCCGAAAACGGCACCAAAAACTTGACAAGGTCCCCTTGCGTATATCCCGCAAGTGCACGGGTTTGTCGAAGTAATAATCCTAGGTGAGCGGGGTTGAATCCACAGGGAGTAGGGAGTAAAGACATTTAATTCGATTCTTAGCTATGTGGAGTATCAACAATGATAAGTGTGGTAATGATTCAATTCTCAGAAATTAAAAGCAACAAGTAAGAGAGCAAAAGTAAGGAGGAGGCAAGGCAATCGATAAAGATGGGGTACTCGGATGATGCTTCACCTAGGATAATCGCTTCAAGTGCAAGAACTCTCTATTATGCTTCCTAATCAATGCAATGGTGAGTCGTAAAAATCCTTACATACATACTCCCAAATCTAAGGTCAACTATGCCTAACTCTATACATGTCCCGGAGGAGAGATTAGATAACCTCTCAACCTCGCACTTGCATAGAGTTGCAATGAGCTCTAGGGATTCCAAGTGATAAATCTCTTCCAAATTATAGACCTAACCCTTTGGTCCATGTGGAAGGTCCCTAACCATAATTAAGCCCTAGATACTAAGATCATCTCAACGCTTCACTCCGTTGCACGCGCAACTAAGCTCCAGCGGAGGGTCATCTCTTAGACCATTCACTCTATTATGGCCACAAAGAACTCGAGGAACGGACGTAGAATCTATCACGTCAGAGGGAAAGGGGACGCTCCTGTACCTCTCGACTCACCCTCTCAATCCTCTCCAACCTAGCTTTGTCTAACGCTCATGGTGTGTCACTCACTCACAAGGTTACCAACAAGAACTCTCAACCCTAGTGTCACTATAGGGGAAATGTTCTTATAATCAAGTATTCAAGGTTGGAACTCACAATAAACATCAATTAATTGAAAGCAAAATAAAGAGATTCAATGAAAAAAATACATCCTAGTGTTCACAAATACACAAGTACCCACCAGGGGTTTAGCTCTCCATGGAGCTAAGTACAATCAAAGAAATAGAATGTAAAAGCAATGAATCCATAGAGAAACCTCCTCAATAGTACAATCAAAGAAATAGCCCGTGTGGATTCTCTGAATTCCTGTTTTCTCGGCCGGCTGTGAACAGTGCGGCTACATTACTTTCGCTACATTGTTCCGCTAACTCAAATACGAGGAGGTTGGCACACACTCTAGCATCTCTCACCCGACCTATGTCTTCGCGTTTGAACCTTAGCAAGATTTCCTCCAAAATCAGTCCATTATGATCCACATTGGCTTCTTTCCTTCATACTCGACCTCACAACCCTACCTGTACGAAAGTAACATAAAAACACACATGTTAATGTAGAAACCCGAGAAAAATAATGCTCAACATAAGGAAAGAATGCTTCGCATTCATATCACACAAGCACTTATCACTATACAAATTTCCTTGACCTCTCATTGCATTACCTACAAAATCAACCTATTCCACGGAAGTGGTACCACCAATAGAAATTGGGCAATCAGATGGAGCATGACACGTCCAAATATGCGTGTACACCGCAAGTGCACGATTGTCAAAGTAATAATCCCAGATGAGTGGGTATCGTATCCACAGAGGATAGTGAATAAAGACACTTAAATTGTTTCTTAACTAATGTGGAAGATGAGTAGTGATATGTGCGACAAGATTCAATTCTCAAGAGTAAAAATAACAAAAAAGAGAGCACAAGTAAAGAAGAAGGTAAGGCAATCAATAAAGATGAGGTACCCAGGTATTATTCCGCCTAGGACTATCATTTCAAGCGCAAGAACCCTCTATTATGCTTCCTAATTAATGCACTAGTAAGTCATGGAAACCCTTAATTGCATAGTCCCAAATCTAAGATCAACCATACCTAACTCTATACATGTCCCGGAGGAGAAATCGAACAATCTCAACACCTCACACTCGTATAGAATTGCAATGAGCTTTAGGGACTCCAAATGATAAATCCTATTCCTATGTATAGACCTAACCCTTTGGTCTAGGTGAAAGATCCCTAGCCACAATTAAGCCCTAGATGCTAAAATCATTTCAACGCTTCACTTTGTTGCACTCGCAACTAAGCCCCAGTGGAAGGTCATCCCTTAGCCCATTCACTCTACTATGACCACAAAGAACTCTTGGAACGTGGAGGTAGGATAGATCATATAGGATGGAAAAGGGGACGCTCCGCTACCTCTCGACTCATCCTCTCAACCCTCTCCAATCTAGCTTTGTCTAACTCTCATGGTGTGTCACTCACTCACAAGAGTTACCAAGAAGAACTCTCAACCCTAGTGTCACTGTAGGGGAGTATTCATACAATCAAGCATACAAGATTGGAACTCACAATAAACATCAATTAATTAAAAGCATAATAAATAGATTCAATGAAACAATACATCCTAATGTTCACAAATACCCAAGTACCCACTAGGGGTTTAGCTCTACATGGAGCTAGATACAATCAATGAAATCGAATGTAAAAACAAAGCATCCATAGAAAATACCCTCATTAATCATGGTGATGGTCTTATGGAGAGTCCTCTACTTGTCGCAAGGGTCCCTTTGTCCGGCCTAGGATACACATCGCCGGATCTGTGCCAACGAAAGCTCTCCCACTAACCTTCTTCCAAACGGCGCGTGATGTCAGAGCCATAGAACCTCTCCAAAGCCCTAGCCAATACCTCTCAAAAACCAAGCTGCATCCCTCTCTCAAGTAGGGGAAAAAATGGAGAAACGAATGCTGAAATCGGGGCTGAAATCGGCTCTTAAAGGGCTAGAATCGGGATTTCACACGCTGTTGTGGGCGCCCCTGTGGATTTTTCACACGGTTGTGTGGAATTTCCACATGCCCGTATGGATTCTCTGTTTTCCTGTTTTCTCGGCCGACTGTGAACAGTGCTGGTACAGAATTCTTGCTACAGTTCCCTACTACAGTGCCGGCCCGAAATACTCCCGAATCCATGCTTTCATCGAGGTGACGCAAATGGGCACATGTTTATATCATGGATCGCTTTGCTTCTTTAATAACGGACATGTTGGTGGAGATCTTTGTTTTATATGCACAAGTCGGAATGCTTGAATGTGACTGCCCTTGTGCCCCTCCAAATGGTTATACTAACTTGAATACAAGGAGGTTGGCACACATTCCATCATCTTGAACCCGACTTGTGTCTTCGCGTTTGAACCTTAGCAAGATTTCCTCCAAATTGGTGTATTTACGACACACATTAGCTTCTTTCTTTCATATTCAGCCTCTCAACCCTACCTGCATGAAAGTAACATAACTACACACATATTAGAGTTAAAACCCGAGAAAAGTAATGCTCAACACATGGAAAGAACACTTCATATTCTTATCTCACAAGCACTTATCAGAGCATGTCCTCCCCCACACCCAGTGCAACTCATCACTGCTTTCCCTCTAGAAAAAGTTAGAGTGTCTAACTTCTTGCTCAATGATTCAACTTGGGCCGCTAATGATATAACTGCATTAATCTCATGAAGTCCGGCTACCTTCTTTCTATCTCGTGTGTTCCACTAATAACTGTTCATATCCATTTCTTTAATAAGATGTGGGGCTTTTTTGGGGATCTTGCTTTCTAAGATACCTCCTACTATAGCATCAAGTAATTGCTTTATACTTGGGTTCAAAACATTATAGAAGGTTTGGATGATCATACACTCGGGGAACCCATGCTGAGGATATTTCCGCAGGAGATCCTTGAACCTATCCCATGTCTCAAAAAGAGACTCCAATTCCATTTGCAGAAAAGAAGATATCTCATTCGTAAGCTTTATAGATTTTTCAGGAGGAAAATATCGGGCAAGAAAAGCTTCTGTCATTTCCTCCCATGTAGTAATCGATGCTCTAGGTAATGAATGTAGCCATTGCTTTGCTCTCCCTTTCAAGGAAAATGGGAAGGCCCTCAACTTGATATTATCATCCCTAACACTATTAATCTTGAGCATGTCGCACACTTCCAAGAAGTTCTTAATGTGATTATTTGGATCCTCATTGATCAAATCATTGAACTGTTCTGACTGCTATAACATCTGGATGAAGCCTGGCTTGAGCTCAAAACTTTGAGCTTTGATCGGTGGCCACACAATACTAGATTATGTGCCAATAACTGTGGGTTTGGCATAATCTAATAGTGCGCTCTGCTGCTTATGTTATTCTGCCATATAATCAGACCCTTCACCTTCTATCTCAGCTTGATTTTACTGTTTATGTACAGGTTCCATTCCCCATTTATGAATTCTTCTTCCAATATCCGGATCACCTTCAACCAATGTAGAAAGGTTTCCTCGGGTCATAACCTAGAGCTATAACCAAAAAAGAAAAACTAATCTGAACAATCAAAGAATAAGAAAGTGTGAAATAAAACAAGTGATGAATAGTTAAAATAGCAAAGTGCAAAACGCTTCCAAAACACCTATTCTGTGGCAACAGCACTAAAAACTTGACACATCCCTTGCGTGTGTGTACCGCAAGTGCACAGGTTGTCAAAGTAATAAAGTAGCCAGGCAAGTGGGTAGTCATATCCACAGGGAATAGTGCTTGGAAACACAAAAATTACTATTTAACTATAGTCAAAATGATTGAGGAGTTGTGTGAACAATATCAATACAAATAAAAGTAAAGAAAAGAAAAGAAGTGCAATAGGGATAAGGAGAGGTAATCGATAGAGAGATGGGGCACCCGGACATTGCTCACCTAGGACTATTATTTTAAGTGCAAGACTAATCATTATGCCTCCTAACTGATGCTTAATGAGTCATGGACATAAAAAGACACACGGTCCTAAACCTAAGATCAACCGTAACTAACCCAACATTATACCCCTATGTAAAGGGATACTCTCGACGCTTCACACTGTGTGGGGTTGTATGAACCTCTAGGGACTCCAAGTGGTAAACCCTATTCCCTAAAATAGATCTAACCCTTTGGTCCAGGTGAAAGAATCCTAGTCACGATTAAGCCCCAGCACTAAGGATTACTTCAACAATTCACTTTGTTGCTTGCACAACTAAGCCCCAGTGGAGTTTGTCTCTTAACACTTCACTCTATCATAACCGCAAAGAACTCTTGGAACATGGAGGTAGGATAAAACACATCAGAAGGGAAATGGGATGTTTCACTACCTCTCGACTCACCCTCTCAACCCTCTCCAACCTTGCTTTGTCTAATCCTAATGGAGTGTCACTCATCCACAAGAATTACCAAGATGGATTCTCAACCCTAGTGTCACTCTAAGGGAAAATCAATACAACCAACATTCAAGGATGGAACTCAATTAAAACATCAATTAAAGAAGCATAATAAAGGTTAATGAAACAAAATCATCCTAGGGTTTACAAGTCCAAGCACCACTAGGGGTTTAGCTATCTAGTGAGCAATACACAATCAACAATGAAATCAATAGTAAAAACATGCAATCCATAGATAAACCCCTTTTTAGTCCATATCGATGGTCTTGTGGAGCCGCCTTGTCTTCTCCAAAGGTTCCCTTGTCAAGCCTAGGGCACAGCTAGCCAAATCGGTGCTGACAAAAGCTCTCCCAATAACTCTCCTCCAAAAGAATGAAATGTCGAAGGCCGTAGAACTGCTCCAAAAACCTAGGCAAAGCCTCTCCAAACCCTAGACACGAGTGCCTCCAAAGATGGACAAAAGATTGGGAAAAAGGTCACTCTCAAAACGCGGTATTTATAAGGGCTAGAATCGAGCATCCACACAGGCATGTGGAATTTCCACACGGCCGTGGGGATTTTCAGAACTTGTTTCCAGTGAGCTATGAATAGTAACTACTACATTAATTTGCTACAGTAAACTACTACAGTACTTCACCGGAATGCTCCTGATTCCACTCTTTTCATCGAATCCACATGAATGCCCACACATTCATGCAGTAGATCGCGTGGCATCTTCAATGAAACCATATTGATGAAACTCTTCCTAGTATTGCATAAGTCTGAACAAATGAGTGTGACTGCCTTTGTGCCCCTCTACTTTGTATATTCTCTCGAGCACAATGGAGGTTAGCACACACCCACATGTCTTTGAGCACAACTTGTGTCTTCACCTTTATTCAACCCGAAAACTTCATCAACAATTGCATCCACGATCTACTTTTGCTATCTTTCATTAAACTTTGTCTCCACAACCCTACATGCATAAAAGAACACAAATACACACAAATAAGTGATAAAATCTAATAAAAGTGATGCTCAATGTAAGGAAAAGAATACTTCATATTACTTTTACACAAACACTTATCACCAAGGGTACCACTGTATTACTTGTGTGCGACCCATGCACTTGCGGAGAACACATCATATTCCTCGAGGACAAGGAAGTACTAATACTCACTCTTCACCTGTTATCTAGTCTAAATGACTGAACGGTTGTTTTTAGTTTAGACTAACTAAGAAAACAAAGAGTAAAGAGCTTCAATCCAAGACGTGATCTCTTTGGGAGCAATCATTGGGAGATGATAGTTCCCTAATTTGGATCCCCTTAAGGCTGCTAGTGTGATTTAAAAATTTTGTTTGGTATTACAAAGTTGTGATTGGACCGAAAGTTCTCTGACATGAGCTAACTTGAACACCTTCATGATTAGCTCCTAATCTCATACGAGATTTGCTTAGATCAGTTCATAACTGACTCTCCTATGATAACATTATATTCTAGGAGCCTTTGTCATAAGGATTTCCCTAAAGCGGACAGCTTTCCAACACTAGAATTATGGGTCATGCCGACACCTCAAAACCCTATCAATCTATGCATGACCTAGTTCAAAGGGAACAACTTCCTCAAATACACAATTCAAATAAGAAATACAAAGCTCTCGTTAATGTAATTCAAGACATACAATGTCATAGAATGAATAATAATCATCAACAGTGTATTAAACCAAACTAAACATTCACAAATCACTTGTTCACCCCAAGAGTCACCTAAATCGTGTGACATTTGGGGTTTAGTTCAACATATACTTCAAATCAACAAGAAAAAACAAGCTTAAGAACAAGGAATGTTCAAACTCCCCCTTTGATGAAGATCACAGTAAAGAGAGGAGAAAACCGAAAGCACCCAAGGATGCCACCCCTATTTTACCCTAAACATAGATTTCTTCGAAGATGCTTGCTCCTTGATGTTAGATCTTCAAGATCTAACTGTCCCTTATCAAAACCATGTTCAAATCTCCTTTAAACCACAAAAACTAATCCCAATAGGCATTGGCTGATATAGCTAATAAGGCTCTCTCAAAAGGCCCCAAAAAAGGGTTTATTTATAGTCCAACGAGTGCGGGCCTTGTGCGGCCACATGGGAGCTAGCACAAAGTGTTAAACTCGAATCTAGAAAACTTGATGATGTGTGCGGCCTCCTGTATGGGCGCACAAATGCCAGAACACCTTTCAGCCTGTCCCAAGCAGGCTAGTGTGTGGACCGCACAAAATCTTGTTTTGTGCTACAGTAAAACTACTATAGAACTACAGTTACAATATACAACAATGTGGCTACAATAATCTTTCTTCAAAAAATGCCAATTTTGCCTTGAAAACACACCGCATCACTTTCTTGAGCCATTATAGCCTCTTCTCATGCCCTGTAAATGAAAATACAATAAATTAAACCTAAAAGGGCATCAATCCATAAATATTACTTGTGAAGCATATAAAAATTACAATAAAAACATGTGCATTTAGACACTCATAAGTATTCAAAACAACTATTAATACAGAATTGAATTCAACATCAAAGCATTACAATAAATCAATCATTAAAAGCTTAAAGTCTACAACCATTGTTAATAAAAGTAAAATCTAGTTTCTATCTATGTCTAAACACCAATAAGTTCAATTTTCCATTGGAGGAGAACAATCATACAATTAATATGAAGAAACCAAATAAAATCATTAAAATTCCCTCTAAGTTTTGCGACCTTTGAGTGCTGATGAATCTTCCGCAAATCTTTCACAAAATACAACTGAGAACTTATATCAAAGGTTTAAATGATTCCCTAGGTCGTAGATGAAGCCCTCCAAGTCACTGGATTACTTGAGTGAGGATTGATATATTTTTCCTTTCCTTCTTTTTCTTGGCCACCAAAACTCTCCTCCAAAACCCTCAATAAAATCTTTTATACCTAACCTCTTACAGGTGACTTATGGTATAAGAATAATGTCGTAAGGAGCTGAAGATGATGGGTCACATGCCTTAGGGAATTTTACAGCGGTAAGCTATATAGATCTTTTATCTTGATGTTACAATAAAGCTTAAGGTCGTATGTGTTGGATCATAAACTTTTCTAGATGGTGCTTGCAACCTTCTTTACGGGCGTATGTCCTCCTTGCAAACTCTATTATATGAAACTTATGCCCTGCCTTACGGGTGTAAGTCCTACCCTTAGGCCATCTATTTGGTAGTTATACTCCAGCTTATGGGTATAAGTATGGAGGCAAGGTTCTCTGGATTAGGCTTATAGCCATAAAGGGACAATAAGGTGTTCTGTTTGGCCTGTTCTTTTTTTATTCTTGATGTTGAGAGAGCTTTTTCTTCCTTGTTTTTACTTCGAAATTGCTTCTTTTAACTCTCTCTCTCTCTCTCTCTCTCTCTGTTCATTATGGATTGTCCGTGACTTAGAATCAATTTCTACACCATGTTAAGCATCATCTGCGAAATGAATACTATGATCCATGCCAATTAATCATAGAAAATCCATATTAAAATATGTTCAGTTATGCACTTATCACTCATCAACATCATTCATTGTAGGTGTTGGGTAAGCTGGATTTGTAGTTGAAGTAGCATTTGAACTTGGAGTTAGGATAGAAAATTTATGATTTCCATTATCGGTAAAATAATAGAAGTTGATCTGATATTCCAATCTTGACAAGGTGTTGATGATTCATATTCAAGTTCCATGAAATTTCCCACATGTTGGCGATCCATATTAGAATTTAACAAAAAAAATAGATTTGAGAAATAACAAATTTAATAGGCCAATTGTGTTAAATTTCAAAAAATAAATATAAAAATAACCATGAATAGATGCAACACACCAATTGTACAAAATCATGCCTCTAACACAAAATGTAGTATTTCGGGTTTTCTTTCTTGTGTAGAGTAGCGTAGTTTGGTATTCCTTTAGTTGTCGATTTGATGTCTTGCTTACATACTTTTTGGTTTTTAGTTCGGGGGTTCTTGCTGAACATTATAGGATGCTTTTAAAGCCATTTAGAGTGTGTGGGCTGTGCATAGGCCACACAGCCTTCATAATAGCAATACGGCCTCTTGTGTGGCCACACACCAGCCCGCACACCCTTCTGCCTGGGGTGTGTGGGTGACACACCCCTTTCTTGTGGATACCGCAAGTACACGGGTTGTCAAAGTAATAAAGTACCCGGTGAGTGGGTAGTTGTATCCATAGGGAATAGTTGTTAAGAAGCAAGTAGTAATGCTATTTAGCTAAAGAGTGAATCAATTTGTGATTTGACTGAAAAATATCAATGTGAATAAAAATAAAGAAAAGGGAAAAGAGAGCAATAGGAATAAGGAGAAATAATCGATGGGAAGATGGGGTCCTAAGACATTGCTCACCCGAGGACTATTGTTTCAAGTGCAAGACTAAGGTCCAAAGACACACGGTCCCAAACCTAAGGTCAACCGTGAATAAACTTTTTACTATGCCCCGGCAGAAAGGGATACTCTCGACCCCTCACACTGTGTAGAGCTGCTTAAACCTTTAGGGATTCCAAGTGATAAACCATATTCCCTAATGTAGACCCCTAGCCACGATTAAGCCCCAACAATAAGGATTACTTCAAAACTTCACTCTGTTGCTCGCGCAACTAAGCCCCAGTGGAGTTTATCTCTTAGCTCTTCACTCTATCATGATCGCAAAGAACTCTTGGAACGTGGAGGTAGGATAAATCACATCGAAAGGGAGAGGGGGCATTCTGCTACCTCTCGAATCACCCTCTTAATCCTCTCCAACCTTGCTTTGTCTAACCCTAATGAAGTGTCACTCATTCACAAGGATTACCAAGATAGATTCTCAACACTAGTGTTACTCTAAGAAAAAATCAAATCAACAAGCATTCAAGGTTGAAACTTGACACACCCCTTGCGTGTGTGTACTGCAAGTGCACGGGTTATCAAAGTAATAAAGTGCCCTGGCGAGTGGGTAGTTGTATCCATATGGAATAGTGCTCAAAAACACAAGAATTGCTATTTAACTATAGTGAAGATGATTTAAGAGTGGTGTGAACAATATCAATGCAAATAGAAATAAAGAAAATAAGAAAGAGACGCAATAGAATAGTAGGAGAAGCAATCGATAGAAAATGGGGCACCCAGACATTGCTTACCTTAGGACTATTGTAATACCCTGAACCTTTGGATACATTTTGAAAAATATATTCAGGGTATTATCACAGCTACAGTAATATAATCCTGCAAAGCAGTTCTGCTACAGTAATATAATCCTGCAAAGCAGTTCTGTTGAGAAACCCAAAGTAGAAAACTCATGGACCTAAGTGTGAGGGTTATAAAAGATTTTGGGTTCACAAGTAAATGAAAAGGAATTGATCTAAAATATTTCCGGAGATCAATGACTGAAAGGCAAGTTTGCAAGGACCTTTTGGGAATACTATTTCATTTCATGATTTAGGGACCATTGGTGACTTTTCAACGACCATTTTGTAAGAAATTTTATTTTTAGGGACTAACTCTGAATTTTGGCAGAAACTTAAGTTGAGAGAAAAAATCTAGAGATGGATGGTCTTCTTCTCCTTCCTCTTCATAAGTGCTACAGTATTCCGGAGGAAAAAAAAGGGAAAGAATGGGAGTGATGGAGCCTTGTGCTTGATGAAGGGAAAATAGGATGAAGTATTCTTTTGTAAGTATTTTGGTGGTTTATTTATTGATATACTTGGATCTATGTGTGGGTGTATTTTGGATTGAAAAATCTCATTTTTCTTGACAAAGAAGAAGGGTTTATGATGGAAATGATGAGATTGTTGTTAGTAATGATTATTGTTTCAAATTCCTTTGGAAAACCTTTGTATTTGAGTGGATTCTTTCTTGAAATAAAGGAGAACTTCTCGGTTTTACTGTAGCGTTACTGTAGTAACCGGGATTAGGGTTTGTTTTGGTTAATTAAGTTGATAATGATGATTAAGATGGTAATGATGATGCATGAGAATTGATTTGGTTGAGTTAGTCCAATTGATTTGGTTGGATCAAACGAAGTTGGAGTAAGTTGGTTGAGTTTAATTGATTTGGTTGAGTTAGGCTTAATCAAATCAAGTGAAGTGGATTTGATTTGGTTTAGTCAAGTTCATTTAATTTGGATTGGAGTTGGGTTTGGATGAGAGTTGAAGTGATTAAGTCCAATTGAATTGATTTGATCTAAGTTTGATCAAATCAAGTTGAGTTATGGTTAGACTCAAATTATTTGGTTAAGTTAAGTTGGTTGAGTTGATTTGGGCTTGGTTCAGATATTGGGCTAAGGGATTTTGGGCTGAACCAATTCAAGGAGAATTGGGTTCAGTTGAATCAAGTTGGTTCAATAGATTTTGTACAAGGATTGGAGTTGGTTCAAGGCTGGTTGGTTAAATTAAATCTGTTTCAGTGAAATTGAGGATGGTTCAGGTTGGTTCAGCAGTATTTAGCCTAAATTAAGTTGGTTTAAGTGCAATTGGAGACAATTTAATTATGCAAGGTCGGGTTTTAATTGATTGGAGTGAGTGGGCCCAATTAAAGAGTCACTTATTCGTTTCTTGTATTTTCTTTTGAGTTCCTTTATATCTTCAAGTTGTTATATGTGTTTATTTTATTCTGTTATCTTGTTAGGTGTTGTTCAGGCTTGGGAGGGTGATAAGTGCTTGTGTGATAAGAATGTGAAGCGTTCTTTCCTTGTGTTGAGCATTACTTTCTTGGGTTTTAACGCTAATATAGTTGTATTTATGTTACTTTCATGCAAGTAGGATTGTGAGGCCGATTATGAGAGAAAAAAGCAAATGTGGGTCATAATGCACTAATTTGGAGGAAATCTTGCTAAGGTTCAAAAACGAAGACATAGGTCGGGTTCCAGATACAGGAATGTGTGCCAACCTCCTGGTACTCGAGTTAGCACAATTTTTTGGAGGGGCATAAAGGCAGTCACATTCAAGCATTCCGACTTGTGCATATAGAACAATATCTCTACCAACATGTCCGTTATTAAAGAAGCAAGGCGATCCACGACGTAAATGTATGCCCGTTTGCGTTACCTCGATGAAAGTATGGATTCGTGAGTATTTCAGGCTGGTACTGTAGCAGGGTATTATATAAAACATTGTAGCAAAAATACTACAGCAGCATTGTTTACAGCCGACTGAGAAAACAACAAAACAGAGAATCCACACGCCCGTATGAAAAATCCACAGGAGCGCCCACATGGGCGTGTGGATTCCTGATTCCAGTCCTTTAAAAGCCAATTTCAGCCCCGATTTCAGCATTGTTTTCTCCATCATTTCTTAACTTGAGAGAGGGCGGCGGCTAGGGTTTGGAGAGGTATTGGCTAGGGCTTTGGAGAGGTTCTATGGCTCCGACATCGCTCGCCGTTTTTAAGAAGGTCAGTGGGAGAGCTTTCGTCGGCACCGATCCGACGAGGTATATCCTAGGCCGGACAAAAGGACCCTTGCGACGAGTAGAGGACTCTCCACAAGACCATCGCCACGACTAACGAGGCGGTTTTCTATGGATGCTTTGTTTTTACATTCGATTTCATTGATTATATCTAGCTACATGGAAAGCTAAACCCCTAGTGGGTACTTGGATATTTGTGAACCCTAGGATGTATTCGTTTCATTGAACCTCTTTATTATGCTTTCAATTAAATGTTGTTTATTGTGAGTTCCAATCTTGGAGACTTGATTGTATGAATACTCCCCTAGAGTGACACTAGGGTTGAGAGTTCTTCTTGGTAACTCTTGTGAATGAGTGACACACCATGAGAGTTAGACAAAGCTAGATTGGAGAGGGTTGAGAGGGTGAGTCAAGAGGTAGCGGAGGGTCCCCTTTCCCCTCCGGTGTGATCTATCCTACCTCTACATTCCAAGAGTTCTTTGCGGCCATAGTAGAGTGAATGTGCTAAGGGATAACCTTCCTCTAGGGCTTAGTTGCGAGTGCAACGGAGTGAAACATTGAAGTGATTTTAACACCTAGGGCTTAATTGTGGCTAGGGATCTTCCACCTGGACCGAAGGGTTAGGTATATACATAGAAATAGGGTTTATCACTTGGAATCCCTAGAGCTCATTACAATTCTATGCAAGTACGAGGTTGAGAGGTTATTCAATCTCTTCTCTTGGACATGTATAGAGTTTGGTATGGTTGACCTTAGATTTCGGATCATGTAATTAAGGATTTCCATGACTCATTGTTGCATCAATTAGTAAGTATAATAGAGGGTTCTTGCACTTAAAACGATGGTCCTAGGCAGATCATTATCCGGGCACCCCATCTTTATTGATTTCCATACCTTCTCCTTTACTTGTGGCCTCTACCTTGTTGTTTTTATTTTCGTTATTTCATATTTTGTCACACTTATCACTATTCATCTTCCACATTAGTTAAGAAACAACTTAAGTGTCTTTACTTCGACACCTGACAAGATCCCCTTGCGTATATCCTGCAAGTCCACGGGTTTGTCGAAGTAATAATCCCGGGTGAGCGGGTATCGAATCCACAGGGAGTAGGGAGTAAAGACACTTAATTCGATTCTTAGTTATGTGGAATATCAACAATGATAAGTGTGGCAATGATTCAATTCTCAACAATTAAAAGCAACAAGTAAGAGAGAAAAAGTAAGGAGGAGGTAAGGCAATCGATAAAGATGGGGTACTCGGATGATGCTTCACCTAGGATAATCGCTTCAAGTGCAAGAACTCTCTATTATGCTTCCTAATCAATGCAATGGTGAGTCGTGGAAATCCTTACATACATAGTCCCAAATCTAAGGTCAACTATGCCTAACTCTATTCATGTCCCGGAGGAGAGATTAAATAACCTCTCAACCTCGTACTCGAATAAAGTTGCAATGAGCTCTAGGGATTCCAGGTGATAAATCTCTTCCTAATTATAGACCTAACCCTTTGGTCCATGCGGAAGGTCCCTAACCACAATTAAGCCCTAGATACTAAGATCCCTTCAACGCTACACTCCGTTGCACGCGCAACTAAGCCCCTGCGGAGATTCATCCCTTCGACCATTCACTCTATTATGGCCGCAAAGAACTCGAGGAACGGAGGTAGAATCTATCACGTCGGAAGGGAAAGGGGACACTCCAGTACCTCTCGACTCACCCTCTCAACCCTATCCAACCTAGCTTTGTCTAACGCTCGTGGTGTGTCACTCACTCACAAGGTTACCAACAAGAACTCTCAATTCTAGTGTCACTCTAGGGAAAATGTTCATACAATCAAGCATTCAAGGTTGGAACTCACAATAAACATCAATTTATTGAAAGCATAATAAAGAAGTTCAATGAAACGAATACATCCTAGGGTTCACAATCACCCAAGTACCCACTAGGGGTTTAGCTCTCCATGGAGCTAAGTACAATCAAAGAAATCGAATATAAAAGCAATGAATCCATAAAGAAACCTCCTCGATGGTCGTGTCGATGGTCTTGTGGAGAGTCCTCTACTCGTCGCAAGGGATCCTTTGTCCGGCCTAGGATACACCTCGCCGGATCGATGCCGACGAAAGCTCTCCCAATAACCTTCTTCCAAATGACGCATGATGTCAGAGCCATAGAACCTCTCCAAAACCCTAACCAATACCCCTCAAAACCCTAGCCGAAGCCCTCTCTCAAGTTGGGGAAAAGATGGAGAAAAGAATACCAAAATCGGGGCTGAATCGGCTTTAAATAGGGCTGGAATCGAGCGACTCCATGGGCGTGGACGGTAAACGCGCCCGTGCGGAATTTCACACGGCCGTGGATAATTTCCACACGCCCGTGTGGATTCTCTGTTTCTCTGATTTCTCGGCCAGCTGTGAACAGTGCTGCTACAGTACATGCTGCAGTGGTTTGCTACAGCCTTCGACCTGAATAACTTCCCAATTCCATATTTTCATCGGGGTAACGCAAACGGGCACATGTTTACGTCGTGAATCACTTGCTTCTTCAATGATATACATGTTGGTGGAGATCTCGTTCTTATGTGCATAAATCGGAATGCTCGAGTGTGAGTGCCTTTGTGCCCCTCCAAATGGATGTGCTCACTCGAATGCGAGGAGGTTGGCACACACTCTAGCATCTCACACATGACCTATGTCTTCGCATTTGACCCTTAGCAAGATTTCCTCCAAAATAGGTGCATTATGATCTACATTGGCCTATTTCCTTCATACTCGGCCTCACAACCCTACCTGCATAAAAGTAACATAAAAACACACATATTAGTGTAAAAACCTGAGAAAAGTAATGCTCAACATAAGGAATGAACACTTCGCATTCATATCGCACAAGCACTTATCAACACCCGTGCACTTGCGGTTTACACGCATATTTTGACGTGTCAAGTTTTTGGCGCCATTGCAGGGGAGTAGGCGTTTAAAGATACTTTACACTTTGTTTTCTTAGCTATTCATTTATTGATTATATTTTATATTTTCTTATTCTATCATAGTTCTGATTTTTTTTTCTTCCTTTTTGGGTGTGGCTCCAGGTTATGATCTGAGGGAACCCCTCCATACTAATTAAAGGAGATCCTGAGCTTGAACGTAAACTTAGAAGAAAAGGGAAAGAACCTGTGCAAGAACAATCTAATCTAGCTGATTTAGAAGTAGAAGAATCTGAAAACATGGCAGAACAGAATGACCAGCAGCGGACATTATCCGCTTATGCTAGACCTTGAGTATTGGGGACACAATCGAGCATTGTGCGTCCCCCGATTACAGCTCAGAACATCGAGCTGAAGCCGGCATTCATCTACATGTTGCAGCAATCCACATAGTTTAATGGTTTGGCCGATGAGGATCCGAACAGTCATATAGAGAACTTTCTCGAGGTGTGTGACATGCTGAAGATAAACGGGATGACGAATGATGCCATCAAGTTGAGAGCCTTCCCATTTTTCTTGAAAGGGAGAGCGAAGCAGTGGCTACACTCATTACCTATAGCATCGATTACCACATGGGAGGAGATGGTAGAAGCTTTTCATGGCCGTTATTTCCCTCCCAGAAAATCTGCAAAGCTTAGGAATGAGATCTCATCCTTAGTACAATTAGAATTGGAGTCTCTATTTGAGACGTGGGAAAGGTTCAAGGAGCTCCTAAGAAAGTACCTGCAACACGGATTCGCGGAGTGGATGATTATTCAAATCTTTTACAACGGTCTGAATCCGAGTACAAGACAACTCTTGGATGCGGCAGCAGGAGGTACCTTAGGTAGCAAGACCCCCGGTGAGGCTCGTCAATTAATTGACGAAATGGGATTAAACAACTACCAATAGAATGATAGGTAGAAGAAAAATGTGGCCGGTCTCCATGAGATAGATGCAGTAACCTCATTGGCAGCTCAAGTGGAATTATTGAGTAAGAAGTTTGATCTCCTAACTTTAAATTGAGTGGTGGTCATGACTACTTGCACCGGGTGTGGTGGAGGACATGCTCCCTCCGATTGCCCGATCTCTATTGGTGATGCATCTTCGGTTGAGAATGTCGATTTTGTAGGTAATGCTATGAGGAATCAAGGAAACCCATACAGCAACACCTACAATCCGGGTTGGAAAAGTCATCCCAATTTCTCGTGGAGTAACCAAGGTCCAAAAAATGGCCATAGGGCCACCGGTTTCCAACAACAATAGAAGCACCAAACATGGAAAAACGTAGTTTTCATGTTTGGAGACCCAAATGAACGATTTGGAGAAGGGCTTAACTAGGTTTGTGCAATCATCTGATACAAGGTTCCAATCAATTGAGGCTACACTTCCCAATCACACCGCCTCTTTGCATAATCTTGAAAATCAAGTATGGCGAGACACGAGTTCTTATCGGAAAGGCCACAAGGAAGCTTGCCGAGTAACATCGAGACCAACCCTAGAGAGCATGTGAAGGCGATCACTTTGAGAAGTGGTCGTGAGATTGAGGGTAAGCTTTCGAGTGAGAAGCCCAATGAATATGCACCCGAGGTTATAGAGGTTGAGAAGGAAGCAAGCAAAAAGAAGGAGGTGGCACCCCCACTTTGAAGCCAAGAATCCCTTATCCCTCTAGATTGAAGAATGACCAAGGGATGAACAAGACAAGAAGTTCCCCGAGTTTGTTCAAACAACTCCACATCAATATTCCTTTTGTTGAGGCATTGGCTCAAATGCCTATGTATACACAATACTTTAAAGACTTGTTGACCAACAAGAGGAAATTAGAGGAGAGTGCTTTAGTGATTTTAGATGCATCTTGCTCGGCGGTTTTACAAAAGAACATGCCACGACTAACGAGGGGTTTTCTATGGATGCTTTGTTTTTACATTCGATTTCATTGATTGTATCTAGCTCCATGGAGAGATAAACCTCTAGTGGTACTTGGGTATTTGTGAACCCTAAGATGTATTCATTTCATTGAACCTCTTTATTATGCTTTCAATTAATTAATGTTTATTGTGAGTTCCAATCTTGGATGCTTGATTGTATGAATACTCCCCTAAAGTGACTCTAGGGTTGAGAGTTCTTCTTGGTAACTCTTGTGAGTGAGTGACACACCATGAGAGTTAGACAAAGCTAGATTGGAGAGGGTTGAGAGGGTGAGTCGAGAGGTTGCGGAGCGTCTCTTTTCTCCTCCAGTGTGATCTATCCTACCTCCACATTCCAAGAGTTCTTTGCGGCTATAGTAGAGTGAATGGGCTAAGGGATGACCTTCCGCTGGGGCTTAGTTGTGAGTGTAACGGAGTGAAACGTTGAAGTGATTTTAGCACCTAGGGCTTAATTGTGGCTAGGGATCTTCCACCTGGACCAAAGTGTTAGGTCTATACATAGGAATAGGGTTTATCACTTGGAATCCCTAGAGCTCATTGCAATTATCTGCGAGTGCGAGGTTGAGAGGTTATTCAATCTCTCCTCCGGGACATGTATAAAGTTAGGCATGGTTGACCTTAGATTTAGGATCATGTATTTAAGGATTTCCACGACTCATTGTTCCATCAATTAGGAAGTATAATAGAGGGTTCTTGCACTTGAAATGATTGTCCTAGGCAGATCAATATCCGGGTACCCCATCTTTATCGATTGCCATACCTTCTCCTTTACTTGTGCCCTCTATCTTGTTGTTTTTATTTTTGTTATTTCATATTTTGTCACACTTATCACTATTCATCTTCCACATTAGTTAAGAAACAACTTAAATGTCTTTATTCCCTACTCTCTGTGGATACAATACCCACTCATTTGGGATTATTACTTTGACACCCGTGCACTTGCGGTTTACACGCATATTCGGTCGTGTCAGAGGGAGTTCCATGTCTAGTAAGAAACCCAATGGAGACCATGTGAGTTGATAGTGGCTATTATTTTGAATAGTTGATTAATTATTATTATTTTGAAATAATTATTTAATAGCTAATATTTTGGAAATAATGGTTTAATTATTTCATTTTATTATGTTTAATTATATATAATGTTAAAAGATACTTATATTTATTTGTCGTTGATGTGCCATGACAATCGTATTGATACATCTGTTCTATATTATTATATGTATTTTCAAACAGTGGAAATACATATATATATATATATGATTTAATTATTCAATTCATGTATTTATTTTTGATGGTAACATATGCTTTGATTTGGAATGATTTGTGAAACCAAGTGTGCATATTAAAATGTTTACCGGCAATGTTTGTGGAATTGGTTTTCATTCCTGGTATAGGAATGGTATCATGGATCTGGACTTTACTGATATTATGCATGTATTGTACTGTGGATCTTTTACGAATATTGATGGTGACTACAGACTTTAGTCTGACACTGTAGTGTGGGGTTCCAAGGTCCGGCCTGATGGGACGCGGCGTGGTTAACCCTGAGTTTACCTTGGTCAAAACGTGCGCGGAGCCATTGACAGGAGGATCTTTTATGTGAAAAACTTGGGATCACCACACGGGAATATCAATGGCCAACGTCAAGGTTATGAAGACCTTGCCGGCTCCCAACCTAGTCGCGAGGGCGGCTAAGTCGGGGATAGTTTTTATGCTATGGATTTGAGGACAATTTTTATATTACTTGTTATTTTGAATTTTGATGAATTTATGCTTCAAAAGCTCATTAAAGTTGTATTCTGCTAAACTTCTGGTCTTTGTGAAAAGTTTGGAAGCTATCTGTGAAAATTGATCATTATATACTTTATGTATGCTACATTTAATTATTTTAAAATTATTTAGCCACTATCGACAACTGAATGTGTTGTAGTTGCCAGAGTAGGACCTTAGTAGATCACCTGTTAGAGTACAGAGTTAGTCAGGGTTGAGTCCATGATTACAGTGGGTCCTTTTTCTTTCCATTTGTTGGTGTTGTGATCTAGTTGCGGTTGTACCCGCAAATTAGAGTAATTATATTTGTTGTATTTATGTACTTGAACCTATAGTTGGTGTAAAGTTGTAAATTGATATCTGTAAGTCTGATTTTGTTCTTTGATAGGGTGTCAGTTTCCAGTTAAAATAGATTTTTTAACTGATGGGTACCATCTTTACCTCGGTAGAAGGGGTGGGTGTGATAACTATTCTTTCAAGTGCAAGACTAATCATTATGTCTCCTAACTGATGCTTAATGAGTCATGGAATTCCTAAAACACACGGTCCCAAACCTAAGGTCAACCGTAACTAACCCTACACTGTGCAAGTTTGCTTAAAGCTCTAGGGACTCCAAGTGATCAACCTTATTCCCTAATATAGATCTAACCCTTTGGTCCAAGTATAAGACCCCTAGTCACAATTAATCCCCAGCACTAAGAATTACTTCAACACTTCACCTTGTTGCTCGCGCATCTAAGCCCCTGAGGAGTTCATCTCTTAGCACTTCACTCTATGGTGACCCCAAAGAACTCTTGGGCATGTGGAGTCACCTCGTCTTCTCCAAGGGTTCCCTCGTCAAGCCTAGAACACAGTAACTGCTATAGTAATTTTCATGTCTCCATTTCCTGGGCACTGTAAACAGTAACAGCTATAGTAATTTTGCTTCAGTGTTTCGCTACATTAAACTGCTACAGTATTTCACCGAAATGCTCCTGAATCAACTCTTTTCATCGAAGCCCCATGAATGGGCACACATCCATGTTGTAGATCACGTCGCGTCTTCAATGAAACCCCATTAACGAAGCTCTTGACAATGTTGCACAAGTCGGAACATATAAGTGTGACTGCCTTTGTGCCCCTCCACTTTGTGTATTCACTTGAGCACAACGGAGTTTGGCACACACCTACATGTCTTTGAGCACAACTTGTGTCTTCACCTATGATCGATCCAAGAATCTTCATCAACAATCACGTCCGTGATCTACTTTTGCTTCATTTCTCCTAAACTTGTCTCCACAACCCTAAATGCACGAAAGAACACAAATACACACAAATAAGTGATAAAATCTAATAAAAGTGATGCTCAATGTAAGCAAAGAATACTTCGTATTATTTATACACAAGCACTTATCAGATGGGACATCGCTGGAGGCCGCACATGAGGCTGCACACGCATAGTTTTATTGTTTTTAAGCCCGTTTTAAGCCCTTTTTCATTGCTTTCTTCTCCCAAGACCCTCTCATTTCCTCCTCTTTTCTCTCCATACATTTCTTTGAGGTTTAAGGGCTGGTTTTAAAGGTATTCTTGGGCTTGTTTGTGGAGCTTAGAGATCATTCCCTTTGTTTCCTCAAGGTAAGCTTCCATTCTCTCATTTCTTCTTCTTTTGGATGAATGTAGCTAGGGTTGGTTTGTGAGTTTCATTTAGAGCTTGATATTTGTTCTTCTTTTTGTTTATTGTTAGTGGATCTTGAAATAAGTGTTTTCCTTGATTTATTTGACTCTGATCTAGGGTAATCTTGGGATGTTCTTCTTCCTTGATTCCGAAGTTATTATGGCACTGATAGGATTTGATTGATTAGTTGAGTTCCTCGGTTTAGAGTAGAGCCCCAACCTCTATAATTTAATTGGTGACTTTGAAACCTAGTTTTGAGCCAAACCTTGGGTCGATCTAGGGTTTCTTATCATTAGTGAAATCTAGGGTTCTTTGGTTGTGGTTTGCTTGGTTTGTGTTGATGTTTCGGCTAGGCGGTGAAATCAAGGCTCGAGGCAAGGAACTGGCAGAAGATTAACGTTGGAGGAGTAAATCACCTAAGAGTGAATGGGGTTATGTTGATGCACATTTTAGTAGAATTTGATTTAAATGATGTCTTTGTGGGATTTATAATCATGTCTTGGTTTTATCATATTCATTTCGCTTGTTGATCGATTTGGATGATACTTCCCGGCCTTTGAATTGTATTTGGAAAACTCTTATATGTTAATCGAAAGTATTATGCTTTTATTGCTTCATTCTTTAGGAAATCAAAATGGTTCTTGCGAGCATGTTTACTTGTTAAGGAGCTTTAACCATTGAGACTTGTGGATTTAGTGTTCATCCCAGTTTAGGGATGGTGTCATGGATCTGGAATGCATGCTTGTTACATATATATTGTACTATTAAGCTTCCACAAGTTTTGATGGTGACTGGGCGGTGCCCGATTCTACTGTAGTAGCTGTCCTTACTGCCAGCCTATTGAGGTGGTGTGAAGACCCGAGCTTATGTCTAATTCAGGTGCCGCATAGAATCCTGATGGATACACACTGAGAATTTAGAATCACCACACTGGTTCTCGGTGGGCCAACATCAAAGTTATGAATACTTTGACGGCTCTTGACCTAGTCGCGATGGCAGCTAAGTTAGAGAGTGTTTTAAGGCCATTGCTAATTTTTTTGAATTGAATTTTTCGTATTTGAGAAAACTTTGATTTCATGGAATCAGCCTTTGAAGTAGCATTTTCTTGTTTACCTTTTTGGATCGATATTTTGATAATTTATTTATCGTGTAAAGATTACTGAAACTGGTTTTGTGTATGTCCGTGGAGCCAAGACTATTGAAAAGATTTCTTGATCGAAAATGTGTCTTTTGTGGAGTTATTGATTTGATTCTTGTGTATTATGTTCACCCATTTTTGTGTGAAATGTCAGAATTCATGTTTAAATGAGAGTTGTTGCTTTAGAAAAATCCTTTGATTTATTTTATTATTCTACAAAAATGTGCTAACCCATTCACTGAGTGATTTAATTAGGTTACTCACCCTCCCTTTCCCTCCTTTCCAGGCTTTAGCAGGCAGTAGTGAGACAGTGCAATGAAGTGTTGGGCATTGTTCTCTTTATCTTGCTATTTCCTATCCTATGTATGTTTTTCATTAAACATGCAACTTGTATAAGAACATGGATCCACTAGTGTATTTGCCACTCTACCTGTATTCTTTATATGTTGACTATTTCTGTTGAACCTTGTGGTATTCATTATCAGTATATTTCTTGAATTCTATTTATAGGTTTGTTGTTGTTTCTTCTTTTGCGTATTCGACATACCATTGGTTTTGTGCATCTTATTGCTTAAGTGTTTTCTGGTTCAGTATTGTTGATTTCAAGATTGGTATTAGCCTTACGGCGACTCGAGGGTAAAGTTGTCGAGTATCCCAAGGCCTGCGGTCGCGGCGTGACACAAAACTCATTGTATAAATATATGTACATGCATGCATATAAATTCAAAGTAATTTTTATTAGCTAATACAAGAATTTAGGTTTACATAGATAATACAAATACCATCATAGATTATTTAGAAATGGATGCTCAAAACATAATAAAGGGTAAAATTTTTGGGTGTGTACCGTACTATAGTCATTTTTTTAATTTGAGCATCGAATTTCTATTTCTATTTCAAAATGAATGCTCAAAACATAATAAAGGGTTTTTTATTATAATAACTTTGTTTTTTTAATAAATTAATATCTTTAATTTTTAAAATTTTTTAATTATTCGAGAACATTGTTCACATGATTAGGTTGAAATTGAGAAGAAATTTTGCATCAAAGCACCCATCCTGTAATATATACTAATAAATTAAAATTACAATAATTTTTTTAAGTATTATATTTTCTTATTAATAAAACATTAAAATGCATAAGTATAATTAAAACATACAATTATTATAATTAAGTGAATATAAATTTATTTTATTTAAATTTTAAAAATAGAAAAAAAAAGCATACAATATAATATAAATAGGAATATATAAATAATTTCTCTAGAGGATATGGTACGATAAAAACAGAAGCATCTCACGGCTTTTTTTTAAATATTACAAAAAAAAAATATTTACTATAAAACTCCCGTTTTCCCTTTTTTTTTTAATTTTAAAAAAACTCAACGGTTGTACCGTTAGGTTTTAAAAATATTCTTTTTATATAATTAATTTTTTAACTAAAAAATAATTGTTGATATATATATATATATATTAACATTCTATTTAAAAAACACTACGAATCCCGGAAAATATTAGAAATAAAATGGTCAAAGTTGCACCGGTAATTAATTAGTTCAAAATAGGATGGTTAAATCTAAAACGGTAAGTACTTAGTACAAAGTAGGACGGTCAAACCTACACCGTTAGTAATTAGCACAAAGTAGGACTGTCAAACCTGCACCTGTTAATAATTACCACAAAGTAGAACGATGAAATGTGCACCGGCCAAGATTTTAGCACAAAGTAGGTCTGGCCAAAACTCGCATGAGTCAATAATTAGGACAAAGTAGAACGGTCAAACCTGCACCGGTCAGTAATTAGCACAAAGTACGTCAATCAAACCTACACCGGTTAGTAATTAGTTCAAAGTAAGTTGGTCAAACCTGTACCGATCAGTAATTAGCATTAAGTAGGATAGTCAAACTTGCACATATTAGTAATTAGTACAAAGTATGTCGGTCAAACCTACATCGGTAAATAATTAACACAAAGTAAGACTGTCAAACCTGTACCGGTCAGTACTTAGCATAAAGTAGGTCGGTCAAACCTGCACCAGTTAGTAATTAGTACAAAGTAGGTCAGTCAAACCTCCACCAGTCAGTAATTAGGACAAGTCAAACTTGTATCGGTAATTAATTAGAACAAAGTAGGACGATTAAACCTGCACCGGTTAGTAATTAGTACAAAGCACGTTGGTCAAACCTGCACCGGTTAGTAATTAGTTCAATGTAAGTTGGTCAAACCTGCACCGATCAGTAATTAGCACAAAGTAGGGCAGTGAAACTTGCACCTGTCAGCAATTAGTACAAAGTATGTTGGTCAAACCTGCATCGGTCAGTAATTAACACAAAGTAAGACTGTCAAACCTGCACCGGTCAGTACTTAGCACAAAGTAGATCGGCCAAACCTCCACCAATCAGTAATTAGGACAAGTCAAATTTGCATTGGTAATTAATTAGGACAAAGTAGGACGGTCAAACTTACACCAGTCAGTAATTAGTACAAAATAGATCAGTTAAAGCTGCACCGTTCAGTGGTTAGCACAAAGTATGCTTGTTTAACCTGCACCACTCAGTGATTATCACAAAGTAGGACAGTCAAACCTACACCAATCAGTACTTAGCACAAAGTAGGTTGGTCAAACCTGTACTAATCAGTAATTAGAATAGTCAAACCTACAATGTTCATAAATGAAATTTTCAAAATTCGAATTCTTTATATAAACCAACATTAGTAGCCCATTTTCACCCTTGCAAACTATTTACTCTCTTTCAGCTCACTCACCCATACTTCTTCTTGTCTTCAACAATGGCAGAGACTTCACTTCTATTGGTTTACTACAATGGTTCAATCACTGCTAGTGAAGACAAAATTCTATTTTCATTGAAAGATCAAGCATATTTTTATGTCGAAGATGACATCTCTTACAAAAATTTAAAGAGATCCATTGAAGAAAGCATTGAGACTGCTAACAACCAAGGAGTTTCATGTATCAAAATACCGGTTCCCAATTTCTTCAGGATCTGGTATGATTTGCTATCGGTCATTCAAATTGCGTTATGACCGAGATGTTCGGATGATGTTCGACTGCCACAAATGAAATCCAGATATTGGCACCACCTAATATTTATTTTACTAATTCACAACATCTACCAGGCAGAACAAGTTCTTTTCATGATACTCATGAAACCGAATTCGGTCATTATGGGCGATCCAGTGGAGACGATGAGGACGACGATGGTGACAGCTTTGGGGAAGACACTGAAGCAAGTGTTGATGACATCCAGTTAGAAGAATGCAATCTCGAAGACGTTCCAATGCCCGGCCATAATTTCACAATGGCACCAATAGAGCCTCCAGCACATATGTGGACCCCTGATTTGAAAGCAATGTTCGCACAAGAATTCCTGGAGTACCCTTTGTTGTATGCTGACACATTAAGCGGAGCAATGACAAATGGAGATCTACATGTAGGCATAAGGTTTCAAAGCAAAGATGATGCTGTGACCGCAATTAAGCATTACTGCTTACTTAAATCTGTCGAACATAAAGTTATCGAGTCCGATCCAACTCGATACTCCGGTAAATGTAAGTTATATGGCGATGGATGCTATTGGAGGGTTCACGCATCCTACAGTAAGCAGAGACAGCTTTGGGAAATTACAAAGTACACTGGGCCTCACACGTGTTTATCAATAATGATCTCACAGGATCATTCGAAGCTGGATTCAAACATGATTTGTCACCAAATACAAGTACTAGTCCAACAACAGCCAAGCATCAATATATCGGTTTTAATAGTGGAGATCAAGAATCAATACGGATACACACCGACATATAGGAAAGTATGGACAGCTAAGCAAAAAACGGTTGAAGCAGCATTTGGAAATTGGGAGGAGTCCTACAACTAATTACCAAGATGGCTATCAGTGTTGCAACAGTTTGTTCCTGGGACAATAGTTGATCTTGAGACCCAGCCGGCATACGATGGACCTTACCTGGTACATGATACTCGAATCTTTCATAGAGTTTTCTAGAGCTTCCCCACGTGCATGGAGGCTTTCAAATATTGCAAACCAGTCGTCCAGATAGATAGCACCCATATTTATGTCAAATACAAAGGCACTTTGTTGTTGGCAATCGCATAAGACTGTAATAAAAATATCTTGCCGATTGGTTTTGCCATCATGGAAGGACAGACGTTGGGTGCATAGACTTTCTTCTTGCGCAACTTACGTTCCAGTGTAACACCACAACAAAGAATATGCTTCATATATTATCACCATGAATCTATCAAATCAGTTTTTAGATCACTTGGTCGCGGATGAGTGCTCCTTATGCGTACTCATGTTTGCTCGATCGATATATCTCGCCAATTTCATGCGTCGCTTCGTAAAACAAAGAAATGCAATGGATAATTGTTAATATTGGCAAGTTACAAGATTAATTTTTTTTAATCTAACTTTTACATTGTTGTTAATTATTGAAGTTATCTTAACTTTTTAAGTTTACTATTGCAGGTTATTCAAAAACCATTCAAGATTTTAACTACTGGTATGGTTTATTGTGGGACAACGATACAGAGGCGACGAGATGGTTGGATAATATACCGCGGAAGAAATGGGCTCGAGCGTTCAATAAAGAAGAGAGAAGGTATGGTCATGACACGACCCCCTGCGTGTGACCCGCAAGTGCACAGGTTTGTCGAAGTAATAAATCCCAGGTGAGTGGGTTATCGTATCCACAGGGAATAGTGAATATAAACACAATGGTTGCTACTTAACTAAGTAAAGATGAAATAATAATGGTGTGGATAAAATCAATGTGAACGAGACTAAACAAAATAAGAAAAAAAAAGGCACGATAAAATGAGAGGAAAGACTATCGATAGAATGTGGGGCACTCAAACATTGTTCCCCCTAGGGTTATTGCTTCAAGTACAAGACCAACTATTATGTCTCCTAACTGATGCTTAATGAGTCGTGGAAATACTAAAATACACGGTCCCAAACCTAAGGTCAACCGTGACTATCTCTACACTATGTCCCGGCGGAGAAATCGCTCAGTCTCAACACCTCACACTGTGCAAAGTTGCAAGAAGTTCTAAGGATTCTAAGTGATAAACTTTATTCCTATATGTAGATCTAACCCTTTGGTCCAGGTGAAAGACCCCTAGTCAAGATTAAGCCCTAGATACTAAGAATTACTTCAACGCTTCACTTTATTACTCGCGCAACTAAGCCCCAGCGGAGTTCCTCTCTTACCACTTCACTCTATTATAACCTCAAAGAACTCTAGCAAATGGAGGTAGGATAAATCACACAGGAGGGGAAAAGGGACGCTCCGCTACCTCTCGACTCACCCGCTCGACCTTCTCCAATCTTGCTTTGTCTAACTCTCATAGTGTGTCACTCACTCACAAGAATTGCTAATGTAGACTCTCAACTCTAGTGTCACTCTAATAGAGAAATCAATCAATAAGCATTCAAGATTGGAACTTAATTAAAGACACCAATTAAGGAAAACATAATAAAAGGTCAATGAAACAATAACATCCTAGGGTTTACAAGTCTAAGTACCCAGTAGGGGTTTAGCTCTCCATGGATTAAGATACAATCAATAATGAAATCTAAAGTAAAATATGTAATCCATAAGAAAAACCCCCTCGGTATCCGTGTCGATGGTCTTGTAGAGTAGCCTCGTCCTCTCCAAAGGTCACCTTGTCAAGCCTAGGGCACACCTCACCAGATCGGTGCCGACGCAAGCTCCCCCAATAACTATTTTCCAAGAGAAGCGCTGTGTCAAAGCCGTAGAACCACTCCAAAAGCCTTGCCAAAGCCCTTCTAAACCCTAGCCGCAAGCCTCTCAAAAGATGGAGAAAAGATGGAAAGAAGGATTCTCAAATCGGGCTAAATCGCGACCTTATATAGGGCTGGAATCGGGAATCCACACAGGCATGTGGAATTTCCACACGCTCGTGTGAATATACAGAACTTGGTTTTTCAGCGACCTGTGAACAGTAGCTGCTGAAGTGAATTGCTACAGTGTCCTACTACAGTGCTCCGCTAAAAAAAGTACTCCTAAATCCACACTTTTCATTAAGGCAACACAAACGGGCACACATCTATGCTGTAGATCACGTTACATCTTCAAGTAAAAGCACATTTGACTGGAATCTTTCTAACCTTACACAAGTCAGAACACATGAGTGTGACTGCCTTTGTGCCCCTCCAATTTACATATTCCATCAAGCATATTGGAGGTTGGCACACACTCATATGTGTTCGAGCACAACTTGCGTCTTCTCGTGTATCCACTTCAAGATTCCATCAATATAATGCATTGCAATCTACTTTGGCTCATTTCTTCTCTATTTGGCTCCACAACCCTATATGCGCAAAAAAACACAAAAACACACATATTAGCGATAAAACTTGATAAAAGTAATGCTCATCGTAAAAGAAGAATACTTCGTATTCTTAGTACACAAGCACTTATCAGGTCACATGATAACCAACCTCGCAGAATGTGTTAATTTAGTGCTTAAGGGAACAAGAAACCTTCCTATAATAGCTATGGTTAAATCAACGTACTTCTGACTTACCGAGTTGTTTATGAGGAAAGGTGTACAGGCGTAAACTCAGATCGCATCAGGCCTTATCTTCTCAGAATCACTAATGAAGGCAATCCAAGAAAATCAACAAGCAGCATTCAGCATTTAAGTTTGTCAATTCGACGATGAAGAGAAGTCGTTCATGGTATATGAGATGTCACCCCCGCAATGTGGGCGACAAGCTAGTAGTTTTCGCATCAACCTAAGATCACATTGGTGCGACTGTAGTGCTTTTCAGACGCTACATTTTCCATGTTGGCATATCCTTGTAACATGCTCACATATTCATCTACATTTAGAGGAATATATTGATAACGTGTATAGGCTTTAGATAGTTTTTAATGTATATCGTAAAGAGTTTGAGCCAGTATCAAATAAGGGAGATTGGATTCCTTATAATGGTCCACATCTATGTCCTGATATTACGATGAGAAGACCAATGAAAGGAAGACCAAAATCTACAAGGATTCATAATGAGATGGATATTAGGGAAGGTGTCCAGCGAAAACATTGTGGTTTATATCGCAACGAAGGACATAGTCGACGAAATTGTCCCAACATTGCCGGTCAAGTAGTCAGTCATAATGTACTCTAAATGTCTTCTTTGTTGTAATGTTTTAATGATGTAAGCCTTCCATATAATTATAACATGCAATAACTCATCATTAAAGCCTTTTGTTAAAGCATATGAAGAAAAAACAAATGCAAAAAAAAAGTAAATTTCAAAAAATACACAACATAGAACACCAAGCAAAAAAAAATGCTACAGATGGTTTTACGCACACAATAAAGAAAAACAACAACTAATACAAGAGTCTACTCTACCGTCTACGCTGCCACCTTTCAGTAAAACATTGAGGTGGATGGATATCTCTATCAGGCAGTCTCCATGGCCTAGGTCTTCATTCTTGCTTGGCTGGCGGGTCATCATTAGATGATTCATCTGAATTGTGTATTGCTGAGGATGGAATGTTCAGGTTCGCAGCAAAGTACGAAGGGTGTGGAGGTGATTCCCAGTCTTGTCACCGAAATGAAGTTGAACGACTAGATTGTCTGCGTTCCATAGGTGGATGAGGTTGATACTCAAATAAACTCCACATAAAGTCCATCCCGAAATCAATCGAGTATCTGCTGGGCGCAACTAGAGGAAATCCATGGAGATGAGATGATCGAGTAACATTGATATCATCTGATGAGTGAAATGAGTGGTACCCTTCATGATGTGGTTGTCGAGGAATATGTGCCTCATCGTGTTTGGCCCGAGAACTATGCCAACGACAGCTTTGTACAGGAGGACTCGGTGGTAGCACATCTACAACTACTGTTGGAAATGCTCTGAGAGGCGTTGGAAGAGTGTTCCCTCTCGTAAGAGGATCCAATAGGTCCTAATCTGTCGATAAAAATAGTATGGTGTTAGTAGTATACCAGTCATAATATTCCACCAACATTGCATTATTCCCGGCAGAAACATGGAGGCTAAGGCAACGTGACGCTCTATCTCTCTAGTATCCAATCCATCTTCTGTGCATCAATGCCCATTCTGTGTTAATTCTGCCATGAAGATCATGATCATGTGTCGGTCCAATACAAACTGGATAGAGAGGAACACCTTGGGCGAAGCCAAATTGTCTTGTCACTCGATCTATTTGGTGTTACTCAACAACTTCGAAGCAAATCAATGATGTAAACGCAGTCCATAAAGGTCTGTTGGCAAAAATGTCCTATAGCACTTGTGCAATTATCTCGTTCGAATCATAAAGCCGCCATATAAACTTTTCAAAATTGTTTATCAAATAATCAACGATTATTTATACCTAAAATATGTGCATGAATTATCAGGATTTTTACCAACATTACCTGTTGCATCTCCAACCGATCTAGTGACTGCCTATATACCTTCACATTGTGCTTGTTGTTGCAGCTATCATCATCCACTTCAATGTCCTCCCACCTAAAAATGAGAATGAATTATAATTTCAATGTATTATAATTGAGTGTAAAATGAATCATCAATTTAATTTTCTCTCACCTACGAGCCAGAGGAAAGGATACGATAGCACGGGTTCGAGGGGATATACTTGAAATCATGTACCATGCCCATGATTAAAGTAATATCATAGATCCACTTATATTTTTCATATCTTTGTTGGATGCTTGGCATAAAGACCTATACAGGATTGCTAGACATGCTGAACCCCAACTGTATCTTCCTGCTTCTGTAAATCCCTCAAAAGTGGTAACCACTTCATATGAACCCTGTTCTGAGACATATCTGGCATGAGGACACAACCGATAAGCCTTAGGATATAGGCACGTGCATAACATTCTATCTGTCGTTGACTTACATCGTATGGCAACATGCCAAATGTTTCCTCAAGCTACATTAGAGTTATACTCTGACCTTTCCTTTGCTCCGCCGGTAGGACCACTCCGAGCAACTCTGCACAGACAGCACTTCCTAAGCCAGAAGTCTGCCCGATGACTTTGTGGCCATTAATGGGTAAGCGCAGTAATAGCGCCACATCTTCTAACGTGATTGTTGTCTCACCGCATGTAATATGGCATGTGTGTGTTTCAGTCCGCCATCTCTCAACTAATGCACTCACAAGAGCGGCATCAATTTGGAAATTAAGAATTTGAGTCGCATAATAGAACCCGGCTTCTCTTAAAAGGCCTATGATTTCTGGAGGAGACTATACGATAGACACATGTCTACACCTAAAAACCCGATCAGGCTGTAAAAAATTATAAATTAATCAATTTCATAGTAAATGGAAAAATAAAATAGGTTGACTTGAAAAAGTGTAAGACACGGAAAAATCATAAATCCAAGCATATGCCATAGAAACATTAAATATGATTGAAGAGTAAACCATAAACATTGGTGTGTTATTTATGGAATACATCATCTATCTAACCTAATAATATAATTATTAATACGATTAATAATTATGAAATAATACAATTATTAATATAAACTAATGACTTAATATAATTTTTAATAGAAAATTAACCTAATAATATACTAGGTTATCTAAATAAACATGCTTCGGCCATAATATAACAATTATTAATACAATAAAAAATTAACCTAATAATATATTAGGTTATTTAAAATAATGACTTAATACAATTATTAATAAAAAAATAACCTAATAATATATTAGGTTATCTAAATAAACATGTTTCAAGGTTAATATAACAATTATTAATGCAATAATTAATTATGACATAATAAAATTATTCATAAAACCTAATGCCATAATACAATTATTAATAATAAATAAAATTACCTAAAAATATAGTGGGTTATCTAATTAAACATGATTGTGGTGCTAATAAGATAATTATTAATACGATTAATGATTATGATATAATACAATTATTAATATAAAATAATGACTTAATACAATTATTAATAAAAAATAACCGAATAATATACTAGGTTATTTAAATAAACATTCTTCGAGGTTAATATAACAATTATTAATACAATAATTAATTATGACATAATAAATTATTCATAAAACCTAATGACATAATACGATTATTAGTAATAAAAAAATTACCTTAAAAATATAGTGTGTTATCTAATTAAACATGATTGGGGCTCTAATAAGATAATTATTAATACGATTAATAATTATGATATAATACAAACATCAATATAAAATAATAACTTAATACAATTATTAATAAAAAAATAATTAAATAATATACTAGGTAATCTAAGTAAATATGCTTCAAGGTTAATACAACAATTATTAATACAATAATTAATTATGACATAATACAATTATTAATAAAAAAATTACCCTAAAAATATAGTGGGTTATCTAATTAAACATGCTTCGGCGGCTAATAAGATAATTATTAATACAATTAATAATTATGACATAAAATTTTATTATGTGAAACTAATCTCTTAATATAATTATTAATAAATAGGTAATTTCAAGGTTATCTAAGTATACAAAAATATTACCTTTTCCCACAAAATGGATGAAATGTGATCACTCTGTAATCTTAAGAATGCCATAAAAAATTATCAACAGAAATCGCATACACGTATAAGTATAAAACACCCGAACAATTAGAACTTGAAATAAGATTAAAATGGGAGAAAATGAGAATGGAGAGGGAGAGAGTATGAAGTGGGAAGTGGGTATTATATAAGAAAAAATAATAATAAAATAATGCAACAGATATATTTATATCCATTAGTAATGTGTTAGTAAAGTGGCTATGGCACAAGGTTTTTGCTTTTTTTATAAAGCCGTTAGAGACTTAGAGGTGAAAGCCGTTAGTAAAGAAGCCATTATATGTATATATATATCTATATCATTTATTATGACAGAGGGTGCTTTTTTTATAAAAACCGTTAGTTTCTCTTCTCTGAAAGCCGTTAGTAAACCATCTCTTTTTTTGCTTTTTTATTTTTTTATTAAAAAAATTACAAAAATCAAGAAAAAGGGAGCAATTTCTCCTGTTTTCAAAATTTTTTAATTAAAAAAATGAAAACGGGAGAAACTCTCTAATTTTCTATATTTCCCCCAACTTGCGTATTTTTATAAATAATCCCAAACAAGCGTAATTTAGTAAATATTTTTTTAAAAAAAATATTTTAAAAAAAAGCCGCATCTCACTCGCACTTTTCCTAAAAAAAATTAAAAAGAAAAAAAAAACCATCTCAAACGGAGTGGATTAAGTCGATGTAAAATTTTCCCGTGAGTACCTAAGTTTGGCCTTGTATCAGTTTGAGCACTAACTTTCAATTTATATCAAAATGAGCACCAAATTTTAATTTCATTTCTCCAACTAGATAATTGGGGATTTCAGGTGGATTTTTTATGATGTGGATGCTGGAAAGCTTGCGTTGATGCCATGGATTCACGTCACCGGTTCACCAACTAAGCCACTTAACCAATATGGCTTTTTTTGGTCCACATAGGACGTACACGTCAGATTCTCTCCCATCATCCTTTTCCTTTCCTTTCTCTCCAGAATACTGTAGCCCTGGTGATGTGGACACAGGGCATCAACAAAAGCTTTTCGTCATTCACATCACCAAAAATCGACCGAAAATCCCCAATTACCCAGCTGGAGAAATGAAATTAAAACATGGTGTTCATTTTGATACAAATTGAAAGTTAGTGCTCAAACTGATATAAGGTCAAACTTAGATACTCACTGAAAAAATTTACTCGGATTAAGTCAAAAAAGCTGGCTCAGGTTTTGCCATCTCTAGCAAGAGGATATCGCAGTAGTTGGTGTGAACCCGTTGAGAGGGCTAATCACCTAGGTGAAGTGAGGTTTGCTTCGAAAGTGGAGTTACACTATGGGGTGCTGCTATTATTGAGACGAGAATGCGGCACGTGAACTTCTAGCATTCTGCCCAAGCTATGTAGAACACTCTACGTAGGAGTGACTTCTAAATCTTTAATGCTGCTTCCGTAAAAATTGCAATTCTGTTTTTAGCTTTTGTTTTTTTTTAATTTTTGAAAAATTAGAGTTAACTGTAAGTGGTAGGGCAAAGATTTTTTATATGAATATAGATGGACAAACCACTTTAGAAGCATGCATGAGCGAGTTAATATTTTAACCCATTTGTGTCTCGTAATTCTGTTTGAGTTGAGGTTTGAATTTACTTTCTTGGTAAAAATAAGAGCATTTTATGTAAATGACTCAATACCAATAGAGTAAGAGTTGGTTGATGTGAGAAAAAATTAAGTGTTGAAGATTGGTTTTTTTTTAAAAAAAAAAATTTAAATTTGAGATGGTTATAAATAAATAAATAAATAGATAAGCATAAAAAATAATTGTTGAAAAAAAAGACATCTTGCTTTTCAAGTTTATTTTATATTAAGACTTGTTATTTATGATATTAGAGAAGAACGGAAGTGGGTGGTGCATCATGTTCTCAATTTAAAAAATAATAATAATAAGTTCTAATTATTTATAAAATAAATGTTTATATTTAAAAAAAAATTAATCTGCATATATCCATATAATATTATTTATGCATCTAACATTTACGAGCTAACAAAGATAATTACATAGAATCAAAATTTCAATCATGCATGAAACACCCCACAGAAGCTTGTGAAGCAACTCCTCTTGCCTCATGTATATGAAGCGTGTGCAAAACCAAATACGAAAGGATGACCCTTATGACAAATCAGGTGTTAGTCAACGAGCTAAACAAATCACAAGTTAGCTGCAACTTGACTTGCAAGTGAAGAATGGTTTATATGCATCCAAACAGCCGAAGTGGCAACCAAACATAGAGGAAATCTTTTTGTTTTTGGTCTATAATGTGGTTAAATGACTCACTTTTTATTAATATTTTTTCAAAGAGTTACCATTCTACTAATGTGAAGGTGGTAACTTTTAGGTTTTTTTTTAACAACATCTGGAAATTGATGTTTGGCGATGTGCCCTCACTCGACAGTACAAGGATTGGGCTGCATGCCCACTCCCACACCAAGGTCCCTCTTTCACAAGAAGCACTTGTTCACTAAGCATTTGGTATAATTTGAATACACAACCTGCAACATGGGCAATGGTGGAGCCAAAAATCATACACAAGGGGGCAAATTAAACTTAATAAATTAAAGTTCAAATATAATCAAAATTATATAATTATTTTCTAAAAAATAATCTTTTACATAAACAAATACTACAAAACATCAACAAAAGCAACCCCTGCGAGTTTTAATATTTTGCAAATTATGAATAATTGTTTCATTATATATTTAAACAATCAAAGAAATTTTTCTCAATATATGTTACTAAGCAATCAACTAAGAATTGATCACCAATTCCATTGCATAGTTGAGTCTTCACAATCTTCATTGTAGAGAAAACTATTAAGTAATAAATTATAGTATATTTCTAATATATTTATGTTTCATTTCTTAGTCGGCCATGCATCTTTCCTTGTTCAAATTATTGCTCTTTATCAATTTACATGCAGAAAAGTGGAGTTTAGCCTTTATTTGAAATATGAGTGACCTGTTGTAGATATCACACCTATGAATCGTGGTGCAGAAATTTATAAAAGACTCAAACTCTAGAAAAAAGCACAACTCGCCCGTGCTAGCGAACATAGCCGTGGATCTTTCTCGTCGTCACAACATTAATTTAACCCTCCTCTATGTAAGGTCGCGAAAAGAATTTTAAAGGATCTTTTGGCTACGAGAACAAAGAAGTGATTTCTCTTAGGGTTGGACATCATCTAAAGCTATCAAAAAGGATAAATAGAACAAGGATAAGGGGAGAGATTCATCAATCTACAAGAATGTGACGCGTGGACGATAAAGAGCTTCTTCTTTCTTATTCATTGATTTATTCCATGTTCAGATCTATGATTGATATGAACTTTTTAGCTTGTAAATCGAACATGAGTGAGTAGATTTTTTTTTTCTAGGATTGGGATTAACCCAATGTTTAGATAATTGATTATGTATAGGCTTCAATTTTTATATTAATGTTTATCAGTTTTTTATTTAGCTTTTGAATGAGTTGGGCCCACATATTTGGATGATTTTAGATACCAAAGGAAGAAATGATAGGTGAACTAAAGTGTTGAAAACCCTAGAATTGAACTTGAAGTCATAGATTATGATTTCTTAAGGATTACTGGATGCTATAGACTATAAATGATCTAATTAGATTCAATTACCACAAAAGTATGAGTTGTTCTAAGTTAGATACCCACTATATTCTGAAAGAAAATAGCTAGTATTTTAGGGTATTTCACCTTTAAAGCAATTAAACTTAGCCAAGAAAGAGTCAATACAAAGTTTTTTTATCTATTATTGTGGTAAACCTTAATCCTATAAACCCTTTCAATCTGAATTAATCATCTCAGCCATTTGTAGCCTTAATTTTGTTAGTTTTGATTTTCATTACTTATTATTTCCACAATTCACATACCTATCTATTTTCCTAAATAACTTTAATTGGAAGAAATTGGTAATTAGCAACAAAGTTCTCGTGGGAATGATATTAATTTACTATTTGGATTATCCATGCGCTTGCGGTACATATTAAAAACCTTCTTCACAATTGCAATTGAAATTAGTAAAACTAGAGCTAAAGTTATGACATTAAATAAATAAAAAACATTAAATAAATTTAATTTCAAATCAAACCAAAGTCACAGCTTCATCATTGGATAAGAGGAGACTCAAGTCTCATTCATCATTGGATAAGAGGAGACTCAAGTCTCATTTTAATTTAATTTAATTTAGTAAAGGGTCAAAGGGTCAATTGAAAAAGTGATGGGGGCAATTAGGGCAACAACTAATTAAATTGTTATTAAATAGATTTAATCTCAAATTTTAAGAGGGCAATCACCCCTCCTCCTTCTCCACCACGAGCCCCCTCCCTTCTCCACCACGAGGCTCCGTGGGCCATTGAGCTTAGGAATGAATGCCTTAATTGTTGGGTTAACCCAACTTTGGTAATATCTGAGAAAAATTTGGTGCTTTTATAGTGAAAAATTTTTCGATAGAAAAAACTTTTGCAAGAAAAGTTTTCACCACAATCATGTTTCCTGCAAAGTAAGATTGAAATAATATTTGTTATGCTTTATGAAAGTTAGCCATATAAAGTTAATTTAACTATTTCACACCAACACACTCCATGTAAAGTTATCTTAATTCTCAAATTTTTTCCTTTGATCTAGGTTTTTAAATTGCATGTCTTTCACCCTAGTAAGCGCTCATGATATTAGCACAACTTCCTCTCAAGTAAATAATAATTAATAATCCAAACAAATTAATATGAATCTCTATTAAAAAAAATAACAAAATGACTTGAACAATTGCAAAGGTGTATAGACTCATAAAACTTGCAATAACAATAAAAAACAATCCCATCTTAACTAGTTTAATGTACTATTAGAGAATTATAATCCAAACAAAAAAGCTTGGATAGAAATTTTAGGCTGGAGCTTTTGGAAAAAATTAAAGGAAAAGGAAAGAGATTTTCTTTTTTATAAAAAGAAGGATAATCTAAAAATTTTATATTTCTCACATTTTCGCAATGCGCAACCTATAATATTTTCCACTCCCTCTTTTGTGAATCACTTTTTTTCTTAAAAAAAAAAAGAATACAAAAGAAACCACCTACTATACATAGTTTATCAATGAATCAAACATGAAAAGTGAAAAGGTGGATAAACCAATTCAATTAATAAAAGCAACAGTACAAGACCAACCATGATACAAAACCCCACTCATACCACAAGAAGTGATAAGAGGGGAAACAAAAACACACCAGAGAGAATGAGCGGGTATCCTCCCGACCCCACCAAATGGAAAAAGCTTAGTCAGTCAAACATGAAAAAGTGTTTCAAGAACTTTAATTTTCTTTGCAAAATGTTAACTTTCCAAACTAGTCTGAGTTGCAGCTAA